>NW_028230439.1:24351832-24667117 GCF_043228905.1 Azolla caroliniana | reverse complement strand
AACCTTTAACCGTCATTGGGTTTGGTCTGATGGTGCTGCCTCGCAGTTTAAGGCGGCACGATCGTTCTACTTTATCGCCAGGTAATTTTTAATCCATATGTTTAGTACTTACCATGCAATGTGTAAGGAAGTAATTCTTGTGTTAGTGCATGCATACTAATTATGTTTGTAATTATTAACAAACAGTACTATTCACATGGATGCATACTAATTATGTTTGTAACTATTCGAATCTTGCACTTGTGAATGGATGCATGCATACTAATTTTGTTTGTACTATGTTTTAATCCATGTGAAGGGTTCTCCATAGACACATTGTACTATGTTGTGTGTTGTATCTGTACTATGTTGTGTTTACAGGAGGATGTAAAGTACTCATCTTGTACTCATAGTATTGTCCGTCCTTAAGAGCATTGTACTAAGTATGTTTTAATCCATGTGAAGGGTTCTCCATAGACACATTGTACTATGTTGTGTGTTGTATCTGTACTATGTTGTGTTTACAGGAGGATGTAAAGTACTCATCTTGTACTCATAGTATTGTCCGTCCTTAAGAGCATTGTACTAAGTATGTTTTAATCCATGTGAAGGGTTCTCCATAGACACATTGTACTATGTTGTGTGTTGTATCTGTACTATGTTGTGTTTACAGGAGGATGTAAAGTACTCATCTTGTACTCATAGTATTGTCCGTCCTTAAGAGCATTGTACTAAGTATGTTTTAATCCATGTGAAGGGTTCTCCATAGACACATTGTACTATACAAGAGGATGTAAAGTACTCATCTTCTACTCATAGTATAAACCATACTAAGTTAGTACTAAGTTATATCCATACTAAGTATCGATTAATCAATGTGAAGGGTTCTCCATAGACACATTGTAGTATGTTGTGTGTTGGTTCTGTACTATGTTGTGTTTACAAAAGGATGTAAAGTACTCATCTTGTACTTATAGTATTGTCCGTCCTTAAGAGAATTGTACTAATTATGTTTTAATCCATGTGAAGGGTTCTCCATAGACACATTGTACTATACAAGAGGATGTTAAGTACTCATCTTGTACTCATAGTATAAACCAGACTAAGTTAGTACTAAGAATTGTACTAAGTATCGACTAATCAATGTGAAGGGTTCTCCATAGACACATTGTAGTATGTTGTGTGTTGGTTCTGTACTATGTTGTGTTTACAAAAGGATGTAAAGTACTCATCTTGTACTTATAGTATTGTCCGTCCTTAAGAGAATTGTACTAATTATGTTTTAATCCATGTGAAGGGTTCTCCATAGACACATTGTACTATACAAGAGGATGTTAAGTACTCATCTTGTACTCATAGTATAAACCAGACTAAGTTAGTACTAAGAATTGTACTAAGTATCGACTAATCAATGTGAAGGGTTCTCCATAGACACATTGTACTATGTTGTGTGTTGCTTCTGTACTATGTTGTGTTTACAAAAGGATGTAAAGTACTCATCTTGTACTTATAGTATTGTCCGTCCTTAAGAGAATTGTACTAATTATGTTTTAATCCATGTGAAGGGTTCTCCATAGACACATTGTACTATACAAGGGGATGTAAAGTACTCATCTTGTACTCATAGTATAAACCAGACTAAGTTAGTACTAAGTTATATCCATACTAAGTTAGTATTAAATGGATGCCAGTATTAATGGAAGTGTAGTACTCTCTATTGACAACATAGTACTAATTTTGTTGGAAACCTGAGTTACAAAAGCAGGTATTTCTCCTTATTCAACATTCGTATGCAATGGAATTACTTCGGGTCTGGACATGGAAAAGGAGAGCATGATGGCGCGGGGGCTGTGATCAAACGTGCCCTTACAAGTGAGCAGTTGGATAATAATGGTGCTAAGCTACAAAATGCACATGATGTTGTGCAGTGGCTAACATGGAAGATGTCAAATGATGGTAAGAACAGATTGTTTGTTGAAGTTCGCGCTGATGAGGTCGATAGAACTAAATCATATGGTTGTAAAACCGTGAAAGGCACACGCAGCACCCATTGTGTGTTAGGGTTTAGCCGCAAGGACACAACACAATTGTTACTACGTAGTTTATCATGCTTTTGTTCCATGTGTATAGATGAAGCTTGGGATAAATGCATCAACCTATCAATCGTGGAGCCCTGGAAGTTGCAGAAGCTTGAGCCTGAACGACAAGATGATATTGAAGATGATGTGCATTCAAACGATATTGTATACTACAACCAAAATCAAGACTTGGCAGTTTTATTGGAAGTTGGAGATCATTTTGCAGTGCTCAAATCTCCTCAGAATGAAGATTTAGAAGACTACTACATTGTGGTGTGCAAGCAAGGAAAGACATTATTGAAAGAAGTGGTGAGGGATGGCTGGGGCAACAATTTCAACGTTGGTGAGTCTGTCGTGTATGGAAACTATTATGCAAAGTTGCCGCAGTGCAAGAACACATATGCATTACTAAAAGAAGCACCCATCGCAATAATCTACGCTGATGCCATTCTTGCGATCAAATTCAATATGACTCAAGCAAAGCACAAGGTTAAGGGATACAACACTGTCTACAAGGTCCCCCAAGAGGTTCATGAGCACATATTAGGGGAGGTCTCTCTATTTAATGCTTGAAAGTCACCCTCTCAATACATTGTACCCTCTCAATACTTGGAGTTCACTATTAATTTTGATGATTGACAAATGAATTGATATATTTCATCTTTCTTCTAAAGTGTTTATGCCTGTCAACCACTTGTACTTATCTTTCATAATATATTAGTTGTTGTCAACAAGACTTGGATTTCTTCATTGCCGATATTGCTCATGTTTCCTGATGTTATTTGAGCATAGAAGTTTTGCAGAGCCATGGTAAAATGAGTAAAAATATTGTATATCTTCTTGATAAAGTCTAGATTCATTGCCGTTGGTGTGTCCTCTGTAGGCACATAAATCTGTAAGTTGAATTCAAATTATGACTTTAATATTGTAAGATTTTATACTGTAAGTTCATTCTTCAAGAAGCAAATGTGCAATGAAGCCTCAAATTCCTTAACAAAATAATCCAACTCCTGAAACAATAATTTGTGATAGCTCAAAAAGGGGAGTGTTTCCTTACTACTGTTAGTGGATAGTTCATCCATTGGGATGATATCATCAAAATATGGCCCACATTGCTTCAACAATTTGCACAAATTCTGGTTACCCTCCAAATGGGATTGATGAAACAGTCTATACTTCAATAACACCCGATATTTTCTGTTTATCATCATTAACACCTGAAAACCTAAATTTTCCTAGCAAGCTAAGAAGAATTTCAAGCATTTTATCTACAACAGACTCAAAGACTTGGCAACTCATCAGGAGATGATCTCAAAAAAGAAACAAAACGTTGTAAAAAGAGGAATACTTAGATCAAAAAGTATATTCCCATTGTTTCTACAAAATACAGAAGTGGAATTTTGACATTGGCAATTGAAACAGTATTTTGGTATCCAAATAGAGGTATTTCAGACATCACTAACAGCTAAAGTTCAAGTACAATCGGAAGAAAATCAGGCACTAGAGGGTAACTTGGCCGATCTTGTAATGCGCTTGTTGTTGGTGCCAGATTTTACATTCTTCTTTATCTTAAAGCCTTTAGGTATGAGCTGACTAAGTGGCACTTCATCATCAGAGGCATCAGAGATAGGCGTGGATGCGCGGGCACCTTGTACTGGTGGCAAGCTTGAGAGAGCAACTGTGTTTTCTGCAACTGCAATGCTTGTACACAAATCCACAAAGGTGCTGTCGATAGTCAAATTATCACTCATCTTTATTCCCCTATCATCATCAATGATGCCTGTACACTCGTTCTTATTAGACTCCTGTATGTGGACTATGGCAGTAGTCATGGTCAACTCCTCTTGTACGGTGGCTGTCAACTCATTCTTAAGACTACGTGTACAATCAGGCTTATCTGTACAATCAGGCTCCTCATGTGATTCTGTACAATCAGGCTTATCTTCAGGGAAAGCGATGTTCTTTCCACGATCCATTTGGGCATTCTCAGTACAATCAAGCTCCTCTTCATTACTAGCAATGTTCTTTCCATACTCCTCATCAGAATCTTTAGACAGTACTAGCACATTATCAGTAGACACTACTAACACATTATCAGTACAATCAGTCTGCTCTTCAGTACTTGCCATATTCTTTCCACACTCTTCATGGGCTTCAGTCTTCTCTTCAGTACTTGCCATATTCTTTCCACACTCTTCATGAGCTTCAATCTTCTCTTCAGTACTTGCCATATTCTTTCCAGAGTCTTCATAGGCTTCAATCTTCTCTTCAGTACTTGCCATATTCTTTCCAGACTCTTCATGGGCTTCAATCTTCTCTTCAGTACTTGCCATATTCTTTCCACACTCCTCATGGGCTTCTTTAGACATACTGTTGTTTGGACATGCCAGCTGCTCTTCACATATGAATGCTTCGTTTTTCTCACAATCCTCATGTGTGGAAGATGTGCTTCCAGAATCTGCCTCCGTGGAAAGGTTAATCCCAGAATCTGACTCTGCACTTGTGCTCCATGAAGTTCCCGATTCAGGCTGCTCTTGTAAACCTAATTAATGGGATTCCAAACAATATTAGTATCAACTCACATACTCAAAAGTTTGCAAACAATGAACATAGGGTTTTGGGCCACATTTTTACCTAATGTTACATGGTCATACTGTACAGCCGTAGATACCCCATTGCAAGTGGTGGGCTCGGTCATCTTCTCCACAACATCTAGGTGCTCAACAGTGTTGCTATGATCTATAGAATGCACCAAAAGCAACAATATAATAGGGTTGTTATGAGCTAAATCATTGTTTTCAAAGTCTGGCTTTTGACGTTTACCTGGGAGTGTGATAAATTCGTCTTCACGATCAGGTTTTGAACTCGTATCTCCGTCACCAAATATCATTTCGTCATCAGCTAGCAACACAAGTACATGGTATTAGACAATGGATTAGGTTGACAACGCTCCTGACAGGTGAGAACTTATATGACTCACCATTGCATTCAACTTTCCTTTTCTTGCCGTTTCCATACAACATTCTTGCAGCATTTCTCTTCTTACTGGGCTCTATTTCTAAAGACACATCATTTCTCTTCTTAGTGGGCTCTATTTCAAATTGTTGACCGGAGCTTGGGGAATTTGTTTGTAGAAGCATATGTTCCACTGCTCCAATGGCCCTTCTCATACATTCATCCTCATCATAAAAATCATAGGTTATTGGTAATGATGGTCCCTGAACCTTGGAATGTGCGGCAGATATTGAGGGTTTAGGCACAGGGGCTGGTAGTTCCATGACCTTCCCTGGCGTGGAGTTGCTTGACACTACGACATTCATTGCAAGAAACAAAAAAACGTTGAACGTTAGTACCATCATCTAAAATATACAATGTAGGTCACAATGTACTCCTCACATAGTTCCTAATTTACTGAACTAGTACTAATAAGGAACAATGTACTGCTCACTTAGTTCCCAATTTAC
This sequence comes from Azolla caroliniana, assembly GCF_043228905.1. Classification (NCBI taxonomy): domain Eukaryota; kingdom Viridiplantae; phylum Streptophyta; class Polypodiopsida; order Salviniales; family Salviniaceae; genus Azolla; species Azolla caroliniana. The sequence continues at coordinate 24,661,596 of NW_028230439.1, read as the reverse complement.
ACAAGTAGTACTAATCATGCACAATATACACAAGTAGTACTAATCATGCAGAATATACTACTCACTTAGTTACCATGTTACACAAGGAGTACTAATCCCGAACAATGTACCACTGTACTAATCATGAACAATGTACTACTCACTTGTTTCCTAAATTAGTGGACTAGTACTTATAAGGAACAATGTACTGCTCACTTAGTTCGCAAATTACACAAATAGTACTAATCATGCACAATATACACAAGTAGTACTAATCATGCACAAGTACTAATCCCGAAAAATGCACCACTGACTTTGTCAAATTTATAAGTAGTACTAATCTTGAACAATGTACTACTCACTTATTTCCTAAATCACTGAACTAGTACTAATCCCGAACAATGTACTGCTCACTTAGTTCCCAAATTACACAAATAGTACTAATCATGCACAATATACTACTCACTTAGTTACCAATTTACACAAATAAGGTACAAATCTAGTACTAATAGGGAACAAAGTACTACTCAGTTCCCAAATTACAAAACTAGTACTAATCATGAGCAATGTACTACTCACTTAGTTACAAAACTATTACTAATCATGAGCAATGTACTAGAAACTTAGTTCACAAAGTACAAAACTAGTACTAATCATGAACAATGTAGTAATTACTAAGTACTAATCCAACAAATGTAGATTGGTATTTTGCACACAAGTAATACTAAACGTGATATGTGTTCTACACACCTAGTTACATAACTTGTACTAATTACACCAACAGTATTGAACTTGAACAGTATTAGTACTAAACGTGATATGTGTTTCACACACCTCATTTCCAAATTACAGAAACTGTACTATTATTCAGCAATTTAAGTGACACCTTGTTCCCAAATTACATTACTAGTACTAATTTCCAAGTTACACAAACAATACTAACAGTCAACAGTGTACTATAAGTATAGTGTTTACTAAACTAATACTAGGCAAGTTACAATATAGATTGGACGATGTTGTACCTGGTTCCCTTTTAGTACTACTAATTCTGGAAAATATCCCTTCAACTAACTACACATACCAATTATATATTAAGAGTACTGCCAATACTATCCCATTGTTGTTAGAGATACACTAATACTAATCCATTGTTCTCCTAAATTTTAAGTATGAATTGTGGCATACACTAGTTCTAGTCCAAATGATAATTGACATTATATAATACAAACAATAGAATAGTAGAGCCACATACCGTACGGGTGTACTTTTAAACCCCAAGCATAGTACCACTCAGCCGCAATTGTAGTTTTACAGTCCATACATGTATTCTCTTTCTCAAAATGATACTTAGCACATAGCACATGATATGTGTGCAAGCATGGTGTAATCACAACATCCATAGCCTCCAGCTTGAATCCGAGGCCACAAAATATACACCTGGAAGATTGCAAACACAAGTTATAATATATTAGCTGCTCACTTATTTATACCATAAAAGTAGAAATAAATAACTTTTAAAGCTAATACCGTGATATAGCTATACTAGTAATGGTACTTTCTATACCACTTGGGTGCTCAATTACAGATGGACACAAAGTATCAAAACCATTATGTTTTAAATCCTGCATCAAGCATGCAAGGTTCTCAGAATGCAACTTTAAGGCTGACAACTTATTATCTATTTCTTCATGTGCATTCCTGCAAGTATCAAGGTCTGTCATCTGTGAATGTAATTGAGCACCCATATTGTTCAGCTCTTTCTTCAACTCCTCTTTCAACACCTCACTTTCTGAATTTTGGATTGTCGATGCAATCCATTCATATGTAGTCTTTATTGAAGAAAATTTCTTTTCTGCCTGTATCTCAGCTGATTTAACTGCTTCCAAATCAGCAAGTAGTGCTTGTATTCTTGAGCTCATAGAAGCTATGCAACCAGCCATCATCTGTTCATGTTTTTCAGTCATTGTGGCCCGTACCTTTGCCTCTAGAACTTGTTGGACAGGTGTTGTAGCTGGAATATCCACATGAGAGGTTCCAGATGACTTCAAGCCAGTGTTGGTACTGGAGGACCCTTTGTAATGTTCTGACCGGTGCCGATTAAAATCTTCCCAATTAACGTCGATGCCACCTTGAACTTCACATGCAAAAGCACGTGCAAAAACAGTACCCACCTCATTGTTAGTGATTTGATTTGTATCATAAACATGTTCGTATCTCGTCTTCAATAAATTGATGTATTCCCTCTTCAAACCACTCATGTGGAATCCTCGCCTTGTGTCGGGATGTGCTGACCCCCAGGTTTTTAACAACCACTCTCTCAGCTCTGGGTAAACGTCAGGTCGTGCCCGAAGGAAATAATTCCATCCAAGAGGTGTGTCTCGACTGATGGACTGGTACTGCCAGGTCTTCTTTCTCTGTGTTGATGAATTCATCACCCTTTCTCTTGTGGGTGTCTTCTTGCTTTCTTTCATGGGTGTCCTTCTTCCTTCCTTCATTGGTGTCTTCACTTTCTCTTTCATCAATGTCTTCTTTATGGGTGTCCTTCTCGTCATTTTCCTAGTCAACACAATTCTCATCAACACATAGCAAATCAATTACCATCAACACATCGCAATTACCATCAACACATAGCAAATCATCACATTGCATGTACAAACCACATGTACAAACCACATAGCAAATCATCACATTGCAAATCAACACACAATAACCCTAAATAGTCAAACACACAGAAAATAAAACTCATCCATGTCAAACACACAGAAAATAAAAACAGACGAATAGGAAAGTCAAAGAAAACGAAAACTTTGTAAATCATCATAACCAACTCCATCACATCGCATGTACAAGCCATGTCCAACATACAAAAACCCAAAATAGTAGGAAAAAAACTCATCCATGCCAAACTCACACAAAATAAAAACAGATGGACATGAAACATTAACAAAACAAAAACATAGCAACTCATCATAGCCAACTCCATTTTGGCCACATGTACAAACATGTCTAACACACAACCACATCGAACAAAATATTGTGATACATTTTTAAAAGAAACACAGAGAAACACAGAGAAAACAAAAACATACCAGTTGGGCATGCAACACATAGACTATGAATAATCAAAACCTACAAATGGTCATACACATACAAATAAAAAACAGACAGAGAGGAAACATTCAGAAAAAGAATACATACCAGTTGGGCATGCAACACAGAGAATACCTGGAGGTCGCTAAACTTGCAGAGGTACCACACCGTCTTGATTTCGATACCTTGGGAGACAAACGAGAAAACTTCAGGATGACAAACGAGCAAAACGTCAGAGGCTGCTGCAGAGGAGACAAACGAGCAAACTTCAGAGGCTGCTGCAGAGGAGACAAACTTCAGAGGTTGCTGCAGAGGCTGCTGCGTATACAGAGTTCAGAGATCGAACCTGGCACAGAGGGGAACACAAGAACAACAACAACGGGGAAACAGAGAATCGAAGGTGGAGTGAGAGAGAGAAACAGAAAGAAAGAAAGAAAGAGACCTTCGAAGGTGGAGTGAGAGACAGAGAGAAACAGACCTTCGAAGGTGTCTGTCTGACAACTTCGAGGTAGAAGAGAGAGAGAGAGAGACAGAGAGTGAGTGAGAGACAAAGAGAAACAGACCCTCGACGGTGTCTGTCTGACAACTTCGAGACAGAAGAGAGAGAGAGAGAGAGAGAGAGAGAGAGAGAGAGATAGACAGACAGACAGAGAGACAGAGAGACAGAGAGTGAGTGAGAGACAGAGAGAAACAGACCTTCGAAGGTGTCTGTCTGACAACTTCGAGACAGAAGAGAGAGAGAGAGAGAGAGAGAGAGAGAGAGAGTGAGAGAGAGAGACATACCAACTGACACGTTCGACTACCAATACCAGAGAGAGAGAGATTGACACTGACCACCTGTCACAATGGAAACCTTCTCCAGGTGTGCTTTCGTACAACTCTACCTAGGAGACTGGGGCAACACTTAATGCATTAAATATGGCCTAGGGACATTCGAGTGTGACGTATAATATCTTTGAACATTCGAGTGTGACGTAATGAATTTGTTTTTGGTTTTTTGAAATTTATTTACAATTTTTAATGTTTCTTTTCTTCTTCGATTTAGTACTAAATTTTTGGCCAAAAGTTGGTACACCGTAGCATGCTTCGACCCGCAACAAAATCCAACATGGGAGTCCTTTGAAGAAGCTATACGAGACGCATATGACTATCTAAGACCGAAGCAGACGAGGACATGGTCCACGAACGGCGGTCAACAGTGGGTGAAAAGCGGCCACCGACTTCCACTGAAGGAGAGCTTGATGCGGAAGGGTTCGAAGATGCATGAAAAGTCGCAAGTCGACATTGAAGGGGAGCTTAAAACCGAACCAAAGGGCGACAAAGGACGAGGAGGAGGAAGATCGAGGACGAAAGGGTATCCCCACACCGGTTCCAGAAACTTTGGCGGTTGTGCCCGTGCACCAACGTGAGACCAGAGAGACGGAATGTGTCGGCGGAAAGGTGGAGGACCGGAAGGGCGACGAGGAAGACAAAGTAAATGAGCACGAACAAAGGGATTCCTTCACCATTGTTTCGGAGACTTCGGTAGTCGAGCCCGTGTGTCGACATAACACCGAAGATAAGGAAAGTGGCGGCAACGAAACGAAGGTCGAAGCCGATGCATACGAAGGAGAGATAGCCAAGGAGGTGGCTATGGGTGAAACAACGGAGGACGATAATACCGTGGATTCCTGTCCACTAATTCTAGAGACTTCGGCGGTTGTATTCGAGAACCAACGTGAGATCGGAGAGACAGGAGGTGGCGGCAAGAAAGGTAAAGTCGGAAGCCGGTTCGGATGGAAGGTGATCCGGACAGGATTCCGATCCGAAAGAAAGCCGAACCGGGTGAAAGAGGATTCAACCGAAAGTCGACCCAAAAGAAAGCTGAACCGAAAGGAAGAGAATTCGGTCGAAAGACGACACAAACGAAAGCCGAACCGGGTAAAAGACGATTCGGCCAAAAGACGAACCGAAAGAAAGCCGAACCGGGTGAAAGAGGATTCGACTGAAAGACGACCCGAAAGAAAGCCGAACCGGGCGAATGAGGATTCAACCGAAAGTCGACACAAACGAAAGCCGAACCGGGCGAATGAGGATTCGGCCGAAAGACGACCCAAAAGAAAGCCGACCCGAAACGGGGTCGACTCGGTCAAAACCGATCGACTGAGTCTGACTTGGCCGAACGCGAATATGGATGGAAGCCGACCTAGCCGAAAGCCGATCGGACGAGACCGATCCGGAAAGAAGCCAATCCGACTCAACCGGAGGTTGGACCGGTCGAGGCTGGTGAAAACGAGGAAAAGAAAGCCAACCGAAACCGAAACCGATAGATCGAAACCGGGCCGGAAGGAGACCGACTCAATCGAAACCGAACAACCGATTCCGATTCGGCCGAATACGAATCCGATCGGAAGCCGATCAAACCGAAAGTCGATGAAGACAAGAAAGAGGCCAGTAAAAGACACTACCACGAATGACAAGGGCCAAGAATATGACGAGAGAGAACAAAGAATATGGTGGATCGGATGGCGACAATGGTTCGGGTGGAAAGAATGGGTCTACTCAAAATGGAGAGACAAAGTTGACATAGCGGGACAAACGGAGGATGAAGGGGAGACAACGAGCATCGGCAACTTCGGCACATACCGGAGGATGTGCGGGTTCGGAGGGGGCGAGTGTCGTAGTGTATTCCACACACTACGTGAAAACCATAAAATAATATATCCGAATTTAGATACATATAAATAAATAAATAATATATCAAAAGAATTTATCACGTGCATAGGGCAAGATTCAAACCATGCACCTCCACGTAGATAAACCCCAACTTTACCATTGTAATAACTTATCTTTAGTGTTATAAATATAGATTTAATACGTATAAGACCTTTATTTACACATACCTTTATTAAAAGGTAAAAATCATGTATTCTTTAGAGTGAATATTTTATTTACACGTGACATTAAAAGTGACTCGTGCACATCTAGCGTGCATGAGCCCTATATTTAGGAAATGACAAAGCATCACATGCACATTTAGTGTGCATGGACACTTTAGGTGAAAAAGCATGAAGCCATGCTTAGCCTCTTCCATCTTTATATAAGGATGAGAGAAATATGTATAAGGTTGTTGATTAATATAGAAGAATTGATCAATCTAATATATTCGTGGGATTCACGAATTTTGCCATCAAAATTACTCTTATAATCTAAATATTGTTTTAAAATACACTAAACTCGTGGGATTCACGAGATTACTATCTTACTTCTCTTCCTATTATTCATAACTAGCCTTAAGTTGTATTCCTCTTCCTCCTAGTCCAAAACCTTGGCGGTTCCCACCCGACTCACGCAACGATCCGGAGCCGAAGGGCACGACAGCGTGTATGCACGACCGCATGGAAGTTTTCAGGTTTACGCGTGCACGACCGCGTGGACGTTTCAGACGGACGCCGTGTATGCGGACGAGCGCGCGGATGCGTACACGGTGCGGTCGGGATGCGTGTGTGTGCGGGTTGGACGCACGCGTGCGCGGATGCGTACATTGCGCGATCGGGACTTTTGCGCGCGGACGCGTCTACGGTTTGGTTGTGACGCATGTACGGATTGCGCATGGATTGTGTCATTTGGCCGAATTATACGGATAGTCACATGCAACCAAAAGCCAAGGCCATGCAACTAAAAGTAAAAGGCATGCATCTAAAAATGGAAGCATGCAACTAAAAGTAGAGGCCATGCAACTAAAAATAGAGGCCATGCAACTAAAAGTGGGCATGCAAAGTAACATTGGGGAAGAGGATCAACAAAGAGCTCGATATATGTCCCTTTTTTTCCCTCTACTTTTTTTTTCCTTCCTTCCCTCTTCTTCCCTCTCGGATTCGAGAAACAAATTATCTCACATATTGATATCAAACTCCTAGCTTTGTTTACTAGAGCTTTCTTGTCAAAAATTATCTCTCGTATTCATATCGGACCACTCCTTGCATGATTGTTGGCTCCTTTCTTTGAAAAATTAATCTCTCATTTCCATACCCAACCCATTGTAACACGATTCTGAAATTATAAAGAATCGATTTTCTTTTGCAATAAACTAATGATTTGTCTCTTCCACTTGTCTTATGCTTAAAACTTGCTTGTGTTGTACGTGTTGCAATAAATCCTTCTAATCCAGAACCCTGACGGTTCCGTCTCACGATCCGCACATAGTGACAGATTTTCACTACATAATTAAGTGGTGAACCCCACGTGAAAGAGGCGGTAGGGAGGATATCAAGTGCAACGATGGCATCCACAAGCGGAACTCATGGAGAGGAATTAACGGAAGGCATGGTGTTCGTAGTGGAATACATGTTGAAGGTGAGAGATCGAGAAGCTTTAATCGACAAAGCTGTTGATCATACGGTCGAGATAGCTGGACGATTTGGTGGCAAGAACATCATGGATTTTCTTGCTACCTATCGGAATGAGATGCAACAAAGGGATGTCAATGATCTCAAACAAATTTCTAGCTTCAAACGTGTGGTGGAACCAGGGATCCACGAGCGCGTCGTGGAGATCCAAAACGAGCATGCAACTTGGGCGGAGTTCGAAAAGGCGCTTCTTGCTGAATACATGCTTGAAGACACGTCACGGATGACTCGACATATGCTCATGACGTGGATCGAGAAGAAAGGGAAGAATATGTGTGCGTCGGGAGTATATGCGGAATTCGACCAAAAGTACAACCGACTTCTGAGTGTTGATCAACGAGTTCTCGATGGAGATAAAGTCCTGAAGGCAGTGGATGCGAAAGATCGGCGAGAATTGGGCAACTTTTTGGAGGATGAAACACAACCGAATGGCTTGGTAGCGGACTGGGCGATGGTGAAGAAGGCTTGTAGTTGTCTTGACAAGCGTCGATAATGGCAAGAGGAAATTGATATGGAGAATCCACAATCGTGGAGGAGGAAGGTGCCTATGATGATCGAGCCTAGCAAGCCGATCAACAATTTCGACAAGAAAGCGATGGAGGAATCTATAATCGAAGAGCTCTCCAAGAAGTTTGAAGCGGTATCGTTGGCCAACTTAGGTCTACGCGGGCCCAAGGGAAAAGAAGCGTATAAATGTGTGGTGCGACAGCTTCGAGCACTTGCGAAGGGAGTGCATTGACTTGTAAGACGCGATTCGCAAGAATGTTGTCTATTTGGACGGCAACATGATTCACTTGAGCGAGACCCGAAAGCCACTACGAGTGAACTTCGAAAGAGGCGGGCTGAAAAAGATCGTGGAAGAGGAAGATGCAAGGCATGTGGAAGCCATGCACTACGCCGCATCGGCGGGAATAGAGTCAGAAGAGAGAATCTAAAGACGATCAAACTGGGAGTTGGGTTTTGGCCAATGGTATTCGAGTGTGAAAAGAAAGGAAAAATAGATTTGGAGGATCTAAATCATGCTGATCGGAATGTGCGACGAGTTACCGGATGGTCGGATCCAATTGACGATAACACACGCTTTGCAGAGGTTGTGTGTGACAACTATGAAGATCTTGTTGAAGAGAAGAGGAAAAGAACCGGTGAAGAAGATGGCACATCAAAGCATCATAATATGAGGAATGCAGGGAAAGAAGGACTAGCCCAACCTACGCCACGAAAAGAGATAGGAGAAACAAGCATGAAGCTCGGTGGATCGAGCCAACCTTCTCGGATGGAAGTCGATGAATCTTTGAAGAAAGGAAAGGAACGAGTGGCGCCGACTTACAAGCTAAGGTCGGACATAGAACAAACAACCAACTTGCGGAAGGTCCTTGAGGAGAAGGTTTTAGACAGTCATGTCGACCTTACTTTGAGAGAGCTACTTGGGATCGCTAAGAAGGAGTTCCACGATATTATCGTGGACTTGATTAAGTGGAAGCGGCAACAATCAGATGAAGAAGAGGTGAAAACAAGTGCCATAACCATGGCAAGATCGGAAGAGGAGGAGGAAGAAGAAGTGATGGTGGACAACCATTACTCTTGGCCTCATTGGGCAAGAGCGACAACGGAGACACCGGTGAAGATCGGAGAGAAGAAGGAGACCGTGGTAGCCTTGATTGACCATGGTTCGGAGATCAACCTCATGTTGACCGAATTCTACAAGAAAGGAAGATGGCCGATCAACACAAACTACAGATGGAAGATACGAGCGGCAACAAAGGCCACAGAAGACATGTACGGAGCTTGCCCCAATGTTAAAGTCACAATCGGAGATGTGGAGATGGATCAACACTTCTTCGTGCAAGACTCGGCTTCTCATCCCGTCATCCTAGGACAACCATATATCACATCGTCCCGGATGGAGACTAAGGTGTTCGATAATGGAGCGGCCTTCGCGCGAGTCAAGAGCCTTGACAATCAAAGATTTGTTCAATTCCTTACGGTGCGGGCTAATCACGAAAGGAACCGAGATAGCCTTGGAGGCGAATCCTCGGATTTTTAGAGCGGACTATTAAAGAGTGGGGCACAAATAGTCCGAGCAATCATAAGTCCCCACAAGGAAGCAAAATAAGTGTATCGCAAGGAGAATCAACATGTGTGACACCTAGTGGCGCATGTAAACTAACACTACTCAACAAGAAGAACAAGCATCGGATACAAGACTTCGAGAAGATGTTGAAAGAAGAAAGCATAATCAAAGAAGAAGAATTTGTGTCTCATATTCTAGAGGAAGCCTCATTTAACGACACCATCGGTGAAATTGAGGAAGTCATGGACTTGAGCTACCCTCATGATCAAAATGTGATTTCAGTTAACTCTATCAACATGTACACTATCATCGATGACTATCATCGAGGCATCTTGATGGAGGAAGCTGAAGTCAACACAAAATATAAAACAGTGGATAAGAAGATCAAGCCAGTTGCGGTTCCGCTACCAGAAGATTGTTGGCAGAAGATGAAAGAAGTTGCTAATGATCTGAGCTTAAGGGATCCCAAGGCAATAGGTCATGTCTTCACTAAAGAGACAATAGGGAAGCTACGAGTTGGGAAGGAGGATTTCCTTCTCCCTGAAGAGGAGAGAATGTTCCGCGGTATGCTTGAGAGACATGGGAAAGCCTTTGCCTTCTCTCCACAAGAGATCGGATGTGCCGACCCGAAGATGATAGCCGATGGTGATTTTTACGGTGCCACATGTACCTTGGAACCTCAAGCCGATACCGGTTCCAAGAGCTCACATTCCAAAGTTGATTGAGCTTCTAAAGGAAAAGGTTAGGATGGGAATACTTGAGCCGTCCAATGCTCCCTACTCCAATAGACGGTTTACTTTATTCAAGATCTCCAACCTGTCAACAAGGTGACGATCCGAAATGCCGGAATTGGTCCAAGTGTGGATGAATTTGCCGAAGCCTTCGCGGGAAGATTGATCTATTCCATTGGTGATCTCTACTCGGGCTATGATCAATTTCAATTGGCTGTCGATAGTAGAGACATAACGACAATGAGGACGCCGATCGGGTTGGTAAGGATGTGCACCTTACCCCAAGGTGCAACAAATTCCGTAGCCCACATGGTGAATGCCATGAATAAAGTGTTGAGGGATTGCATCCCCGATATCACAATGCCCTTCTTAGATGATATTCCAATCAAAGGATGCTTGATGGAAGAAAAAGATGAATCGAAAGATGAAGATGGTTGCCGAAAATTCGTCATTGATCATATAAAGGATAGTGAGAAGGTGTTGCAAAAGCTTGAGGATGCAAATCTCACGTTTTCGGGAGAGAAGTCTGCATTCGGTCAACCAGAAATATTGGTAGTAGGACACTTATGTGGGTCTTATGGCCGGAAGCCATCTCCATCCAAGGTGAACGCTATTCAAGAGATGAAAGAAGAATGTGTGTCTCAAACAGAGGTGCGAAGATTCTTGGGAGCATGTGCATTCTATCACATATGGATTCCACATTATGCTCATGTCGCTGAACCATTGTATGGATTACTAAAGAAAAGGAAGAAGTTCGAATGGGAAGATGAGCATACCTACGCGGTTCAAAAGCTAAAGAAACTATTATTGGAAGCTCCGGCACTGCGAAAAGCCGACTACACCGATGGTACCCCGATATATGTGACGGTGGATACGAGCCCAACCGGAATTGGATGGGTGATAAACCAAGAAGACAAAGAAAAGAATCGGTATGCAATCCGATTCGGTGCAAAGGTGTTAACCGAAAGACAAAGGAAGTATGCCCAAGTAAAGAGAGAGCTATGGGGAATAGTATCCGCGGTTAAAACCGATTGTGACTACCTTATCGGAACAGAGGTCATAATTGAGACTTATTGTCTGCCTATTCTTGGAATGATATCCGGTTGTGCTACACCGGATATTGCTATGCTGTGATGGATTGCCTATATCAAGTCCCTCAACCCCGAGATTTGACATATAAATGGGAAGCATAATGTGGTGGCCGATATGTTATCAAGGGCAACGTTTGAGGGTGAAGAAGATTTTCACTCCGACGAAAGAGATGTTGGCCTAAACTTCTTTACGGTTTCTTGTGCTCGGGTGCTTGCCGTGTTTAAAGTAGAAGATTATGAGGGTGAATTCGTTGAAATTGGCAAGTACTTAAGCTCTCTTACAAAGGATGAATCATGGTCAAAGGAAGACTTCTACCGAATTAGGAAGAAGGCCTACAAGTTCTTCCTCAAAGAAGGACATCTATGGAAGTTTCCAAAGAAGAAGAATGGAACTCCACTTCGAGTGGTGTGCAAGAAACAAGATCAACAAACACTAATTGCTGAATTTCATGATAGTGTGTGGGCAGGTCATCGTGGTATATGGGCAACATTTGCAAAGCTCAAGGAGAAGTATTGGTGGCCGGGTGTTTACAAAGATGTAGCAAGCTATGTTGAAACATGTGAGCAATGCCAATTATACTCGAATATTCAACATAGGGATGAACTTCATCCGACATATCCATTATCAATGCACTATAAGTGGTTGGTAGACATAGTGGTTATGCCAATGGGATTGGGGCAAATGAAATATCTCGTGCTAGCAAGAGAGGATCTCACCAACCAAGTAGAAGGACGAGCGCTAAGGAATAAAACAACTTCGACAGTTTGTAAGTTTCTCCTTGAAGATGTTATTTGTCGATACGGATGTGTCGGCAAAATAATAGCCGATAGGGGAGAATTAGATGCGAATGAAGCTAAAGAGTTCTTTTCAAGAATAGGCGTCAAATTATCGCTCACCATGGCATACAACCCGGACGCAAATGGGAAGGTGGAACGAGGACATAGTCCAATTGTAAAAGCTCTAGCAAAGGCTTGCGACAGCAAGATGGGAAATTGGCCACGATTACTACCTTATGCATTGTGGGCAGATAGAACTACACGTAGCATGACTACGGGATATATGCCCGCCGAACTCATATTAGGACAAAAACCAATAATGCCAAGTACATAATCGTGTTATGTATTCACATTCTAGGAGTTTTTAGAAAGTTTTAGAACTAGAAAGTTCTAGAGGGTTCTAGAATATTCTCCAAAATATTCTAATGCATGTACTTCAACTCACAGTGTAAATACTTGTACCCTCCTTGGTCCGTTTCAAGGGATTCAAACTGTCACGGACACATCAAGCGCGGACTTGGACGAAGCACGGATGATGGGGCTAAGAACGTGGAACTTGAGAAGCTAGGAATGACACAAGAGCATGAAGATAGAGATAAAGATCAGGAGACAAGAAAGAAAATATTCTCAAGAATATTCTAATGCATGCACTTCAACTCACAGTCATTGACACATCAATCTAGTATTCTTCTTTAGCCCGATCTTCTCTCCTTGATTCACATCTCTGTCTTTATGCGCTTGTATTGTTCCTAGCGTCTTAAGGGATTCAACACCAGTCATTGACACATCAATCTAGTATTCTTGTTTAGCCCGATCTTCTGTCCTTGATTCACATCTCTGTCTTTATGCGCTTGTATTGTTCCTAGCGTCTTAAGTTCCTTATCTCGTCCCTCACAAATTCCCGAGTTTTTGGTCACATCACGTCGAGTTCAACGTTTGTGACCTTATCGGTCGTAGCCTCATCATCTGTGCTTTGTCTTAGTCTAGGGTTGGTGTGTCCATGACAGGTTGAATCCCTTCCAATTGGAAGCATCACCCATCTTCGTCATCACCCTTGCTTCTAGAGTTACCATCATCACTATCCTTGCTTCCAGAGTTACTGTCATCAACACCCTTGTCTTCGACATCATCATTTTCAACACCTCTTCGCCCAACAATCGTTGTCATCAACACCACTTGTCATCATTTTGCATCACGGTTTTGGGGAGGGGTGCTTTCGATCACAAACCTTCCCATTTCCGGTGGGGGTCACAACCGCTCACTTTCCTAGTGGGTAACAATCGCCAATGGTTCGGTTCGGTTTGGTTTCAATAGTAAAAAACCGGTTTAAACGATTTAACGGTTTCTATTTTTTTAATTTTTTTAAAAAAATTTTAAAATTTTAAAAAATTGTTTTTTAACAATCTTTTCATTTTTACACATTATTCTCACATTTTAGGAACATCTTAAAATTTTAAAAAATTCTAAATAATGAAATATTATAAATTTTAAAAAATTAAAAATTAAAAATTAAAATTTTGACCTATGTTGAAAACCGAAACCGAACCAGGAACCCGCGGTTTTTACGGTTTAATGTTTTAACGGTTTGAATAATATTTAACGGTTTCGCAGTTTGGTTCGGTTTGGTTCAGGTTTCAAAAACTTTAAACGGTTCGGTTCCAAACCGGTTCGGTTTGGACCCTCTCAAACCGAACCGAACCGAACCGTTGCCGATTGTTACTGGTGGGGATCGGATCATTGCTCGCTTGCACTGCATTTTTGTTATAGTTCAAGTTTCGCACCACTGTCCATTGGTGAGGACCGATTTCGGAGGTTCACCTACCTAGTTTTGGTGGGGGTCACAACCGCTCACTTTCCTGGTGGGGATCGCATGGGTTTCTCGCTAGCGCTACCGTTTGTGCCGTGTCTTGGGTCAATCTCGACTATTTACCATCTCATAATAGAAGAAGTTGAGTCGACCACTTCACTTGCACTCCATCGCCCGTTGTTGTTCCAGTTCTCAGTGAGGGCCACATGGTCGCTCACGTTCATTCATGTTCAGTTCTCGGTGAGGGCCGCATGGTCGCTCACGTTCGTTCATGTTCAATTCTCAGTGAGGACTGCATGGTCTCTCACATTCGTTCGTGTTCTAGTTCTTGGTGAGGGCTGCATGGTCACTCACGCCTGTTCGTGTTTAGTTCTCGGTGACGGCCACATGGTCACTCACGTCTGTTCATGGTCTAGTTCTCGGTGTGGGCCGCATGGTCACTCACACCCGTTGGTGTTTTCGATGAGGACCGCACACGGTTGCTCACGTTCCAGTTCCCGATGTGGGCCACACATGGTCGCTCAGTCTCGTTCATGTTCTAGATCTCAACGAGGACCAACATGGTCGCTCATGCCCGTTGTTGTTCATGTTCCAGTTCCCGACGAGGACCACACATGTTCGCTCACACTCGTTGATGTTCATGTTCCAACTCTCAGCGAGGACCAATATGGTCTCTCATGCCCGTTGTTGTTCGTGTTTTTAGTGAGGATAACACATGGTTTCTCACACCCACCACTTCTCGTTAGCCCCTACACCGTGATTTCAAAAAGGCGGCTCATGCTCGTTGTTGTTCATGTTTCCAGGGAGGATAACACATGGTTTCTCACACCCACCACTCCCCATTAGCCCCTACATTGTGCTTTCGAAAATGCGGCTGTAAAGGGGAGGATAATGTCATAGACATGACAACAGTTATGTCAAGATTTGAACTGTTGACCTCTTGTATTATAGTCAAGTGTTATATTGTAAGCAACACATCCAAGTACACAATCGTGTTATGTATATCTTCATAGATTATCTATTCACGTTCTGGGAGTTTTTAGAAAGTTCTAGAACTAGAAGGTTCTATAGGGTTCTAGAATATTCTCCAAAATATTCTCAAGAATATTTTAATGCATGTACTTGAACTCATAGTATAAATACTTGTAACCTCCTTGGTCCCTTTGAAGGGATTCAACACCAGTCATTGACACATCAATCTAGTGTTCTCGTTTCATTCCATCTTGTCTCCTTGATCTTTATCTCTATCTTCATGCTCTTGTGTCATTCCTAGCTTCTCAAGTTCCACGCTCTGAGCCCCATCATCCATGCTTTGTCTGAGTCCGCGCTTGGTGTGTCCATGACACCATAGGTCAAAATTGGCCTCTTTATGGACGATAAATTTTTTAATTTTAATTCTACGTCTCTCTCACACTCTCTCTCTCACACCCCTTGGGAGAGGGGTGGGGAAGCCATTCTAGACTCCACCCCCTACCCATTAGCAGTTGGTGACGACCATTCTCATATCACCCCATTATTGGGTAAGTGATGGGTTAGAAGCATACGAGAAAGAACAGATGTAGACATCCAAGGCACAGTCGGAGGAAAACCAACATGAACAAGTGTTGATCAGTGATAAGGTAGAACTGATTGCCAAACAGACTGAAGAAGAAGGTCCAGTCGAGCAAGGAATTGAGGAGGCACAACTAAAGGATGTTGCTAACGAGCAGCCACTTGGAGAAGCAGAGGTGATGCAACTAGAGCCATCACAACCAACAAGGGAAGAGCAAGTTATGCCGAACATCGAAATTGAGGAACTGGCTGAGCAAGTAGAGCATTTGATCAAGAAGATAGAGGAGGAGCAACCGAAACAGGGATTTGAAGAAGAAAAAACCGCAGAAGATCCGATCTAAACCAACGGGCAAGGGGAGCCAACAACTTGTTGGGAGTTTGGTCCCTCCGGATGAGAACTAGACAAGCCGGATCAGACGAGCCAAAGGAAAGAACCGGACCGGATGGATCTGAAAACCAGATCGGATGGATCCAGTTGGTATCCGGCCAGACATTAGTTTATGTATATGTTCCGATGTGACTATTTCAGGTCATATTTGTATATAACCCTAAAGTTATATGAGTATAAATATAATTAAGGCAATATTGGTTTTGGTGGTTGTCATTCTTGTTGTTGTATTTAGAGAGAGACAGAGAACGAGAGAGAGATATAGAAAGTGATTTCTGTTTGTAACCGCCGGTTGGCGAAGACAAAGAGTTCGAGGTCATTGCCTCTGTGGCTCTTATTGTAATACCTCCTCCCTATGGTGATCCTGTTCGGAGTTCCGAGAACTCCCGTGGTTTTTCCCGATTAGGGTTTTCCATGTTAATATTTTGTGTCGTCTTATTTCTATTTTTATTTTTCTTCCACTGCGCGATTGAGACTGGGTTGTGGCCGAGTACTATTTTTCATCACAACCAATAGGGAGAATGAGGAGCCGGAGCCGAGCATAGTGGATATTTTGGAGGAAAGCTTATGAAAATTTTGTGAGTTCTTAATGCAAGGCCCACGGGCGTGCCATGTGTTACCCTTAGGAGCAGAAAGAAGATAAAGAGATAATCCAAATGGCTAAGAGCCAGCTAAGTATGAAGGCTGAATGCCAATTCGTACGGACGGCTAGCTGTGTGAAGCTGAAAATATGTAGTAGTTAAGTATTATTATAAATATTAACAGAGCCAAAATAATAATTGGATATGAACCAATATAGACCCGAATAGCTATGACCATTAGAGGATGATCTGAAAGGATGCACCGTAACAGTGCATGCTTACCTATAAAAAGGGGCATGAATCTTGTATAAAGTTGTTTATAGATGGAGCATTAATATATAAGAGTTTTGTGTATACAACACCCTTTTGTTATTGATTTATGTTTGTTAATTCGTAAAACAAGTTTTGAATTATTATGTGATTATTAGGCGATCAAGAGTGTGGCCAATTCAGACTGTCTATGTTTTGATTGATTCGGTTGTAGCTAAATCCTTGTGTGTTCAGGAAATACTATTTGTTAATTGCGGTCTGTTGTGAACTAAGGCCGTCAGTGTGGAAACATCAACAACACCTTGAGGTGACGATCACGGAGTGCAGAAGTGAAGGCAAGATCAAAGAACAGACTGTGAGAGAGGGGGGGGGATCGAGGCACACAATAAAGCAGTTTTATTCAGAATAGTTATGACAATGGAGGCAACCACTCTCTAACAATAGTAACGACCTTATGAGCTCAGTTACAAAGCCCATTATATACTAACTGGGCTAGGGCAACTGTCCTTTGACATATTTACATAAATGTCCTAAACCTAGATTATCCAAGGGACAGTGTGAATACGGCCATTAGACACCCGTATTCGACACTCCCCCATAATGGGTGTATATACAATAAGGAGAGACCTGTAATATAAAGCAGAATATATAGATTATACAAGGAGATGCTCAAAGCTATCTCTGTTGTCCGATTCGATCGGATTGATTGCTCCTTAAGCCCATCTAATGCCATAGTGACCAGAATAGGTCGATTGCAAGGCACTTGGTCGTGGAGATCTTCTCGAGCCGATAAGGATATAATAGATATAAAATAAGAAAGGAGAGAGAGAAAGAAGGGTGCCGATACACTTGATCACCCCCGAGCAAAGGGATTGAGACGGACTCAAGCCTCGATCGGCATCCCATACCACCACCGTGGCATCGAGTTGTACTTGGTGTAGGCGCGCTCGCTACAAGAGTTGACCCACCACAATGACGGAGACTTCTCGATGTAGTCGATAATGTGTGAAATGAGGGTAGCTAGGCCTCGTATTTATAGCCAAACCAAGGCCCCCAGGCAAGTTCACACTTGGCCTAATGGGTTGTCCCTATCCCAAGGATTAAAAGTAATTTCCTTCTTTACACTCTCGTTTAATCCTCACACTTTATCCACGTGTATAGAATACTAAGGTAAAACTTACCACGGGATATGGTCATGCCCGTAACATACTCCCCTCTTTAAAACATTGCCCTCTTGTAATGGAAAGTTGGGGAAGTTAGTTGTAAATGTATTTTCGCGTTCCCATGTGGCATCTTTGATAGACTTATCCATCCATTTTAGTTTAAATTCTCAGATTATTTTAGGACGCAAATTTTTCGTTTTAACATCGAGAATTCTTTCTGGTACATGTGGTTTAGAAGCTAATTCGTTAGAAGTAACCAGAGTTTGTGTTGTAATTGTATTGTCGCCAGAACCAAGAAGTTCTTTTAGATGACTTACGTGAAAAACTGGATGGATTTCAACACCATCATGAAGAGTGAGATTATAGGTTGATGAACAAATGCGTTTGAGAACTGTAAAAGTTCCACAAAACCATGGGGCTAACTTAGTGCACTTACCCATATACAATGTCTTAGAATTGTGAGGTACACGTAAAAATACCTTCTATCCAGGGTTGAATGCACGAGGTTGCCGATTATGATCAGCATAAAAACGCGCTCTATCTTGAGCAGTTTTTATATTATCTCGTGCAATATGCAACATATCTTGTATATCCCGAAGAAAGTTTTGCGTACTTCGCAACTCATCATGATGTATATTAACATCAATCGGGGCTAGGCTGAAAACCATACATCAACATAAAAGGACTATATCCCATCGATGTATGCTTGGAGCTGTTATAAGCAAACTTCAAATTTGGGAGATAACGTTCCCATTTTGTTGGTTTTGCACGAACGTACGCTCGAAGCATTTCCTCAATAATTTGATTTACTCGTTTTGTTTATCCATCGGATTGAGGATGATCCAGGAGTTCATGCTCAATGTAGTTTCTAACTTCTTAAAGACTTGCGTCCAAAAGTCGCTAGTAACCCATAAAAACGAAATAACTCTTCAACAAATTGGTAAGCCAATTCAGGAGTTGTTACTATGGTTTTTGTGGCAATAAATCTGGCCATTTTAGTTAATCCATCAACCACAACACAGATGACATCATGACCTTTTTGGGTGCGAGGAAAGGCTAACAATAAAATCCATGGATATACTTTTACACTTATTGTTGGGAATTTCCAAGGGATGTAAAAGTCACTCGGCTTTGTTACCTAAGACTGGTGACATTTTCTCACATAGTTATGTATGTCAGGACGCATCTTAGGCCAATAGAATTGAGTGGAGATGAGAACGAGTGTGCAATGTATTCTAGGAAGCCCTGCTGAGGGTGCATCATGGCATTAAAATAGAATTCTCTTTTTGACCTCAAGCAAATCTGGAACACAAACCTTCCCATTACGGTAGAGCAGACCGTTTGCAATGTGGAAGGATTCCTTTGAGGATGTGGTGGTGTCTGTTCCAAAGTAAAGATGATCAGGATAATTGTCATCAAGATACTTTCCTCGAAGGTGATCATAAAGATCTGATGTTATTTCCGTGAAGCTAAGCATGTTAACTTCACAGATGTGACTCGGTGCATCAGCAACAGTGTTTATGGAACCTTTACGATATCATAAGGAAAAATCAAAGTCCTAGATGAGATCTACCCATCATGCCTTACAACCTTTGATGTCTTGTTGGTCACAAAAATATTTCAGGAACTCGTGGTCCTTAGTTACCACAAAATGATTTCCATAAAGATAATGGCGCCATGTCTTGAGCACATGAATAACTGCAAATAATTCCTTTTCTTGAATGGTATCCTGGCATTGAGCAGAATCAAGTTTCGTACTCTCAAATGCTATTGGTTGACCATCTTGATATAATACGACACATATATCATAATCACTTGCGTCCATTTCAACTTGGAAAGGTTTTGAAGGATCTAGTAAAAGAAGCGAAGGAGCCTTGCACACCAGGTCCTTGAGTTCCTTAAAGGAGAGGTCTAGTGTAGCATTGCATACAATAGGTTTTGTAGACTTATGCGTTTGACCTTTCAGAAGATCAGTAAACAACGTCGTCAATTGGGAATAATTGAGAAGAGATTTCCGCAAAAACTCGACAAACCCAAGGAATGATCGAACTTCTCGAATATTCCGAAGAATGGGCCAAAGTTTGACTTTCTCGATGCGAGAAGGATCAATTTCAACTCCTCGTTCGGTTATGAAATGTCCAAGATAAGTAATTGATTTCTTGAAGAACTCACATTTTGAGATCTTCGCATAGAATTGCTTGTCATGCAATTTTTGTAAAACAAAGCGGACATGTTTAGCATGTTCTTCTAATGTACGACTATAAACTAGAATATTATCCAAGAAAAAAATGACAAATTTTCAAAGTTGTTCTCGGAAAATGTCTTTTATTTCTTGTTGAAATGTGGCCGAAGCATTGGTCAAAGTGAAAGGCATGATCAAAACCTCATAATGGTCATATCATGTACGAAATGTTGTTTTAGGAACATCTTCCTCACTTATATGAATTTGATTGTAGCCCATATGAAGATCAAGTTTCGTAAAATATTGAGCTCCCTAGAGACGGTCAATCATATCATCAGCTCAGGGGAATGGACATGAATTCTTGATCGTCACTGTTTTGAAGCGTCGGTAATTAATACACATACGCCATGTGCCCTCTTTCTTTTTTACCAAGAGAATAGTTGCAACCCCATGGAGATTTACTATAACGTACATAACCCATTCGTAAATAGTCCTTGAGTTGATTAGATACCTCATCCTCTTCGGATCGATTTAAGCGATATAGAGGTATACTTATTGGTCCAAAGCCAGGTACAATATTTATACAATGGTCTATATTACGTTTTGGAGGTAACCCATGTGGTACTTCACTTGGGAAAACATCACGAAAATCATTTAAGATTTCATTGAGGAGTTGTTGTTCAAAATATGGTAATGACCCGAGACACTATCGATGTTATAAACGTGAATGTTTGGATCAATTACACAATAAAATAAAGAAGAACAAGACAACTCGGATATTGATGGAGAGGAAACAATCTACTTCCTGTATATAAGTATCAATAGAAATTCCTAATGAATGAATTGCCCCATTGATGTATTGTACTCTTCCATCAGCCAAGTGCACCTTATAGGTGTGATCACTTATGGTGGGTTGGATTCCCCATATCTGAACCAAACAATCATTCACAAAGTTGTGTGAGCTTCCTGAATCAAATAAGAATTGTACGAGAGATCCATTGATATACCCGTTTGCACGTAATAAATCATTGGGTCCCGATACATCGTGAGGGAAAGAACATTTACAATTACTTAAATGATGTGTATAGACATCAAGGACATCAGGAATCTGACCTTGATGTTTTGCAACTTTGGTTTCATTGTCGTGCTCTTTCCATTGGAGCTTCCAATTGCTCTTTTGTGTGACCCTTCGTTTTGAAGAACATGCAAAAAGCCAGTTGTAGTCGTCGATGAAGGAGACAAAATATCGACTCCCGCCAAGACTTACATTTTGTGGCGGTCCCCAAACATGTCGCTTACAATCACGATCCATGAATTCGTTGGGTGTTTTGCGTTTCCTAGCGAATGGCGACTGCTTAGTCCCAAGCGCTTCGGGTTTGTTATGGTCCTTCGAAATGCATTGATAACGAAAAACTATTTCAACGGACTCTTCAAAGGATTTTGGATCTTTATCGTGCACTATCCAATGATAGTCCAAATTGGGGATATCATTGACAAAACAAGCTATTAACCAATTGTCCCCTTATAGACCCGATTTTTGGTTTTGGGTTCTAGCATGTGAACATAGTCTTCTAGCGAGGAAAATTTCCGGCTAGAGAGGAGTTGTGCTGACTCGGTTCGAGATGGAGGTTGCAAAAATTGACCATTTGTAAACTGTGACAAAGTCTATCCAGGTATCGGGCAATTTCCCCGTAATGCGGAGCCCATGCCACCAGGCGACGGTCTTACCCCCTAGTTCTCGACTTATATATGCAATCTTTGTACTATCTGGCTTGGGATAGAGCTCAAAATGAGACTCCCATCCACGTGCAGATTGCTTCTTTGATTCTTTCCTTTTTTTCTCCCGTGAATGGCTTTAGGACAAACGATGGTTCACCTTGACGCTCATCGGGTCTATTAGTATCATGTTGTATACTAATGACACGTTGTCGCGTTATTACGCCCGTGCATGTAGAATAAGGCGGGACCACGGGGGTCTTGGACTAGGAGTAAATGGGAAGACGGGTATGGGCAAAGTGGAAGAGATTAACACGGTAGAGAAAGTAGAGAGAGACAAGATTCAAGAAGTTATGTATAGTATGGGCATGAAAGCCTCAATGCGATTACAACCGCGGCCGCGTGGGTCAGACTCAAAACATAAGTAGAATGTAAACACTAATCAGATAAATAAAGAAAGAAATGAAGAAAACCCTAAACCGAATAGAAACCCTCGACCTAAGTGGTATACCTCTTCTCACTCAAAATAGGCAACCCCTTCAATGGTGCCCCTTCCTCTCCTTTTATAGCATAAGGAGAGAAATCCATTACAAAAAAGAGAGACTAAATATCCCCTTCATTCAATGGGGGATATTTGCTTAGATTCTTGGGGCCTTAACTCCCACTCCTCGCACATACTACTATGCCCCTTACTCACCTCGTACTCCTATGTACCCCTCTCTTTCTCATGTGGATGTGCACACAAGTGCACATCACATTTACATTTTAGGAATCTTGTGGTGCATTTCTTACATTTTACATTTGTTCTTATTAATATTTACAAATACATCATGTGCGTGTGCAACGTTGCACACCCCGGTTTTGCTCACTCCGATCGGTTTTCCCCCAATGGATGAAAATCTTCACGACAACGTGCCTCGAGAGCACTATGAGATTGCCGAAGTTCGGAAATCTCATGCAAGGTAGAATTAAGGAAATTTTGTATTTGTAAAAAATACGACCCAATGGGGATTGGCCCAAGAGGATTTCCTTGAATTCCTTCCGCTTGGGCGGATGAGATCGGGTCGTTATTATGAGCCATTGAATGATAATTTCTGGCACAGAAATAGGATAAGGTCAGACAAATAGTTATGACATCATGTCGTGATGTAAACATATCATGGGCAAACATTAATCGATATCATGATCTCACGTCAATACCCCTCTAGACGTATGAGATGAGGTTCAAGATCAAGTTACTATGGTAACACAAAGGTGTTTTAAAAACCATGGGGGTGACAAATGCATGTCTTTCCCTGATCTCTATAACAATTTTTTCATGGCGGCTCCCCGAGGCTCAACCATGTATGTTCGCGTCATGAATAGTTTATACATGAAAAAATGTTAACAATAAACTACATCTCTGTGCCCACCCATGTGGTTTTGGCTCTTTAAGTCCTATTATGAGGACCCCGATGTACAGTTAGAGCTCAAGTCTAAACATGTTTTATAGGCATATATATCAACTATGTTGTATGGTCTTGGTCATATTCGAACTCGAGACCTCAAGAACGAATACATTAAACACGAGCTAACCAAATGGATTGCTCCTTTTAAATATTTATGCATATGAGAGATATGTGAAGGCATTTGCCCATATATGTTTTTCAAATGAAAGATATGTGTCTAGAAACCTTATTTCCCCCTCGTTAACACGAAAACTATGTTGGTACGTTACCCTACCTCAAGGCTCATCATTACGATGACATACCCCAAAGTGCAACCTAATGGTCAAGCCATAGGAGCCCTCGTTTCGTAGTAGGCCCACGTGGCCTATCACATGGTTACATCATTACGAATGCCTTTCGTAATGATGATCTCATGGTGGCATCGTAACCATGTAATGAGGGAGGGATGTTGGATGCGTGCGTCATAGGTGCGACCTCACTTGAAGTGGGTCAAGCCCTACGCTCTCAACATCATTGTGGCTATGATCGTTTCGGTATAACCCGTAGTAAAATCGAAGTGACCAATGGGGATGACAATAAAAAATATTGTTGAAAAAGGATGGTGACTATGCCATTCTCACAAAAAATGTGAGGACAGCCACCAAGGTCCTCTCCCCGAAAAGGACAACGTTCGATATACAGAATCACGTAATAAACACTAATATAGACATATTTATGTTTATCACATGTATACGATTAAATACATATACATGTGACCACATATGCGTATATTTTAAAAAAAATCGTAACATAACATAGCCAACAAATGATGTAATCAAGATACGTAATCGAGGCATATAGTCTCTACGTACACGAAACATCCAAAAATAATGGTCACAAAATACGCAATTGAGGTATTGACCTCTTATGCATACGACACAGATCGCATATCAAATACTTAGAAATTGAGGTATTGACCTCATATGCACACATAACATTGTATGTGAACGTAATACACAATTGAGGTATTAACCTCGTAAGCATATGACCATAGAATGAACCATACGTATCATATGTGCATTCGCATTCGAGAATGATTCAATCAAACATGTATGGTAAATCATCTCAAAGTTGGATTGGATTGACTATAGTCTATATTATATATTGATTCACTCTCAATCCCAATAAATGGACTCTAATCCATTGTGAACCACCAACACAAGTATGGTTGCAATATTTGCATTGTATCACATGCATACTTTTGGGATGCTTCTTAAGAATCAAGACATCTCTATCATCCTCACTTTAGAACTTCACAAAAAAATGAGTATGAACTATAGAGATTGAATCAAAATATGTCATTATAAATTATAATCAAACGTTCAAAAACTCATAAAACGTATATTCGAGAATACGAAGAAAACATGACATTGGCAGTAGTAACATAACAACTTACCACTAGGGTGACCTAATTTCTAATAACAAAGAAAGAAAGAAAAAAGAAGAAGGAACATGACACTAACATAAAATTTTGCCATGACATAGGCAGTAGTAGCATAACAACTTACCACTAGGGTGACCTAATTTCAAATAACAAAGAAAAAGAGAAAAAAGAAAAAGGAACATGACACTAACATAAAATTTTGCCATGACATAGGCAGTAGTAGCATAACAACTTACCACTAGGGTAACCTAATTTCTAATAACAAAGAAAGAAAGAAAAAAGAAGAAGGAACATGACACTAACATAAAATTTACGTTTGAATGGTTGCACGAACACGAATATTACGTTCTATGCATACGACACAAATCAAATATCAAATATATGTCAGATGAAGTATTGACCTCATACAAATATGTAAATGTTTTATACAACCAATTATTACCACTACAACATAATTGAATCAATGTAAAAAATTACATATTGACTATACATGATTAGATTGGGAGAAGAAAGAATAGAAAAAAAAAGAGTTACCAAAGTTCCTTTGTTGATAGCTATCTGATCAAGCTCGATCGATCGTCATCAAACAAGAAAAAAAACAATCAACAAAAGAAACATTAGAATGAAAGCTCGGATACCAATTGTTAGAGCTAGCTACTAATGTAAGCATATGATAAGGATATGATAGATATAAAATAAGAAAGGAGAGAGAGAAAGAAGGGTGCCAATCCACCCAGCCACCCCCGAGCGAAGGGATCGAGGCGGACTCAAGCCTTGATTAGCATCCCATACCACCATTGTGGCATCGAGTCGTACCTGGTGCTGGCACACTCGCTACAAGAGTTGACCCACCACAATGACAGAGTCTCGACGTAGTCGATAATGTGTCAAATGAGCGTAGCTAGGCCTCAAATTTATGGCCAAACCTAAGGCCCCCAAGCAAGTTCACACTTGGCCTAATGGGTTGTCCCTATCCCAAGGATTAAAAGTAATCCTTCCCTTCTTTACACTCTCGTTTAACCCTCACACTTTATCCACGTGTATAGAATACTACGGTAAAACTTACCACGGGATATGGTCATGCCCATAACCCACCTATTTCCAGAGTGCTCATGTGCTAAACAAACGACAAGCTCGATGGGCATAATTTCTTTCTCATTTTGATTTCAATATTACATTTTGTCATAGCAAGCAACTTGAAGGGAAAGTAGATGCATTATCATGATGTTTGTATTTAGCACCTTGTCTTGGTGATTATCTTTGATAGTAAACTAGATTCAAGCATGACTGTTGATACTATTCATCATTATCTCAAGATAGATGTCTTTGCTCAAGACATCTTCGATCACATTGATCCGACTCATGCATCTTGCTCTCAGTCACAACATTAAGGTATAGATTATAAGTAATTCAAGTGGCATGATGGATTACTCTTCTTAATACAATATTGCCATGATACGCAAGGGATACATATATGGCTAAGCATTTTGGTATCAATAAGACCTTGGATTTGGTAACACAATCATTCTGGTGGCCTCATCTATGTAAATTTGTCGAAGATTATGTTCGACATGTGATACATATTGTAAAGCAAAGATGTCCCAACATCATTCGTATGGTTTATTGCAATCGTTACCAACTCCAAGTGGGCCATGGCAATCTATGTCTTTAGATTTCATTGCAGATCATCCAAATTCTAAAGGGTTCAACACTATCTTAACATTAGTTTATCGATATACTAAAATGGCACATTTGTTTCCATGCACTAAGGACATCAGTAGTGAGAACACAACAAATGAAATATTTTGTCACCACAGTCTTCTAGATAATATCAACAATGATTGTGGACCTCAATTGAATATCTAACATTTGGAAGTATCTCTTCACAATGCTCAAGGTCTCCTAAGGCTATCATCCCCAAACTAATGGTGAAACAAACGTACAAATCAAACATTGGCGCAGTATCTTCAATGTTTCATCAATTATCAACAAGATGATTGGGTTGATATATTACATTTTGTACAATTATGAGACAAGTAGGTATTTAATTATTAATGGTAATGTTATTTTATTTTATTTACTATTATCAATATTGTCTTATTTATATTTCAATTTATTTTGTTTAATTACTTTTCATAATAATTCACCTATCTACTTATTTAAATAGATTATTATTATTATTTGTTTGTTTATTTTAATTTTAATTCCTAAAATAATTTATTTATTTACTTAATTGAAGTTATAATTACTGTTATCAAATTATTATTATTATTATTATTATATTGTAATGTACACTGCTCAAGTCTCGTTTTTCCGTCCTCCAACCTCTTGGTAGGCACCTCTATTTATAAGGTTTCCCACCGGTTCTTGGTTCTACCCTAAGTTAGTTATAATGTTTCTTGGTTCCTCTTGGGACCAAA
Source organism: Azolla caroliniana (assembly GCF_043228905.1). Taxonomy (NCBI): domain Eukaryota; kingdom Viridiplantae; phylum Streptophyta; class Polypodiopsida; order Salviniales; family Salviniaceae; genus Azolla; species Azolla caroliniana. The sequence continues at coordinate 24,634,520 of NW_028230439.1, read as the reverse complement.
CTATATGGTTTGGTCCCCACACATGACACCTCCCCCTTTCTGAAAAATTACATATTAGGACTTGTTACTTTGTGGCCCAAAGGATGGACTTCACAATACAACGAGGGCTTTTGACTCCTCAAGGGATGAAGTCACTGTATAACGCTTATGGGGGATGTTGGCTACTGCACTGTCGATGGTGCAACGACTGTGGGCGGCTATTGGCTGATGCGTAGTGGAGGAAGCTCTCGCGCCTAAACTATGGAGGCATCTAGGTGTGTCGATGGCTGCAATGGTCCCGTGATGTCCTCGCCGATGACGTTGGGGTGGAGGTTGTCGGCTGGGGAAGGTATGCGCGTGATCTGTGAGAGGTGTGCAACTGTTTCCGTCGATTTATCGACTCAGCGCAAACGGTATGTGTTCAAGCCGATGCCCGCTATGATCTTGTTTGGACCTAACCATCTATCATGCATGAATGATTCACAAAGACCCTTTTTCCGAATAGGTCAATAGACTCTGACGTATTTGTCAATGTTGAGCTTGATTGGTATATGTGATTTGTCAAAGAGCCTCTTTTGTCGTTGTTGTGCTTTACTCAAGTTATATTGAATGTCTCATCGGAGAAGAGGCATGTTTGATTGTAGGTACATCCACCACGATGTGGCATCGCTATGGTGTGGGTTGATTTTGAGGGTGTGTGGATCTGGTGGGAAACGAGGATCTCGGCCATACAACGCCCTGAATTTACTCACCTTGGTGGATTCTTGCACTGAGGTATTGTATGCATGCACCACAAACGGCAATACTTGATCCCATGATTGGTGTAAAGGATCAATGTAGGTTGTGATTATCTGTTTAATGGTTTTGTTCATTCGCTCTGTGAGGCCGTTAGTCTGCGGATGATATGGCGATGCAAACAACTACTTGATTCCCAAACTCTGCGTCAGAACTTGCATCACTTCGCTTCGGAACTGTGATCCTTGATTTGAAAGAATTTGGTGAGGGCACCCGTGAGGAAAGATCGCCTGTTGTAAAAGGCCATTGGCGACCGTATTATTGTTGCATCAGGTAAGCCAATAGCTTTGCACCAACGTGTCAGGTATTCTGCAATTACCAAAATATATATGTTTCCTTGTATTGATGTTGGAAACCGGCCCATTAGGTCCCATTCCACCATCTCTAAAGGTTCCTTGACCTCAATGGGTGTCAAGGTATCGTATCTAGACCTTGGGTATTTTACGGCCTGACATGTGGGGCATGGTTGTAGGAATGTGGAGATAGATTGTCGTAATTTTGGCCAATAATACATAGAACGAATGCGATGGAGGAGCTAAGCCAAAATGGCGTGTCAACTGATGATTATGATAGAATTCAAGGTAAGTTTCTTGTAATGCCTCTGGTAAATACAATCGCATGCATGTAGGGGTGAAACTTCTAGAATGCCCAAACAATTGCTAGGAACTCTTTTTCTATTGTAGAGTAGTTCTCTTCTGATTTCATCAATGCTCTGCTGATGTATGCTATCGGCTGCTAGTCATCATTGTCATCCTGTTGCAGGAGTATGGCACCTATTCCATAATTGGAAGCATCTGTCTGGAGGCGAAAGACTTTGTTGAACTCTGGGAATGCCAAGGTTCCTGCGTTAGTGATTAATTGTTTGAGTTTCTCAAAATTTTGTGCACAATATGTCGATCACTGATATTTGGATATGGCACCTATTCCATAATTGGAAGCATCTGTCTCGAGGCGGAAGACTTTGCTGAACTCTGGGAATGCCAAGGTTCCTGCGTTAGTGATTAATTGTTTGAGTTTCTCAAAATTTTGTGCACAATATGCCGATCACTGATATTTGGATCCTTTTTTCAATAGTAATCTTAAGGGAGTTGTGACCATAGTTAGGTTAGGAATAAACCTTAGTGCAAAGTTCACAAGATCGAGGAGGCTTTGTAGGAACTTGATGTTGGTTGGCATTGGATAGTCTGCAATGGCTCGTATCTTACCAGGGTCGAATTGGATGCCATATGAGGATATCATAAAGCCTAAAAATCATAATTTTGTTGCTCCCCATTTGCACTTCTTAAACTGTAGTTGTAGGTTAGGAGGACTTCTTGTAGGATTTGAGTATGTTTAACAATGTGTATCTGTATATCGTCAAGATAGACCAGTATGAATCCTTTATTGATTAGGTCCTAGAAAATGGTGTTCACCATTCTTTGGAATGTGATGCCTGCATCTGATAATCCGAAGGGCATCCTCTTGAATTGGTGTAAGTCGTGTTGTGTTCTAAATGTTGTCTTGTGTTTATCTTTAGGTCGTAGGGGTATTTGCCAGTACCCTGAAGTCAGATCTAAGGATGTAAAGTATCTTGACTTACCGAGTTGGTCGATTAAATCGTCAATGCATGGTAATGGATATATGTCATGTTTTGTAATTTTATTCAGTGATCTCAAAATCAATGCAAAATCTGAATGTACCATCATCTTTTTTTACTAGATGAGGTTCTAATACCCATTCGCTGCTAGACGGCTCAATAATATCCTTTTCGAGCATTTCTTTTTTTTTTTTGAAAAAATATACTCCATTTGTATTAAAATGAAAATGGCCAAAGGCAATATACAAAGTAGTCCAACAGTCCAATGTTTGTAGGTAAAGATAGTTCCTTCAAACAAGCATGAAGAATAGCCTTCAATATTTCCTTCAAATTCTTCCTCAATAACTTATCCACGATCACTAAACCAATCTTTGACATGCGAACAAACATAAAGCATGTAATGACTATTATTTTGTGTACATGCCAAATAAACATGAAGAATAGTCTTCAATACTTCCTTGGAGCTCTTCCGCATTAGATCCTCGACGATCACTCAACTAGTCTTTGATATTATCAATTGTTTTACACTATCTGCTTCCTCCTCGAAAATATGTAGGTTGTTGATCTCAAAATCAATGCAAAATCTGAATGTACCATCATCTTTTTTTACTAGATGAGGTTCTAATACCCATTCGCTGCTAGACGGCTCAATAATATCCTTTTCGAGCATTTCTTTTTTCTTTTTGAAAAAATATACTCCATTTGTATTAAAATGAAAATGGCCAAAGGCAATATACAAAGTAGTCCAACAGTCCAATGTTTGTAGGTAAAGATAGTTCCTTCAAACAAGCATGAAGAATAGCCTTCAATATTTCCTTCAAATTCTTCCTCAATAACTTATCCACGATCACTAAACCAATCTTTGACATGCGAACAAACATAAAGCATGTAATGACTATTATTTTGTGTACATGCCAAATAAACATGAAGAATAGTCTTCAATACTTCCTTGGAGCTCTTCCGCATTAGATCCTCGACGATCACTCAACTAGTCTTTGATATTATCAATTGTTTTACACTATCTGCTTCCTCCTCGAAAATATGTAGGTTGTTGATCTCAAAATCAATGCAAAATCTGAATGTACCATCATCTTTTTTTACTAGATGAGGTTCTAATACCCATTCGCTGCTAGACGGCTCAATAATATCCTTTTCGAGCATTTCTTTTTTCTTTTTGAAAAAATATACTCCATTTGTATTAAAATGAAAATGGCCAAAGGCAATATACAAAGTAGTCCAACAGTCCAATGTTTGTAGGTAAAGATAGTTCCTTCAAACAAGCATGAAGAATAGCCTTCAATATTTCCTTCAAATTCTTCCTCAATAACTTATCCACGATCACTAAACCAATCTTTGACATGCGAAACAAACATAAAGCATGTAATGACTATTATTTTGTGTACATGCCAAATAAACATGAAGAATAGTCTTCAATACTTCCTTGGAGCTCTTCCGCATTAGATCCTCGACGATCACTCAACCAGTCTTTGATATTATCAATTGTTTTACACTATTTGCTTCCTCCTCGAAAATATGTAGGTTGTAAACTAGTTTTCATTGCATCACAAGATCTTGTGGAAATGCTTCATCATGAAGCCATATCTTATTTTGACACTATCAAATATTAAAGGATCATTTATCTCCAAAATCTTGTACTTAATTGTGTTGTTCTTCAACACCTGTTACAATTGTTGCATTTGTAGACAACAAACCTACCGATATATGCATGCACTTGGAATTCCTTCATCTCCACAACCCCTCAACAATCCGTTTTATCACAAGAAGAGAATAATCCATGAACGGTCTGGTTTATCACAACTTTCATATTCTCACATTAGCCATGTCAACTTTTGCTTTATCATAACCTCAAAAAACATGCTTCGACCCCCACGCCATCTTCACTCATCCTTATCCCACAAAACATTCTTCATCAAGACCGCATCAACCATCTCGCCGATTACCACCAAGTTCCTATGCAAATAATACCACATTGAGTATAGAATGTTTTCTCATCCCCTCATATATTTGCTTTAGCCTCCACACCATCAACACTCATCCTCTCATCATGGCAATATGTTATAAAGACAAATAACTACATGACAAAAACGACAACTAGATCCTGTTTGTTGTAATCCCTAAGAAACTAAAATCTTCTTCATCCCATCCACATCAACATCTCGCCCAACCAGCTTGCCATGTCGCCAACTACCACCGACATCCTGTACGAACAGCAAAAACAATGAGTCTAAACAAATTCCTCTCATTATGAAAATCTACTTCGGCCCCCACAACAGCATCACTTATCATGACAAAAACAACATCACTCATCTATGTTATGTCATCGCTCATCTATGGCCACCACCATCTTCGCCACCAAAATCCTTGACCAACCATCTAGTTGAATCCAACAATCTACTTCCACAAACGGAGCAAGTCACCTATGCCTCAACCAACTTTCTTGGACTGCAGTGTTTATTCTTTGATGATCAAGTGGTGACCGCCTTCTAGCTGCCATTCGCACTGGAGGAGAGTCTGATGTGGGTATGGCATGCTACACTTGTAAAGTTACTTGGGTTGTTTTTTTGTCTTCATAAAGATTTTCGGAAATTGCCCGAGTAGGCTACAGAGATCGGTTAAACGTGATTGTGTTGGTTCTATTTGGATTTGAGTATGCATGATTTGTGTGCTAATATGAGGGGTGTTAAGAAGTGGAATTGTGGTGAATGGCCCAATACACGGAAAGACTAATGTCTGTGTGTCGAAATGCAATTGGGCCCCATGCTTAACAAACCAATCACATCCTAATGTTAAAGGAAAAAGTTGGTTTGGCAAGACATAAAATGAATGGACGAAAGTATGTTGTGCTAGTGTGAAGGTGCAATGTGCGTGTGTGCATGATTTCTAGAGTTTTTGCTTGTCGTCGAAAACTACATTGATTAGTGGTGTAGATGATGTTGGTAAGTGCAATTGATTAACTATATCTAAACTAATTGAAAAGATTGTGCTACATGAATCTAGTAATGCCTCATGGGATGTACTCTGAATGCATGTTATTGTGGAGCAAACTATTCGACTGGAAGATGTGAAGGCTTGGAAGTGTGGGAGTTACTCTTCCTTTAACGTCCCGCATTGATGTTTCCCTGTATGTCGGCAAGAGATGTCGAATCAGCCAATTAGATTTGGGTATTTTGATGATTTCTAGATGCAACGAATTTCCCGCAATATTTCTTGACATGGCCATAATTATTGCAGTAAAAATAGTGTGGGCGTCCTTGAGTGTCCCGACTTGGAAGTTGCTTCTTAGCATTAATTTGTGCATTTTGTATGTCAATATCCATCAGGCATGTTGTGGGTTTGACTTGATGCTTCTGATTGTTATGTTGTGGCATTGTAGGTGCTTGTGGCAATTCCATGTAGTCAGGTGCTTCTATACGTTGGGCGACATTGCTTGAAGCATTTGCTTGGTTGCATTGCTTGGAGAGCTTTGTTCCATGAATTCTGGTTGCATACTCATTGTGTTGTTGAAATCTGATGTTTGCATCTTTGTGTAGTTGATGTGCACTTGTCGTGCTTGGATTCACGTCTTCTTGGCTGGTTACTTGTGGGCTCGACGACTGCTTCTGTGTGATAATCCGTGGGTGTGTGACTGCGGTTGATCTAAAAAAAGCCCGTTATTTCCACCAATGTAATGTACATTGCTCAAGTCTCATTTTTCCTCTCCTCCAACCTCTTGGTAGGCACCTCTATTTATAAGGTTTCCCACCACTTCTTGGTTCCACCCTTAGTTAGTTACAATGTTTCTTGGTTCCTCTTAGGACCAAACTATATGGTTTGGTCCCCACACATGACAATATATCTATAGTTTATTTATTTAATTAATTTTACCATAATAGCTATAATCTTTTTTTTCTTTTTCTTTTATTTATTATTATTATATTTCTTAATTTACTATTATTTTTATATTATTTCTTTATTGATTTATGTATTAATTTAATTTATATTTACTAATATTATTCAATTTTATCTATTTATTTTATTACTAATATTATACAATTTTTTAAGGATTTGGGGATGGCGATAGATGGCGACGGTGGCGGCAGTATAGGCACAACAACAATCAACAACGGTGAGCAACAGAGGCTTCCCATTATCTTCATTTACCTTCGCAGCCTCGTGAGGGGGGTGCTCAAGATAATAAGTAAATATTATATTTTTGGCCCTATTCTCGGGTTTTGACTTGTGTTGAAGGCTTTCCTTTATCTTAATTTACCCTAGGAGCCTCGTGAGGGGAGGGGAGGTGCTCAAGATAATAAGTAATATTAGGTTTTTCGTACTATTATCATGTGTCATACAGACAGACAGACGGGACGTGGGCTCCGGCCACAAAACTTGGGGCTATTTTGGAGAGATGATATTGACATTGGTACATATTTGAAGATATGTTTCATCAAAATTTTGGGGGCCATTTTGGATATACAAAAAGTTTGAGAAAGGCGATAAAGATAGTGTCACACTATCACTAACGAGATTCACATGAGCGTGTGTGTGTGTGGTTTATATTTATATTGGGATTTTGCTCCTATCTTCTTCATCCTCGTCCATCAACCCAATGATTACAATAAAAGCATTCTTAGAGTGGAAGCTTGATTAGGAGACTTTAGTGGAGGTAGACTAAAGAAAGATAGGGGAAGGCTGGCTATGGGTGCCGAAGCTGCTGCCCCCCTCTTCAATCCATGAGCCCAGCCTCGTCACCACCTCAGATCCCACACAGAATCTCGTTTATTTGCTCTCCAACCTGGACCACACCAATGTCCATATGATCAAAACAGTCTACATTTTCGAGGTGCTGCGGGCCCCGGGGGCTGCCGGGGCTGCCAATGATCCTCCGAGCCTCATCATCAGAGAGTCACTGGCCAAGGTGCTCAACCACTACTACCCACTTGCCGGCAGGCTCGGGACCAACGCCCAAGGGAAGCTCATCGTGCAATGCTATGGCCAGGGTGTGCCCTTCGTGGATGTCGAAGCCACCGGGAATCACGATTATCTTAAACGACCAACTCAATAAATAACAGACACAATTTAAAATAGAGTACACCAGATTTTTACGTGGAAAAACCCAAATCGGGAAAAACCACAGGACCCTTAGGGTACCAAAACTTTCACTATGCTCAGAGTACAAGTGAGAATAACCTCTCTAGTTATCACTAGAGGAGTACATATGCATCTAAGGCAACAGCCTTGGTGACAGTCTTGGCCCCATTGGATGGAAAGAGCAAACAAGAAGACAGAAAAACACAAAACGACAAAAACTGATAAAAACAGACATGAAAGTTGCTACCCAGTCGAGGGGTACAAGCTTCTTGGCGGCACCAACAGCCCTTTCAAAATCTCTGTCCTTTCCAAGTCTGCAGGATCTGGAAATGCTCTCGCACTCACATTCCGTGTTTTCCTTTCAATCATACGTTGTCTATATGTTTCCATCTCGCCCTCACCTACATATATATGTATATGCCTCCTCCTATGTATGTATATATATGTATATATATATATATGAATATATTACTTTTGGCCCTTAGCCAGCCCTAAGGTGTGGGTTCCACTTGAGTGGGAAAATCCCACATTATATGGGGTGCTTTGCACAGTATTCACCAAACTCTCTCATTTCTTCTAAGGATTTGGTTCACTTCATAATATCATCCTTGCAAATATTAAGAATTTGTTTCAAGACAACACATGACACTAATGTGTGCATGTGTTGTCATCCTGATCAGTTGTAGCTCTTGTGGAACACCCCTTGACTCTAGCTCTTGTGGAACACCCTTTGACTCTCAATCAAGTATCTTGTCACTTCGTTTTTTTGCTTTCATTTCCTTTTTATTGTGCTAAGTACATTAATACATAATATTTACATCATAAAGTATTGACCTCTTGATTGTGAGGAATCAAGTTTAGAGTTCATTTGCTTGTTTATTAATATTTGTGAGTAGTCTTCGAACTAGATTAACACCTACTCCAAGTCATACTATCAACAATAGAGTAGAACTTGTCTTGGCCCTATAGATCTTGGTTCTCAAGTCTTTATGCAAGCCTAACCACAACAATGTGTGCACATCATGCATGGAGAAAAAAAATCTTCAAAGCACAATTGAAGGTTATATACGGGATCGGGATCGACCACACAAATAACAAAATTAATAGACAAAATAGATTACGGCAGAAGAACACACGAGATTTTAATGTCGAAAACCCCAAATCGAGGAAAAACCACGGGACCCTTACGGTACCAAAGAACTTCACACCATACGTCAGTATACAAGTGGGTAAATCCTCCCAAGATATCTCTTTGAGAATACTCGAGTATCAAGACAACAACCTTGATAACAAAGCTTCACCCAAAACAAGGTGGATAGAACAACAACAATAAGAAAAAACTGAAAACCGAACAATAGAACCTAATTTAGGGTTCATATGGTCGTCAGCCAGGAAGATCAAACTCAGATGCCCCTACACCTGCAGAATCTTCTCACACTGCTCCCCCTTATATTCTCTTCTAACTTCTATCTCTTCCTTGCGTTTTTTGTAAACCTTTGTCTATGAATGTCTCTGCCCTAACATTGTTTATATATATATTGAGATATCAAGCTCAACTAGTTGTAGTTATTTTGTCAAAAGTGTAACTTAGTAGTTACATACATAGAATCTAGTTAGTATGTTGAATTCAAAGGCTTAAATAGGATTTTATATTTGTACTTAACTGTGGATACATTCTAGATCCTTCACTACCAAGTTCATTTAATATAGAGCTTACATCCTTGTACCTATATTCTCCTCACACATGTACACCCTTCCACATGAGATGTATACATAAACGTAATAAACGTGTTCGTGCAAGCATACAAACGTTTGAAAACTAATACGTTTGAAAAGGGGAAAATACTTGTTGATTTTTTTTTTCTTTCCTTTTTTATTATTAGAAATTACCTCATCCTAGTGTTAAGTTGGTGTGATAGTATTGTATATGTCTTGGGTTCAAATCTTAATTTTCCCATCTCTCCCTCTCTCTCTCCCCCTCTCTCTTTAATGTCATGTCATAGTAAAACTTTATGTTAGTATCATGTTTTCTTCATATTCTCAAATATACGTTTTATGAGTTTTTGAACATTTGATTATAATTTATAATGACATACTTTGATTCAATCTCTATAGTTCATACTAATTTTTTTGTAATGTTCTAAAGTGAAGACATTGATACCTTCACTAGTTGCGAGATGAAAACATGGATAATTGCAAGATGAGCTCATCATCAATACAATTATGTCTTTGAATTATTTGATTTTTATGTTTATGCTTTCTAATGTTTAGTAGTTAAGTAATTCCTAAGTTTTGAAGTTTAAATTGTATTGACATTTGATTCAATCAATATACAATATAGACCATAGTCATCTTTTGAAATTCCAATCTTTATTTTTTTCCAACTTATAAATCCAATCCAACTTTGAGATGATTTACCATACACGTTTGATTGAATCATTATCGAATGTGAATGGTACATATGTTACATATGGTTCATTCTATGGATGTATATATACCTCATTATGGGTATTTTTGTAACTTGATGCTTATTAATATAGAGAAAGGTTCTTAAGCTATACTCGTGTTAATCATCCCCCATATTGTCTTATTGTTCACAAATGTGCTTTCTCTCTTTCTCACATACACACACATAGCACATGTATATTAACATTCCGCTACTTAATCACATACGTGATTGACTACTCACATAATTAGACACTAATTAACCCTTAGTTAATTACCTAATGTAGAGTACTGTGGGCTATTGATACATTTTGCTATGGTTCTAGAACTATTATTAATGGAATATGTGGGTGGGTTTATTGGAAGATATCATAGTAACCCCTTTATGGTGTCCAAAAGGAAGGGTTTCAATGGATTCCGCATGGTAAACCTATAAGATATCATGTTGGTATTAATCTGTTGCTAGAAGATCATGTATCTCCTTTGCTGCTTGCCATAAGGAAGAAATTGTTATATTGGAATACTACTAAATTGTTGTTGACAGGTAGGGTTGTTTTTGCCAATACAGTATTGTTGGCTTACATGTGGTACATTTTGTCGGCTTGGTTGTGCTCGCGGTCAGCTTTATCGCAAGTACAATGGCTTATTTAGGAATTTCCTTTGGGGATCTAAAGATTGTTCATTTGTCAGAGCCAAAGTGTCTTGGAAAGTTATCATAGCTCTAAAGGAAGATGTGGTCTTGGATTGATTGACTCTCTTTTACAATGTAAGGCTTTTTTGGAAATTTTCTTATAAGAGCCTTGTTGTCATGTGGGGAGCCATGGGAAAAAACTTTTAAGGCAGAGATGGGTTAAGGTTATGCCTTCTACATGTGGCAATTGGAAAAGATAGTATTAGATGGTGGTTTTTAAGAAATTGTACTCATTCTATTAATATTTCTCGCCAGGACAAAATTTTAGGGGTATCATGAAGACATGGTGGAATTTGAAGCATAATTTGGTCTAATCTCTACCATCATGTAAGGAGGAATGGTTGTGCCAGCCCCTCATAATGGACCCACTATTCTAACAGAGGAGGGGGTAATTAGGGAAGAGAACTAGGTTGAAGTGGGTTGATTTTGATAGAGGAGAAGTTGTGTCAGTAAGGAATTGGCTGACTTTTTCTTTTTCGATGGTGGAAAACAAAAACCATGCTTGTAGAACAATTTGGGGAGGGAACATTATGAATGTAGAGATGGATAGAGTGTTTACGATGTCTTCCTTTCAGCTTTCTCAAATTTGTCTATTCTGGTATGGTATGTTTTCATCATTACATGTCTTGTTGGGGGTCAAGGGTTATAAAAACTCTAATGAATGTCTTTATTTTGATGTTTTGCCTTCTCGAAAACTTCATTCTATCTTTATGAAAAATGATGTTGTAGCTCATGGGAATATGTTGCCTATTTGTATAATGTGGAAGAACAGTAAAAACTGGAAGTTGAACCACATCCAAATGATATAAATAGTTTATCTGAATTGTGGGTTTATGAGAATAAGCCCATTGATCATCTTCTGTGGGGTCAAGGTGAGTGGAAATGGCAAAATTATGATATACCAACACCAAGGAATACTAGGTAAGCAAATCCTTTTATTTCAGTACTCTGTAAAAATGGGTAGAGAATTGCTAAGGCAGGGTTTGGTTGTTGTGCCAACAGCTTTTAATTTTTGAAGACCAAGTAATGTACAAGACTCTTGGTTGGATGTTTATTGGAAATGGTTGTGGGCCATGCAAATTCCTAAAAAAATTGACTGTTTAGATGGTTGTTGGTACATTATGGGATTCTTGTGAAGTCATTGATGGGGCATCACCATGATTAAAAATGTGATAGTTGTGGTTTTCCCATTGAATTGGTTCCCCATGTCTTATGGGTATATCCTATTGTTAGAGCAGTTTGGAAATGAATGTTGAGAATTTTGTATCCTATTTATGATAAACATGTGTACACATGGGGTTTTGTGAGATGGGGAAGGTTGGCTGAAGAAATACAAAATTATGAAAAAGGAGTTTGTTGATTTTCTTCCTCTCCGATGGAACAGGTATTGGATGTCTCTTATACTACAACAATCCGTTGTTTGGTAGAGGACAAGGTTTGGTCTACGATATCTTCTTTATTAGTTTGGGTATTGTGGAAGGCAATATGTAAATGTGTATTTCAGAAAGTGAAACAGAATGTGGTTGAGTAAGACAACAAGATATGTTTTATGCTTCTGCATACTTCAAGAGGTCAATATGAGGCAATAACTAGTGGGAAAACATTGAAAAAAATATAAAAAGCAAAAGTAAAGGCCTAATGGTTAGGGTCATTGACTTTAGTACTATAGGGGAAAATCTTGAATCTCTAACAACACAATGCATGTTAAGGGGAATATGGAGTGGGGTGCCTCTCTTCACGTAAGAGGGGAAGAAGCCCCGAAGTCATTTGCTTCTTCTTTGACATTTTTTCTAGTATTTGTTTTCTTCGTTTTTGGCATTTCGAAGTCGGTCGAGGTGTCGTGGCCATTGGTAGTAGTCATGGACTCAGTGCTCCACTCGACTCGCCTTCATCAGAAGCTCTAAGTCTCTCTGATCTTTCAGTCCTTGGCTACGTTCGAGTCCTTGGCAACGTTTGACTCCTTCGCTAAGTTTGAGCCCTCTAAATGTTGGAGACCTATGAGCATTTGAGTCCCCGAGTGTTCCCTTCAAGAATTCGAGTCCTCCGAATGTTCGAGTCCCCTCAACGTTCTAGTTCCACCTTCATTCGCATCCTCCCTAGTCCAAGATCCCCATGGTCCCTCTCGAGTAACACACATGAGCATTTACACAACAACGTATTGTCCTTGGAATAGAACATGATGCAATATAGGAAAAACCACTAGAGATGTAATTTTCCATGCAATGTTAGTTAATGAACATATTATATCACCATCAAAGGCACTCCAATCACATTTGTTGTCGACTCATTCTTCACTAAGTTGGAGTTGAGCAATTTATCATTGGTATAACAATTGATTTTCATACATTCACTCGGCAACATGTAGTCATACGTTTGATACAAGAAATCAACCAGTGTGGTTACCTCCGATAGAATGCCAATGAGAATAAGGTAGTGTTAATGTTGGTTTTGAAGCTTGTTTGATATGCCCATATTGGATCTTCTACCTTCATGAGGGGGTTTGGGTGCTTTCTAAAAATGATATTGATGTGTGAGAAATTATTTACATCACTTGTTATACATATTGTGACCTACATTGGTTGAGTTGAGGGTGGTATCCTTGACATGTGGGACATCAAATGTTCTCATGCAAAGCATGGTCTGTTGGAATCTTTAATCCTCTATGTTGTACTCCGAGGATAGTTGCTAATACGAATTTACTCTCGAAATTTGTAGATGCTAGAGTAAGCATGAGAAGTTTGAACAAGTTGTCCTCCATTATCATTGGCAGTTTCTTTACAGTATATTATAGTTATCCTCAAATATAGAAAGCCAAACACTCTCCCCCCAAACCAACAATTTACCCCATGTTAGGGATAGAGGGTTCACACTAATCCAACCAATTGGCCTTTTATCTTAGTGTGTCTTGTTTATGACATGGCATAGTACATAATGTGGGAGACTTGTGTCACGTCGTTCTCAACTCCACCTAGTTTTTTGCCATGTTAGGGCAAAATTTATATTAGATAAAGCCACAAGGAGATTTGTTCTACATTTTGAATTCCCCTTGTTTCATATGAGTTTGGCATATCCATTCAAATGTCGGCATTTCAAACACACTGATGTCTAAAAGATGACAAGGAAAAAAACGATGTTTAATGTAACACCCACCTATATTTCAATTTTCCCCTAGTCCTACAATCATATCCTGAACGTAGTTGCATGAAATTTCGTTAAATAAAGTTGGTATGAAGCAAGTAAGCAAAAGGAATGTTGTGACGTGAATATATTTGTAACAACACTAGAAATGTTTAATATACTTGAATGCATTGGCAAACATTCTTTTTCATACGAATGCATATGTTATCAAAACATTCTTATGTTTTTTTTTTCACTTTTTACCCTTAACATGCTTACCTTAAAAAAAAAAACCTTGTAATAAATAATCAATACAAAAGTATGGTATTTACAATACTTCGAGGGTGTTTACCATACTCGAATTCTTGAAACGTTCTCGAATGCGAATGTGCTTATGGTACATATGGTTCATACTATGGTTTTAAGTATGAAGTTACTCATAGATAAACCTCATTGAATAACATGTTGTGATGGACGTTACAACATCCCGTAGGAATCCCTTGAAATTTCTTTAAAATAAAGTTAGTCACAAATTAACTAAGGAAGTTATGGGGATACATGTTACGGGCATGACCATATAATATCCCGTGGTAAGAATTTACCGTAGTATTCTATACACGTGGAGAAGTGTGAGGGTTAAACGAGAGTGTAAAGAAGGGGAGGATTACTTTTAATCCTCGGGATTGAGACAACCCATTAGGTCAAGTGTGAACTTGCCTGGGGGCCTTGGGTATCGCTATAAATAAGAGGCCTAGCTACCCTCAATGGATCATCTTTTGACTACATCGAGACTCTACTCGTGTGGTGGGTCAACTCTTGTAGCGAGCGCGCCAGCACCAGGTACGACTCGACGCCACGGCGGTGGTATGGGACGCCGAACTTCGGCAATCTCAGAGTGCTCTTGAGGCACGTGTCATTAGTCTACAATGTGAGACTAATAGACCTGATGAGCGACAAGGTGAACCATCATTTGTCGTTAAGCCATTTACCAGAGACAAAAAGGAAAGAACCGAAGAAGCAATCTGCACATGGCTGGGACGATGGGAGTCTCATTTTGAGCTCTATCCCACGCCAGATAGTACGAAGATTGCATATGTCGGCCGAGAACTCGGGGGTAAGGCCGCCGCCTGGTGGCGTGGCCTCCGTACTATGGGGAAATTGCCCGATACCTGGACAGATTTTGTCACGGTTTTTAAGGGCCAATTTCTGCAACCTCCCTCTCGAACCGAGGCAGCACAAGCTTTAATGAACCTCTCTAGCAGGAAATTTTCCTCGCTAGAAGACTATGTTCACCATGCTAGAACCCAAATCCAAAATTTGGGTCTAGAAGGGGACAATTGGTTGATAGCTTGTTTTGACAATGGCATCCCCAATTCGGACTATCACTGGATAGTGCACGATAAGGATCCAAAATCCTTCGAAGAGGCCGTTGAAATAGTTCTTCGCTATCAACGCACTTCGAAGAAGGACCATAACAAACCCAACGAAGCGCCCGGGACTAAGCAGTCGCAATTTGTTGGGAAACGCAAGACACCCAACGAATTCCTGGATCGCGATTGTAAGCGACAACATCCTTTTTGTGTATTCTGCAAAAAGAAGGGTCATACAAAAGATCAATGTCGAAAGCTCCAACGGAAAGAGCACGACAACAAAGCTAAAGCTGCAGACCATAAAGGTCAGATTCCTAATGTCCTTCAGGTCTATACACATCATTTAAGTAATTGTCAATGTTCTTTCCCTCACTATGTATTGGGTCCCAATGATTTACTACGTGCAAACGGGTATATCAATGGATCTCCCGTACAATTTTTATTTGATTCGGGAAGCTCACACAATTTTGTGAATGATCGTTTGGTTCAGATATGGGGAATCCAACCCACCGTAAGTGATCACACCTACACGGTGCACTTGGCTGATGGAAGAGTACAATACATCAACGGGGCGATTCATTCATTAGGAATTTCTATTGATACTTATATAGAGGAAGTAGACTTCCATGTAATGAATCTTTGTACCACCGATGTAATACTGGGTTATCCCTGGTTTTATAATAAAAACTCTTCTTTATTGATTGATTGGGTTCGTCATTCCATTTCTTTTGTACTGAACGATTGTACGCATTTTATTCAATGTGTAAAAAAACAATCCCTCTCGATTGTTTCCTCGTGTCCATCAATATTCGAGTTGTCTTGTTCTACATTATTTTATTGTGTACTTGATCCGGACATTCACGTTTATAATATCGATAATGTCCCGATTCAATTAACATATTTTGAACAACAACA
The DNA here is from genome assembly GCF_043228905.1 of Azolla caroliniana. Classification (NCBI taxonomy): domain Eukaryota; kingdom Viridiplantae; phylum Streptophyta; class Polypodiopsida; order Salviniales; family Salviniaceae; genus Azolla; species Azolla caroliniana. Next base: position 24,618,541 of record NW_028230439.1, on the reverse strand, counting down.
ACTTGATGAAATCTTAAATGATTTTCATGATGTTTTTCTAAGTGAACTACCTGATGGGTTACCTCCTAAACGTAATATAGACCATCGTATAGATATTGTACCTGGTGTTGCACCAATAAGTATACCTCCGTATCGCTTAAGTCGATCCGAAGAAGATGAGGTATCTAAGCAACTCAAGGACTATTTACGAATGGGTTATATACGTTATAGTAAATCTCCATGGGGTGCACCAGTTCTCTTGGTTAAAAAGAAAGAGGGCACATGGCGTATGTGTATTAATTACCGACGCTTGAATAAAGTGACGATCAAGAATTCGTATCCATTGCCTCGGGCTGACAATCTAATTGACCGTCTCCAGGGAGCTCGGTATTTTACAAAACTTGATCTCCGTACTGGCTACCGTCAAATACGAATAAGTGAGGACGATGTTCCTAAAACGGCATTTCGTACGCGCTATGGCCATTACGAGTTTTTGGTTATGCCTTTTGGTTTGACCAATGCTCCGGCTACTTTTCAACAAGAAATGAATGACATTTTCCGAGAACAACTTGGAAAATTTGTCGTTATTTTCTTGGATGATATTTTAGTTTATAGCCGTACATTACAAGAACATGCTAGACATGTCCGCTTTGTTTTACAAACATTGCGTGACAAACAGTTTTATGCGAAGATCTCAAAATGTGAGTTCTTCAAGAAATCAATTACTTATCTAGGACATCTCATAACCGAACGAGGAGTTGAAATTGATCCTTCTCGCATTGAGAAAATCAAGCTTTGGCCCACTCTTCGGAATATTCGAGAAGTTCGATCATTCCTTGGTTTTGTGGGGTTTTTGCGAAAGTCTCTTCGTAATTACTCCCAATTGACGACGCCGTTTACTGATCTTTTAAAAGGTCAAACGCGTAAGTCTACAAAACCTATTGTGTGGAATGCTACACTAGACCTTGCCTTTAAGGAACTCAAGGACCTGGTTTGCAAGGCTCCTTCACTTCTTTTACCCGATCCTTCAAAACCTTTTGAGGTTGAAACCGATGCAAGCGATTATGCTTTAGGTGTTGTCTTGTATCAAGATGGTAAACCAATAGCATTTGGGAGTAAGAAACTTGATTCTGCTCAACGTCGGTATACCGTTCAAGAAAAGGAATTATTTGCAGTTATACATGCGCTCAAAACATGGCGCCATTATCTTTATGGAAATCACTTTGTGGTAACTACGGACCACGAGTCCTTGAAATATTTTTGTGACCAACAAGAACTGAAGGGTCGTAAGGCACGATGGGCTGATCTCATCCAGGACTTTGATTTTTCCATACGATATCGTAAAGGTTCCATGAACACTGTCGCTGATTCACTAAGTCGCATCCGTGAAGTTAACATGCTTAGCTTCACTGCAATATCATCAGATCTTTATGATCACCTTCGAGGAAAGTATCCTGATGACAGTTATTTCGCAAAATACTGGGCAAGAGTTGAGTCTGGAACAGACACCACCACATCCTCGAAGGAATACTTCCACATTGGTAACGGTTTGCTCTACCGTAATAGGAAGGTTTGTGTTCCAGATTTACCCGAGGTCAAAAAGAGGATTCTTTTTTAATGCCATGATGCACCCTCAGCAGGGCACCCTGGAATACATCGTACACTCGTTCTCATCTCCACTCAATTTTATTGGCCTAAGATGCGTCCTGACATACATAGCTATGTGACTAAATGTCACCAGTGTCAGGTTAACAAAGCCGAGCGACTTAAAGCCGCAGGACTTTTACATCCCTTGGACATTCCCAATAATAAGTGGGAAAGTATATCCATGGATTTTATTGTTAGCCTTCCTCGCACCCAAAAAGGTAATGATGCCATCTGGGTTGTCGTTGATCGACTAAGTAAAATGGCCAGATTTATTGCTACTAAAACCACGGTAACAGCTCCTGAATTGGCTTACCAATTCGTTGACGAATTGTTTCGTTTTTATGGGTTACCGATGGATATCGTGAGTGATCGAGATCCAAAGTTTACTAGTGACTTCTGGACACAAGTCTTTAAGAAGTTAGAAACTACGTTGAGCATGAGCTCCACGGATCATCCTCAATCCGATGGACAGACAGAACGAGTAAATCAAATTACTGAGGACATGCTTCGAGCATACGTTGGTGCAAAACCAACAAAATGGGAACGTTATCTCCCAATTTTGGAGTTTGCTTATAACAGCTCCAAGCATACGTCGACGGGATATAGTCCTTTTATGTTGATGTATGGTTTTCAGCCACGAGCCCCGATTGATGTTACTATACATCATGATGAGTTGCGAAGTACGCAAAACTTTCTTCGGGATATGCAAGATATGTTGCATATTGCACGAGATAATATAAAAACAGCTCAAGATAGAGCGCGTTTTTATGTCGATCATCATAGGCAACCTCGTGTATTCAACCCTGGACAGAAGGTATTTTTACGTGTACCTCACAATTCTAAGACATTGTCTACGGGTAAGTGCGCTAAGTTAGCCCCACGGTTTTGTGGACCTTTTACAGTCCTCAAACGAATTGGGTCATCAGCCTATCGTCTCGCTCTTCCCGATGGTGTCGGAATTCATCCAGTCTTTCATGTGAGTCGTCTAAAAGAACTTCTAGGTTCTGGCGACAATACAGTTACGACTGAAACTCTGGTTACTTCTGAAGAATTATCTTCTAAACCAAATAAGACCTTGTACAAACAAAGAATCACAAAAATTCGGCTTAATCCACATGAATGTGAAGCGAAGATATTGATATTGTATTTGACGACATGTTTCATCAAAACTTTGGGCTATTTTGGATACACAAAGTTCACAAAGGTGTTAAAGCACAAGAGAGTAATGGGCTTTCTGAAAACAAAGATAGTGTTCACAAAGAACCAAAGTGGTAGATGAAAAAAAGCAAGATTGTTGATTGTATTGAAATTAGAAGATTTTTTAGATCGGCTTGTCTTGATTTTATTTGTTATTGCACAATAAATGCCCTCATTCGAAGCTAAAACTTCTGCTTCTTTTATTTTGCAATCAATGTGAAACCACCATTTAAAAGAACCATATAGTTCACAATTCACCTTCTATACTGCCTCCGGGCTTTTTATTAATACCAATGGAGCATATGTTTTATGGTAAAAAAAATTCACCTTCTTAGTTAAACATAGTACCTATTATGTTTAGTAGCTTATGAATTTTTATGACGAATAGTGTAAAAAATGTCAAATTGTCAACTTGCAGCAACGCAATTGATTTGTGGCACTCAACTTAGCCTATTTTGTTGGAGTTTCCTCAAAAGCGTGATGAATAATTCTTAACATGATCCTCGTATTTGTGTGAAACCTAACCATGTGGGAGCGACATCCATGAATAGGGAGATGTCTTGAGAAATATGGATTTCTTTGATACTTTTGTTGGAGGTAGGGTTCCCAAACAATGCAAAGCATCTCCTCAACACAAGTAATCGAAGAACTTCTAGATTGCTTTGCTCAATTTGCTTTTGGCCCTAAATGTAACATTCTCCTCATTGGGAAGCTTCCAATCCACACGAAGGTGAGCCAATGTTGGCACTCAAGTATTGGTCCATGATAAGAACACTCCGTGTAAGATTGATTGTATTTAGGATCTAACAAAGACACACAATATAATTGATTGTCGATGCATAAACAACTGATTCATGTTTCAAAGAGAACTCTTCAAAATTACAGGTACAAAAGAGGGGCCCATCTAGATTAGTACGAAATCACAGACATGTTGTTTTTCCATTGGTAGAAAAAAAGACGAACTCTATACTACTACATAGGAGCTATATTATCCTCTTGAGTTTGAGAGCTAACGCCATGGTCAGTCCGACCCTCACTTCAACGGAGAAACCTGTCACACATTCGCATATGTTCTGACCCAAAGAAAAAGGGGGCGTACGTCGACATACAAAGGTGTTGGCTAATGATAAGGAAGGTAAGGGGCTCCAATCTATCTATGTGCGTATATCCCCTTGATTTGTTATATGGTCTTGAATGGGGTAACGAGATTCCACTGTTGTGGCTCATCAACGTAATGCTATCTATCAAGATGTATGTGTATGTGTGTTGTTTATATTGGGATTGAGGTGTTTGCGGATTCGTTGACAGGGACAAAACCGGACGGTGCACGAATAGAAGGTGAAAAATGCGAGCGTACACACACACACACACACAAAGTGTGAATCCAACACATATACAGCCTTACACATATGTAGAAAGAGAGATGGGGGGTGGGTTGGTATGTGGTTTGGAGGTCCCGAGTTCGATGCCAGACTTTGAGTGTGTTTTAGGTGAGCTTCCATTACTCCTTCCTTGGCTCTGTGTCTCTCTGTCTCTCTCTGATCTTTCGGCATTAAAGAAGGTGCAGTAATGGCCGTCTTATCCAATCAATGGACTGTAGTGTAGCCCTTCACATGGGCGCCTGCAGGCTTTTCTGAACCCCTCCAATCCCTGTCTTCATCTTCATCCCCTTCCATCAAATCATGTATATAATAAGCATGTAAAGGCAGTGCAGTGCAGAGCAGAGAAGAGCAGAGAACTGTGAGGTTTGTCTGAGTAGCATTCTAGCGAGAAGCCCTGTAGAGGAAGGGCTTGAGTAGCAGAGTCAGTAGAGGTGCTGCTGAAGGAAGCGATTTTCGCAGAAATCCAGGAAGAAACTGATCGATCGAGGGCTGGTTAGCAGAAAACAGACCTAGGAGGTGTGGGGGTAGGTACTAATTTGGGCTAGCTATGGGTGCCGAAGCTGCCCCCCTGCCTGCGGACCTCCTCACTGTGAAGCTCCATGAGCCCAGCCTCGTGACGCCCTCTGAGCCCACAGAGAATCTCGTCTATTTCCTCAGCAACCTGGACCAGAACATCGCTGTGACTGTGAAAACAGTCTACATGTTCGAGGCGCCGGCCCCGGGGTCTGCAGAGGCGACCAAGGATCCTCCGAGCCTGGTGCTGAGGGAGTCGCTGGCCAAGGTCCTCAACTACTACTACCCGCTCGCCGGCAGGCTCGGCATCAGCGCCGAAGGGAAGCTCAACGTGCATTGCTACGGCCAAGGCGTGGTCTTCGTGGAGGCCGAGGCTACCGGCTCCGTCTCTGACCTGGGCGACCTAACCAAGCCCGAACCTGCCAGGCTCGGCAAGCTGGTCTACGAGGTCCCGGACGTCAAGACCATCCTGGACATACCCCCGGTGGTCGTCCAAGTAACTTCCCCCTCCCTCCCTTCCTTCCTTCCTCTGCTATGCTATGCTATGTAAATTAATAATCTCTGGGTCTGTGTAGGTGACCACTTTCGAATGCGGAGGGTTCGTTTTAGGTCTGGGGATGAGCCATTGCATGTTGGACGGCATCGCTGCCATGGAATTCGTGAACTCGTGGGCAGAAACCGCCCGCGGGTTGCCCCTCTCCAACCCTCCGAGCCTCGACAGATCGATCCTCGCCGCCCGAGTCCCGCCCCAGATCAACCACCCGCACACCGAATTCCAAGAGATCGAGGACCTCTCGGCTCTGCAGGACCTATCCCTGGATGCCCACAACATGGTCCACCGCTCCTTCTGCTTCTCACCCGAAAGCCTGGAGCGGCTCAAGAAGAAGGCCATGGCCGATGGCACGCTCCCCAGGCAGTGTTCCACCTTCGAGGCCCTTTCGGGCCTGGTATGGAAGGCACGCAGTGAGGCCATGGACATGAAGGAGGAGCAGAAGACGAAACTCCTCTTCGCGGTCGACGGCCGTGCCAAGTTTGTGCCCCCCCTCCCCCGTGGCTACATGGGCAATGGCATCGTACTCACGTTCGCGCTTGCCGAAGCTGGGCAGCTGAGAGAGAAGCCGCTCTCGAATGCGGTACGACATGTCCAGGATGCCATTGGCCTCGTGACTGATGATTACATGCGCTCGGCCATCGACTTCTTCGAGGTGACCCGTGCCCGCCCATCCCTTGCTGCCAGCCTCATCATCACCACTTGGTCCAGGCTCTCCTTCCACACTTCGGACTTCGGGTGGGGCGAGCCCATCCACAGCGGCCCCGTCACCCTCCCCGAGAAGGAGGTCGTCCTCTTCCTCTCCCACGGCAAAAGCAGGAAGAGCATCAATGTGCTCTTGGGCCTCTCCCCCGAGGCGATGCAAAAGTTCGAGGAGATTTTGAAGCCGGAGATGGATTGAGCATGCCCTCATGAATCTAATCCGATACAATCCGAATGAGTGGCCAGATTGCCGATCCTTGTGATTCTGAAAGAGTCCTTGTGATTTTCGATCTTTGAATTTTTAGCTTTCTAATCGATGAATGTTTTGGTGTAAAATGTTAGGTTACCAATCAAAATGAATGAATGAAAACAGTTGATTCATTCATTTGGATCTATCTACCAATATTTATCTAATCTTGTATGGGTTGTTTACCGTGGTATTCAATAAATTTTTTCATTGCTTCTAAGGATTTGATTCATTTCAAAATGTCATCCATGACCACCCTAATTTGCAAACATTAGAAAATTGCTGTTGTATAGAATATTCATGGAATTCTTGCCTTTGACAAATCTATGCTTTTTACCCTTATCTTCAACGAAGCTATTCACTTTGTGCCTTCATCAAAGCAACGCCCGACTAACGTCTTGGATGAAGCTACACACACAACTAAACTCACAGCTTTATCAAGCTCTATGTAAAAACTCTATTCTCATGTGTTTCCCTAGTGGAACCTTGACACAAACAAGTCGATTCTGGGAAGCTATGGACAACCATCACTTGCGTGTACTTTTGGATGCAGGGTAATTCACATTTGTTAAGACATTGCAAAATTGTGGTGAAAAAACCCCATGAAAATATCATGAAAGCATACACAAGATGGTTTGCACACAAAAGCACAAAATAAATGAATATCTTACTTTGAATGTGAATGTGTCTTGGGTGTCTTTGGTAATCCCTTTTCTAAAAGGGGCGATGGACTTACCCAGCAAGTCCTCCACTAGGTAAATAGTTTAAAGTGTTGTTGATGAACCACACAATTGATACTTTGTCCGTGTCCATAGGGGTTAGTGAAATAAAAAAGGTAACAATATGTATGCTGCATGCAATATACGCAATGTAGAGGCAACATGTCAAAGGTAATATGTGTGCACAATGTAGAGGCAACATGTCAAATCATAACAGCAAGGATCACAAAGGCTATATGTAGTTCTTTGTCTTTGCCAAAGATATATGAGTTCTTTCTTCTATTATTTCTCTTTATAGTTGGAACTTGGAATGTCTATGTATACCCAAGTCATAAATATGTAGTTTCTTTGTCTTTTCCAGATTGTCTTTTCAAGCATTAAATGGTATTATGGTAGGTTGCTTTATCCATGAAGAAAAGAGGCTTTTCCACCACCCACTCTATCTACTTCTCTTTAAATTGAAATAAGGAACCCGGCAATTTTTTATGTTTCAATAGCATAAAACACCATACGATTCATTAATTTCAAGAACACTTGGATGATTCATAAAGTTTGGATAGCTTGACAACATGAGGATTGAACATAATATTATCACATTTCATCTAAAAGAGAGAACTATGAACCTCCCTCCCTCCCCTTTACCTTTTTACCTTTTAACTTGTTCTCTTTACTCTCTCTCCCCTTTTATCTACTCTTGCACCCACTTTGAGTAAAACAAGATATCAAAATAGCAATGCCTCATGCTTTAAATGGAGTTTCGAAATTGAAGTATTGTGTGCAACAAGTTGATACAATTGAAACCTGCTACGCTAAGGAGATCTCTTTCTTGTGAGAATTGAACTTTACCGCATTCAATGCAAACACATCCTAAAACCTCACTCTTATTTTCTTGCTCTATCATAAATTATAATGCACACACATATTTTCTTACATGTCAAAATCACACACCATTTTCACACCTTATGCAAAATTACCCACTTTTTTCATGGCTCCACATCTTTAACTTTTTGCCTTGCATCCTATCCAAAATAAAAACACTCTAATGTATGTCTTCAGCTTCCAAACACAACACTGAAATTGGAGGTGTGAGATCACCTTTATCATCAGACCTATTCCTCCATAGCTTTTTCCTCTAAATTTTGTGATGGGTTCAAATCTCACCCCATTTGTGGACTATTATTTGCAATGTTATTATTTGAGGATGCCAACACCATTCACAAATGAATATGTTTTTCATTTCATTTGTTTGGTATGAACCCCACATTTTGTAATCCTATAAATTGTATAATGGAACCTTCTTGTTATAGGGAGAATCAATTTTTTACTCTTATCTTTGCTATATCATAATTTGTCACACTTTCTCTTTGTTACCTCTTCTATGAAGTCAATAAGTTGAGGGAACACCATGTTCTTTTGTGATAGTAATGCAACTTTAGCCATTATTTCGATGGCCTCCGCAATTGGCATTATGATTTTAGCTAGGAGCTTCTTTAGTCATGCCTCCTTATATCTTGCATAGCTAGCCACATCCGTAATTCATGTCCACTTCCATTGAGGAATCAAGACACTCAACTCCTTCCTGCCTATTTAGGAAGATACCATTGATAGTTGTGAAAAAAACATTTTTTTTGGAGTTAGACTAGTCCTCAAGATCGCAAATCTAGTGGGAATCAAAGTATCCAACCAAAATTAGTCACTTTCGTACCTTGATATTGATTTTGAGTATATCCCTAAATAACGTGGGAAAGGCCTATTGGATTGCCAATAGCTCTTGTCCAAAACTAATGTCAGATTTGCTATCAACCCAACTACGTAGGTCAAGTTTGGTTTGTTATTTCACACATACATAAGACTCCATAGCATCATACTTAGCTTTCTACCAAGAAGGGTAAACACATGTTTATGCATTATTTTCACATCGAGAGTTTTTACTACATACTAGTAATCCCTTTCTTAGGAAGAAGTCACATACAAGATGATATGTTGATTGGGTCCCATACGTCAAAATTGGCATTATCATGGATGATAAAATATCTATTCTATAATATTCTAATCTCTCTCTCTCTCTCTTATATATATATATATATATATATCTATATATATATATATGGTAAAGCATACACTTTTATTAATTGCACCCTATCCTATCATCCTATTTGAAGTAGGTGCTTAACCCATTGAGTACTTGCTATCCCTCGTCTCTAGATACATCATTATGAACCATATCATAGTATGAACCATACGTACCATACGTGCATTCGCGTAAGAAAAACACCCTCAAAGAATGATAAATACCATACTTTTGGATTAACTATTTATTATGAGGTAAATAAGCCTAAAAAATGGGAAAAACAAAGAAAACATTCACATTCGTTTTCCAACGTAGGAAAACGAATGTTATGCTAGACGAACACCAATTTTACGTACTATAGACCATATAGACCCATGAGGCAAAGGCCATTGCAAACGATGGACATGATGCACTGCCAATAAACAAATACCTAAATCATCCTATCAATCTCCTTGAAGTCTCAAATAAGGAGAACTGCGATATCAATATGCCTTCTTATTGTCAAACGTGTCTTTGAAGCCTATATTTGAGGATAAAAAAACAAAACCATTCCACATACACCAACCATGTCATAATCTCCAATATTTTAGATACTAAAAAGATATCTCAAACTGCGGAGAAGGAATTCTTGTACCTACCATGAACATACACCCATTGATATGAGGATTTTGACCCTCTACTTGTAGAGGGTCACATTGTAGACATAAATTTCCAAATAACCCTTGTTATTGTACAATTGATAAATCAATGTCAAGTATGTTCCTCTGAAACTTGCAAAACAAGCACAACATAAGATTTGAAAGGAATATGAGATTGCCACCCTAGTTGTACTACACTTTGCCACCACCTATTGGATCTTGCGATTCTGCATTCTTTACTAGCATTTTCTAAAATTCACACATACCTATGGCTATCAATTAGTTTATGATATACATAATTTGTTTGTTTTTTTTTTCCAAAAAAAAACTCCTTCCATTAGTTATAAAGTTTTACAAATGAGACGATTATGTATAAATCCCTGAAGGGACGTGATAGTTCCATCTTATGTGGATGCTTCCCAACTCAAGAAAGGGAGAGGATGACCAGTGTTGGATGAAGGCTATTCGTTGTCTTTCAACTCCCTCATAGCTGCCCTTAAGGCCATCATATTGGCTCTTCAGAGTGGCTACAATTTCACTCCATATCTCTCGTAGTAACCTTGTTGGATGTGCGGTTTGGTTGGAGAAGACTCGCCTACATCGTTGTTTCCATAGAATCCAAAGGGTTATTGGGCTGACCAATTCCAACACCTCTTGAGATTTGTCATTAAGAGGGCTGGAGTGGACATTGCCGCTTGAGGAGAAAAGGACCACTTGTGCTTTTATCACCAAAGTCATCCCCTCCTCCTGATGCTCATATCTGCCAATTGCAGCTTGCCATGATAGCCAACATATATTTCCCCACTTGATTGAGCCTTGCACCTGGCATAATTACAACAAGTGGCCAACCCCCTGCCATATTCGATGGAACGTTGGGCAGTCCTACAGAGAGTGTCATATGGATTCTACTGCATGTGGGCACTCCACACAATTAGGAGAGCTAAGGTTCCCACGTTGCCATGCTCCCACCGGTAGGGACTTGTGTATTAATAGCCATTGGAACGTGGTAATATGCATCGCGTGTTGTTGTTTCCAGATTTTCTGCCAAAACTTGGTGATTATTGTGGAAGGAACTTGAAATGTGTGCCAGACCTTCGCAGCAGCCGGTTCTTGGGCCGCTTGAGCAGCTAGAATGTGGCGACCCAATCTAGTTGTGAATTGGAAGAAAGGGATGGGTTTGCTTCCTTGCCCTGCGTAGGGATCACACCATGTCCATAAGGGTCCCAACTGACCTTACATAGCCATGTGTTTTCATGAGTACATATATGCCAATCGGGTTGTACTTTGATTGGATCAGGATCTACAATCCATTTATGACCAGTATACACGAGTACTCGAATTGCGTTATTCTGTGTTGGTGTCTCAGTGTCTCGCAATTCAGAGCCTTTGAGTCTGTCTGGTGGTCCCCTACCTCTCGGGATTAGAGATCCCTCCTCCTCGTGGCCTATCCATTTCTCCATTGTCATCCTTTGAGTAGCAGATTCCCTAATTAGTAGAGCGTTAATGATTTCCGTTCTCATAGTCCATCCGCCCCTGATTCCATGGAGTCTGTTCGCCTGATCTTGTAGTGGCATTGACATAAAACCGTTGCTAACATTCTATACTTTTTCCTGGACCTTCTGCAATGTATCCCCATGACAACCCCTTACGTGATCCTAGTAGTTGATTAGATTCATCCTTGAGACATGGGTTCCATAGGATACGTTGACTGAGCCAGGCAGGTTCGGATCTTGGTTGATCACACTTGAGCCCTCGACGAATGTCACACCATGCCTTCCACATGGATGCACTGAATCTATCCTCCAATTGGCGGGAGAAACTAGGTTTGAGATCCATGTTTAGAATCCATCCCGTTTGGGGGGCCCAATTGACCCCTTTTCGTGGCCTAAAGTAAGCGAAACGTAACCTCAGTAGCATTTTCCAACAATCATTTCTTGGTTGGAGTCCTTGCACCACAAATTTAGCAAGTAAGGCTTTTGATTGTGAAAGGGGATCAATAAGACCCAATCCCCCTCTCGACTTAGGCGCTATGAGTATAGGCCACGCCACCTTGGCGCGAGCTACCTGGTCTTCCTTACCAGACCAAATGTAGTTGCGGACTAGTCGTTGAATCTGATGAATACTTGGAGATTGTCCAACATGAGAGACTGTACCATGCTGTTGCGAGTAGTACCTGATTTGCCACTATGATGCGACCCACTAGCGACAATTTTTTCGAGCTCCAATGTATCAACTTTTGTCGAATGAAATGGATAACAGGTGCAATCATAGTCTCTGACGGTATGTTGAAACCAATTTGGAAACCCAAATATTTGGTGCTCGCTCCTTGATTGATCCATTTGAAAGCGGGGTGGGGGTGCCACGCCGGATGTGTTTCCTAAGAGAGCTATATTGCGTAGGATTTGTGCCAATTGATCATGGCGTTGGATCTCTTGCAAAATACAGCTAGCCCACTTTCTAGCTTTTGGAGGTTTTCCAAGTCCCCTTGCAGGTAGATTGCTGTGTCATCCGCAAATTCTATATCCAGGATGCTTTGGTGAGAATGAGGTACGGGAAGACCACGTAGGTTGAGATGCCGTGAGTTGAGAAAGCAAGGGAGTGCTTCGGCGTATAATAGAAATAAGGATGGAGCTAGTGGGCATCCCTGCCGTACAGGTCGGGATATTCGGAAAAGGGCCCCTTTTCACCTGCCAGCGAAACGCAACTGCTACCATTCCTATAAAATCCTGTAATGCCTTTGATCCATGTCTCTTGAAAGCCAAGTTTCCTCATCACACTTTCTAGAAAGTTCCAGCATACCCTGTCATATGCTTTCTCAAAGTCTAGTAGCACCACCGCTACCTTGTTGTTGGTACGCTTGGCAAGGGCTACTGCTTCCCAGAATGAGAAGATGTTGTCTAGGATACTCTGATTTCTAATGAAACCTGTTTGCGATAGATGAATGAGTTGAGGGAGAAGTGGAGTTAAACGACGTGCCATGATTTTTGCGAGCAACTTATAGATAGTATTGAGAAGAGTAATGGGCCGCCACTTGCTAATGTCGTTGGCATTCCCGCCACTTTTAGGAATGCAATGTATCATCCCCTGTCCAAATTCCTCCGGCATGCTTCCAGAGGTGATGATCTCCTCATATGCCTGGAGGAGGTCTTCTTTAATAGTGCCCCAAAGGCATGTGAAAAAGTGCGGGGGTGAGACTATCAATTCCGGGGCAGCTATCGACATCTAAATTAGTGAGGGCCTCCCATATCTCGATGATTGATAGGGGATGCACGAGCCAAGTATTCATTTCCGGCGTGACTTTCTCGGGTATGCTTTGGAGGATAATATCATCTCTTATGTCTTCCCCTGTAGCTATAATGTCTTCGGTAAGTAGGCGGCTATAATACCTTGTGGCAATATTCCTCATTTCGTCGCCATTCTTAGTGGTCATTCCATCCTCTCGATTGAGGCTGCGCATCACAGTTCTAGTGTGCCTCGGGCCTTTGGAGCAGAAGAATTCATTTGTGGTTTTGTCCCCTACTCGAATCCATCGCGCCATGCTTCCATGAAACTCCATGTCATATATTTCCTTTTCCGCCATGCTAAGTTCCTGTTTGGCTGTGGTGACCTATCCTGCGATCCAAATATAGGACGAGTATCTCTGTTGGAGTCGTTATAAGGCTATTAATCCCCGTTTTGTCCTCTGTTGCTTCTCCTGAGCATCCTTGCTTCTGGTCTTGACAATCTCATGTTGGAGAGTAGAAACTCTTGTTAATTTAGCTAAAAGTTTGTTTGATGCTGATGAGCCATTGATGGGTAATGACCATTGGTTGGATAGTTGGTCCTTCACGTCTATAAGTGTGTAAATAGTGTGTGGGATGTGAGTTTGGAATGGGCCCCATTTTCGGTGCAATTGAAAATGACCGGCTACCGGGTAATGGTCAGAGAAAGTCATGCCTGGAGTTATGCGACACCACCCTCCCTTCACTTCTAGAGCCTCCCCCACATAAATGCAATCAATGCGAGATAGGGTGGGTCCCTATTCCGCCCGTCTGATCGGGAGAATAGGAGAGAATCCCTTTTTCGTTGGAAGTTGGCAGAATGCTAGATGTCTCGCAGGTTAAGGTGGACACATAGCTTCTCCCATTGTTTATGTTCCCTTCCTTGTAGAACTATGGGGTTGTTGTTGGAGCTATCGTGAATGGATTCGATCATATTAAAATCCCCTCCAATGCACCACTCTTCCGCACCCACTACTTGTAGGCGGATGCGGTCCCAGAATGTTGCTCTTTCTGTTCTGCTATTTGGAGCATAAACATTCATGAAGTTCCATCGTTGCCCTTGGATGGCCAACGTGCAAAAATGTGCCCTACCAGGGATAAGTGATTCTTGGTTTATTAAGCATTGGGCTAGATGTTCCCGAATCAAAGTGCAAATACCACCATGATTTCCACCCTCCCCAATTACTAGCTCCCAAATCGTTCGCCATGATCCTGGTAGAAGGTCTCCGACTTCCTTTAACTGTGTGCTATCGAGGTGGTGTTCCTGCAACATGATGATGTCAGCACCACTCCCTAGTAAATATCCTTCAAGATCGCTTCTCAGTTTCCATCTATTTTGCTGGTCTAGTCTACTTTTGAGTCCTTGCGCGTTCCATGTTATACTCTTCATACTCATGGAATGGGGTGGGAGATTGCCAGTTGTTCCTGGTGCTTTGTACAACAGGTCGTGAGTGGGGAGCACTCACCATTTAGACATCTAGTCATTTCCAGGGATGGAATAGTGGTCCACATCCATGAGTGGAGTTTGTGGGCTATCCTGTTTGTTGAATCCTCGGCCTCTTGTAACATCTTTCTGATCATCAAGCTTTCTCCCTCGTATTCTTCTTCCCGGAATTCTCGGATTACGTTCACTCGGCATATGTGCTCCGACGTGAAGTAGTCTTCGGAAACTTCTTCATTATCCGATTCGGTTATGTCGTCTCTGAACCGAGCCCTTGATAACACATCCGCTACCGCGTTGTCCTTCCCAAGATGTGTCGAACCTCCGGATTAAGCGACTTGACATATGCAACCCACCTTAGCATAGCTACATCCGGTATCGTACAACACCGCATCATCCCGAGTATCGGAAGACAATCCGTCTCGATCACCACTTCGGCTCCGATCAAATAATCCCGATCCGATTTTATCGCCGACACGACTCCCCACAGTTCTCTTTTGACTTGTGCATATCCACGTTGCCTTTCGTTGAGAACCTTTGCTCCGAATCGGATTGGATACCGCGAACCATCCGAGTCGGCTTGATTTATGACCCACCCGATACCGGTTGGACTTGTATCAACCGTTACTATGATCGATTGGTCGTAGCTCGGCTTCTTAAGTGCTTCCGCCCTCCGAAGTGTCTTCTTCAATTTCTTCATGGCTTTGGTGTGTTCCGGTTTCCATTCGAATTTCTTACCTTTCCGCAACAAGTGGTAGAGCGGGTCCGCTATATGTGCATAGTGCGGAATCCATATGTGATAGAATGCACATGCACTGAGAAACCTTCGGACTTCGGATGTTGATTCACATACTTCCTCCATAGCTTGAATCGCATCGATCTTTGTTGGTGACGGTCTTCGGCCGTAGGGCCCACATAGATGTCTGACCACCAATATTTCTTCTTGCCCGAATGCCAATTTCTCCCCGGAAACTGTTAGGTGCACATCTTCTAGCTTTCGCAACACTTTCTCGCAATCATGAATATGGTCGACCACGAACTTCCGGCATCCCCGATCATCCATAGTCTCATCTTTTTCCTCTACCGCGCATCCTTTCATCGGAATGTCATCGAGGAACGGCATCGTTATCTCCGGAATGCAGTCTCGAATCACCTTGTTCATCGCGTTCATCATATGAGCAACCGAGTTTGTCGCTCCTTGTGGTAGTGTGCACATTCGGACTAATCCTATTGGTGTTCGCATGGTTGTGATGTCTCGGCTCTCCACGGCTAGTTGGAATTGGTCATACCCCGAGTATAGGTCTCCGATGGAGTATATCGCACGACCGGCAAAAGCTTCCGCAAATTCGTCCACTATCGGACCGACTCCTGAGTTCCGGATCGTGACCTTATTCACCTGTTGCAAGTCATGGATAAATCGGAGTGACCCATTCTTCTTCGGAACCGTAAACCATCGATTTGAGTACGGAGCAGTTGATGGCTCTAGAATCCCTATCGCCACCTTCTCCTTGAGCAAGTCAATGACTTTCGGAATATGTGCTTGTGGCACCGGAATCGGCTTCAGGTTCCACGGTACATGGTCAATCGTGAAGATCACCATCGGCTCCACTATTCTTGGATCGACGCACCCTATCTCCCTTGATGTAAATGCAAACGCTTTGCCGTGTTGCTCCAACATCTCGCGAAACCGTTCTTCTTCTTTTTGTAATAGGAACCCACCTCCACCGATCCAAAGTTTCTTTCGGGTCTCATCCGTGAAGGCATGCCCGATATCCACGGACTTCCGAAGTGTCGGATCTCCCGAGACTTCTTTCCTCTTTTGTTCGCTATCGGCGGGTAGTGGTCCTGCGGCCGGTTTCACCTTCTTCTCCACGGTCTTGTATTTCGTACTTACCATTGCTTCTTCTTTGCGGAGCGTATCCGGCTCCATTTTCGCAATGATCTCGTACATCTGGACCGATTCCACCGGGACTACCCGGTTCCCTTGGCTTTTATCTTCCGCAAGCTCTTCAAGTCGTTGTAGCGTGCTCTCATAGAACACTTCTTCGACTATCCCCACGATTTCTTCATCTTCTTTTATTATTGATGCCGACCGCAACTTATCCTCCACTTGTCGGTATCCTTTCTTCAATCCTCCGGTTACGGTCGTGTACGTAGATGCCCCATCCGGACCGATTCGTACATGTTTTGCTCCGAGAGTTTTCTTGCTGTGTGGGGTATCAGGGCTTCTCAAACTATCACTTCCCCACTCCGCAATAGTCCGCTTTAAAAATCTATTCCCACTTGGGACAAGAGTTCCCTCTTGTTCCTTTCGTGATTTTCCGGCACCGTTAGGAATTGGACGGATTTCCCACCGTTTTGGCTCCGAATTCGCGCAAAAGCCGCACTGCTATCGAGCACCTTCGTCTCCATCCGTGATGCCGTGATAAAGGGTTGGCCGAGGATGACGGAATGTGAAACCTCATCTTGCACGAAGAAATTTTGGTCGATCTCGACATCCCCGATCTTCACCGTCACATTCGGACAAGCCGCAAATAGATCTTCCGTTGCTTTGGTGGCCGCCCGAATCTTCCATCCATGGTTGGTGTTAATAGGCCACTTCCCCTTCCGGTAGAACTCCTTGGACATCAAGTTGATCTCCGATCCGTGATCAATCAATGCTAGCATGGGTTCTTTGATGTTGCCGATTCGGACCGGAGTCTCCGTAGTCACGCGTGCCCAATGTGGCCTTGTATAGTGGGAGTTCGGAATTTCGTCCTCCACTTCGGTGTCGTTCATTAAAATGGTGTTCGGATTCACCCTTGGAGCATTTTCCTCCGTACTTTGTCTTTTTCGCTTCACGAGATCCACGAGAAGATCGTGGAACTCCTTCTTTGCTATTCTGAGTAGCTCCCGAAGCAAGAAATCTACCCGGCTATCCAAGATTCTTTCCTCGAACACTCTTTTCAAGTCGGTTTGTTGTTCTATGTCCGAGGCGAGCTTGAATGCCGGAGTCGCCTTTTCTTTTCCCTTACCTCCGGAGTTCCAGCTTTCCGGTATCTTCGATGGCCCGGCCGCATCCTCCATGCGTCGTCGTTTCTCGTCCACATACACCTCATGCAATTGACACAGGGCGTATACGTTATTCTTGTCGACAGGGCACTCCCATCCCGTAGCTTCCCAGGCGCCTTCCGCGGTACTTCGGATCTCGTTGGTGTCGGTTTTCTCGATGTTTTCTAGAACTTCCGGCCAAAAAGACGTCTTTGCGCTCGATGACTCCCCAACACATATTCCCGCGGTTGTCGCATAGTTGCTTCTTGCCGCCAATTCCTCCTCGAGCACCTTCTTCATGCCGCCTTTCCGGAAGTTCGGTCGGAGTGGCTTCCGAGAGTCCATCGAATGAATCCGGTTTCCCTCGTAGTAGATGAGATCCCGCCGTAGCGCCTCCTTATGCTCGTCGCAATCCCTCCGATCGTGTTCGGCACTATCGCACCATATGCACCGTCGGTCCGTATACTTGGAGCTTGTGGGGCGGTCATCCGACTTCTTCACCATCGCGATACTCAGATTCTCCATCTCCTTCAATAGTTGCTCCACCGTAGATGCATCAATCCCCTTCTCGGTTGTAGTCTCCCGAGCCCTCGGTTGATGGTCTTCCAATCCGGTTCTCGGTTTCGGAATCGGTTCCGAAACCCTCTTTTCCTCGCTGGCAAGCCAATGCCCCCTCTTCATGTATCGCGCGACGATATCCCGCACGCTTTCCCATGTTTCGGTGAGGCCACTCTCCGTGGTCGTGTCCTCCAAGAGCACTCCGAGATCTTTCCGGTCCCGGATGTCCACGGCTCGCAAGAACATGATCACCTTGTTCGGTACAAGGATAGCTTGATCTCTCGCGGACAACCTCCCGAACCGGCTTTCGAATGCCGAAAACACATCAACGACCTTCAATCCCTTGTCCGGCGTCTCCACCCAATCTTCGAATCCCCTTCGCGTCGCCTTGGAGGAATCCTCGATGGCGAACGTCCTCTTTAGCTCTTCTTCAAACGCCTCCCATGTCAGATTTTGCTGTCGTAGCCCATGGATGCTTGCTTGAAGCCCGTCGGTCGCCACCCGGTTGAAGGACATCACTTGCAGTCCTTCCGATATTCCGCACCGTAGCATCTCCGCCTTGTAGTCCCGAAGATACCGCGACACGTCTTTCCCGTTGAATTGCCCGTTTCGTTGCATGAGCCGCTCCACTGATGCCGCTATCTCCGACATCGCGCGTTGTTCTTGTAGCATGCGCTCGAACATCATCATCATGTTGCTAGCCTCTGGTTGATTTTCCATCTCCTTGCACCCCGGGTTTTCACGTCGGGTTCACCAACTGTATCGTGCCTTTCGGCTCTGGATCGTTGCGTGAGTCAGGTGGGAACCGCCGAGGTTTTGGACTAGGAGAAAGAAAATTACAAATAAGGCTAGTAAAGAATAGGTATAAAGAGAAGTAAGGTAGCAATCTCGTGAATCCCACGAGTTTAGTGTATTTAAAACAATATTTAGATTATAAGAGTAATTTAGATGGCAAAATTCGTGAATCCCACGAATATATTAGATTGATCAATCCTTCTATATTAATCAACAACCTTATACATATTTCTCTCCTCCTTATATAAAGATGGAAGAGGCTAAGCATGGCTTCATGCTTTTTCACCAAAAGTGTCCATGCACACTAAATGTGCATGTGATGCTTTGTCATTTCCTAAGTATAGGGCTCATGCACGCTAGATGTGCATGAGTCACTTTTAATATCACGTGTAAATAAAATATTCACACCCTAAAGAATACATGATTTTTACCTTTTAATAAAGGTATGTGTAAATAAAGGTCTTATACGTATTAAATCTATATGTATAACACTAAAGATAAGTTATTACAATGGTAACGTTGAGGTTTATCTACGTGGAGGTGTAGGGTTCGAATCCTGCCCTATGCACGTGATAAATATTTTGATATATTATTTATTTATTTATATGTATCTAAAATCGGATATATTATTTTATGGTTTTCACGTTGTGTGTGGAATACACTACGACAGCGCGTGGGTGATCAGGCGTCGGTATCCGTCTAGCCAACCTGATCGGTTGTAACCGTTCGCGTCATCTGCATACATATATTTATATACATACACTGGTGTTCTTATACTCTATTCCCCATTCAACTCGTGTCTCCTGTGTTGTTGGGGCGTGTTCCCGTGCGCTTCTCTGTCTATACGTGTGTGAGCATGTCTCTCCCCCTTTTCTCACCTATTCCTCGGTCCAAGACCCCAGTGGCCCCGCCTTGTTCTCCACGCACGCGCGTAATAACGTAACAACGTTCCTACTAGCGGCAATGTCAATCGGAACATGTTGAATTTTTTTTAGTGCAATACCAAATCAAATTAGTCACAAAATTTTGGATCCCAAAAACTAAAGATATATATTTACTAAAAATAAATTCTAAATTTATAAATAAAATTCACTTTTCAAACCTTTGTAAAGTAGCATTAACAACATATTAGATCAAATTAGATCTAATATATAGAAAGTTCCAAAACAAAATCGATCAAATTTACAAAGTTTTAATCTATATATTCTTTGAAGTCCTCGATGTCATCATCATCCTCATGAGAAGTTCCTATAAAAATATGACGATATGCCTTGCTTTCTCGCCACAAGAAAATGCTGGCACTAAAGTCATGTTCTTCTAGTTCAGGTCCTTCAATAGAGATTCGTATCAATGCATCAACCACATTGTTTTTTAGCCTATTTCTAAACTTATTTTTTATTAGATTTAGGCGACTACAGCCTCTCTCACATACTGTTGTAGAAGAACATTAAATTAACCCTATCAATGAAAGCTTTAGAAGTTCGGGTAGCTTTTCTTTCCCTACATCATTACAATTTATCATACCCCAAACATCTAAGAAATCTCTTCCAAGCCATTTCGTGGTAGCTTGCCTTTTGAAAATTGCATATTCATCATAGAATTTATCATTATCATTTATGGGAGAAAACGCTTTCCCATCTACCATTTTTTGAATGCCATAAAAATTTCCAAGTGTTTTCAACTCATTAAGACCCATAGTTTTTCGTGCTAAAATGCTTGTAGATCCGGTAGAAATGGTCATTGGTGATAACATTTTCAATGCGGAAAGGGTTACCAGATCTTGAAGCCTCTTTTTTATTGTCTCTATTAATGCCTTAGAAAATAAAGTTTGGAATCGTATGGCTTCAATTAAGTCCTCACCATCAATACTTCTATCCATGAGGATGCTTTTATACATATTACCGTTAATAGCATCTCTTAAAACCGAAAGCATTCCTTTGTCTCTACCATATTCTGGAATAATTGAATAATTATAGCTATCATTCTCAAAACCATTGAGATCCATCATAACATGATGTAGAAATTGTTCTTCTATCTCCCCAATGCCTATCATAGCAAAACCTCCAATGCATGTCACATCCACATATTCCTTTTGGAATTCCATACTTAACGTTGACATGATATTAAGTACATTTGCAAGGAAGTGAAGCATACACTACTTTGAAGTTTCTTAAACTTAAGAATACACTGTATACATCACTTTGCGATTGCAAAGTCTTCATCAAAGGTTTATACACATCACATACCCTCATGATAGCACCATGCCGACTAAGCCATCGTGTCTTCACAATCCCAAGAATATGCAAATGCATGTATTCCAATGCATCTTGCATCTTACTTAATTCACCTTGGCGCATTGAGCTCCTCGAGAAATGTGCAGCCACCCGATTCACAAGGGCATCTAACTGCTTGCATGTTTCTTTGACTTCAATGTTCTTTGAAGCCTCTTGCACACACAAGTTTGTTCGATGTGCACAACAATGTAATGAAGTCATAAATGGGTTATATCACTTCAATCTTGTAGCAACACATGTAGACGTACCTACCATAACAGATGCTCCATCACTTCCAAATCCCATCAATTTTCTAACATCTAACTTCCACTTTTTTAGCAATGCTAAAATGCTCTCTGTTATTGTGTTTGATGTACAATCCTCTACTTCAAGTAACCCCAAATAAGAGGTTCTTACTTGCCTTCCTTCCACAAATGTAGTGTAAAGGATCAAGTTCTTGGTTACGCTTACATCGGTAGCTTCATCTACCATAAGTCCAAACCAAGGACTTTTCCGCTCCTCTCTCTCTCTCTCTCTCTCTCTCTCTCTCTCTCTCTCGTGAGTTCTACACTCTTTTCTCTCTCTTAGTACTAATTCGCATCTTTTAGTACTAATTCCCTCTCTGTCTTAGTATTGTTCCTGACACAAATGACGTTCATCCGCTATCATGCTTTTATTGCATACTTTGCATGCCTTCAAATTCGTTACATTTTGATACCATGATGCAACTTCGATACCTAGTGACATTGAGTGTGAAGTAGTGTGAGGGCTCTATGAGCATTTCTACACATGTTGGATACAATCAATATGCATTCTTGCCTTATATTGAGACCAACATTCAAGGTTGACATTTGTAATGTAGTATTCTAGCGTTGCCCTCTTAACATCATCCCACTTCACCCTTAATGATTCCGCCAACCTTTCCTCAATCATTACATAATGCATAGCATTGCCCGAAAGCTCTAGAAAATCATCCACACCCCATATTCTAAACCATTTTCTTATGTTAACAACCCAACTGGATGAGAGAATTTTACTCTTATTATTCTTTTGTACCTTACATTCAAGATTCTAAGCAAGATGAGGTGATCGATGATTTGGCACATTCATGACTTTTGTAATGTATCTACATACTCTTTGGAGTGCTAATATCTTTATGGCCCGAACAATAGTTTCCAAGAGCATAACCTGGTAAGAGGTAGTACATTTAACTCCTAATTTCCACCTTAAAAACATCTTTTGAAATTTCTCCATCTCATTCCATGCATCAAGAGAGATTGGTGCCACCCCATACTTCTACCCCATA
This sequence comes from Azolla caroliniana, assembly GCF_043228905.1. Classification (NCBI taxonomy): domain Eukaryota; kingdom Viridiplantae; phylum Streptophyta; class Polypodiopsida; order Salviniales; family Salviniaceae; genus Azolla; species Azolla caroliniana. Next base: position 24,596,233 of record NW_028230439.1, on the reverse strand, counting down.
AAGCAATACTTGAGTTACCATGGCATTGAAGAACATTAGTTTTACTTCCCATCTCTTGGGTTGCATTGGTTCTCGAAAAGGCAATACGATTTTAAACTGGCCCAAAACCTAGAATCAAAGCATGCAATGCATGTAAAAGCAATACGATAACATGTTGCGTCAATTTGGGTGCATTCAATCCTTCTTCTCTTGTAAGCTTATTCATCACTTCTTCTAATTTATCAATAGATAAGCCAAAGGGTGTGGGTGATGGTGGACATCCTTGCTTGACCCCCATGTTACTTCAAAACTGCTTTGAGAATCACTATCCATTTTTAGTTGGCATTTAACTTGTTCATATAGGCGTGCAACAACAACTCGGTACTCTAATGCCATGTCAATCTCTACCATTCCTTTCCAACGCTTAGTGTCTTTCCATGTAATCGACTCTCTTCCATTAGTACTATCACTGTGACCAAATGATCCATAGTGGAGTGTTTGGTCTAAATCCCGCTTGCCCAAGTGATCTTTTGCTTGTACTTTCAGCCCATGTGCTTGTCTTTTGCTCTATAATAGTGCTATATAATTTAGTAATAGTTGAGATCACCATTATTGTACGATAATGTGATACTTGATTATCTTCAACTTTAAACTATATATTTAATCGAATTCATAGGCCAATCATTTGGAAAACCTTGTTTTATAACTTGTTCTATAATTATCATTATCCAATGACGAGTATGTGGCCTTGTTTATTTTAAAAGCTCACTTGAAACGTAGGTTACATCTGTTGCTTTCCCACTCGCCATCTTCTTTATTCCCTTATTGACGTCATCAATATTGATACATGTAGGGCATGTTGTTTCAATGTTCTCAACCATAAGAGCCACACCTTCATGCAACGCCCCAATGGTGAATGTTGTCAGATTCCCCCCCAATCGCTGACCCTAGCTTGCAACATTACACCATCTCTTACAAACTTATTACAACAGCAACCACTAGAAGTGGCCCCACCTCCCTCACCGGACTTGGGGAGTTGGCCACAACCCGGCAGAAGAACCGAACGGGTGGTCGCACCAAACGGTGGCTCAACTAAGTTGCACACCCTCTCTTCCAGCAACGAAGTTTCTTTCATCATCTTCAGTTTCTCCTTCGCCACCCCTTACCCCGTTGGCTCTTGCCGCACGCGCCCTTCCACCGGCTCACAACTTGTGGAACACCACCACCAATCCCATTTACGCCCCTTCTTCTCTCCCCCACTGCTCCTTTGCCGCAGCCATGCGGTACCCTTATTCCATTTTCTATGGGAATAGTGACCCGGAGGAGGACTTACGCGCATACCTCCGCACATGGACGGTGAACCACACCGGCCAACGGCTAGCGTGGCCGGATCTGGTGGCGTCACAAGTGATGAAGTTCAGTATGTCACTCGATGGCCCACCCGCCACATGGTTCAAGGTGCAACCCTTGACTACCTTTAATATATTCGATAGCCTTGCCGCACGCTTCAAGAAATTATTGCAACGGCGTGTACTGGTGAAACAGCTCTGCATTGCCTATTACTCAGCATTGCAAGCTAAGGGCGAGGACATAAGAGACTATTACATGAGGTTTTAGAGCCGCATGCAACGGTTGCCCACTCCTGCACGAGAGGAGGACCAGATCAACACGTATATCTGGGGCATCCGCCTACCCTTACGGACTTTTACCTCGTCCAACTGGACTTCACACAATCCACCTTAGAGGATGTATTCGATTCAACAACCACTCGCCCCACCGAGAGCAACCGACACAAGACCCACCAGACCCTCCCACACAGCCAGACGGGCCATTTTCAGAACTACTGCCTGCAACGTGCCACCACTGAGAACAGACCAGCAATCAATTTGATCACGGCGGATGTACAGATCGTCCAGGCTTGGTCTCGGACACACGAAACAACATGGCAGGCGCAGGATGAAGTGCGCCGCCAAATGCAAGCCTGGGTCGGCCACAAACGACGTGAACACTCTCTAAGCAGAGGACATCATGCGGCTCCTAGAGCCCTGTAATATTGCACTCTCGCTGGGTTGTCTCCTTGAGCCTGTCCCGCGCTTTCGCGCCCAAATGGAGGAGAAACTTCAACCTCGTACGGTGGCTTAGTCACGCCTATTGAACCCAATTTGCGCGATGAACATTGCCTTGTCAAACGTGTTGGAGAAGAACGATGGAGACGGACGAGCTGCTGTTTTGCCTTACCTGCAGAGAAAATGTCGAACAACACACAGACAGAGGGAAAAAGAACACACAACAACTTTTTGGGGGGGCACAAGAAACCCTCATTTCTATTAGTTTTTATACTTATGCGTAAATAGTAAGAAATAACATATTTGGCCTTTTCTTACTATCAATCTCCCACTAAAAGGCCAAACTAGGGATCAACAAAGCTGATGGGAAGATTGAACAAGACCTACATATCCTACTTGATGAGTATGTTACAAGAGCACTGTGTAATCTCATGACCTAAGTAATCCCCATCAAGTGGCAGCAATGCTCTAGTGCTTCATGCGGTAGAACTTTGGTCAATGCATCTGCAACATTTTCTTGAGAAACAACTTTCTCAAGACTGATGTAGCCAACAGCTATGCATTCTCGAATGAAGTGATATCTCACTCCAATGTGCTTGGTCTTTGCATGGTATACTGGGTTTTTAGCCAATGCAATGGCACTCTGACTATCACAAAACAGTATGGGTACAAGCTTAGATATGCCCATGTCACAAGCTAATCTGGACAGCCATACGGCTTCCTTACAAGCTTCACTAGCTGCGACATACTCTGCTTCTGTAGTGGACAGAGCAATACATTTTTGGAGACGAGATCTCCAAGATATCGCACCTCCCATAAACTGAAAAATATATCCTGAAGTGGATTTTCTGCTGTCAGAGTAGCCAACATAATCAGAATCTGTATATCCGATGATGGATACATTTCCACCACCTAAACATAGACACCTATTCTTAGTGCCACACAGATATCTTAAAATCAGTTTAACTGCCTCCCAATGTTTATTACCAGGATTTGACATAAATCTGCTCACAGCTCCCACTGCGAAAGCAATGTCTGGCCTGGTCGCTATCATAGCGTACATAAGACTCCCGACTGCGGATTGATAAGGAACCTTGGACATAGATTTCTTGTCTTCATCAGATGTGGGGCAATCACATGTGCTCAGTTTTACATATGTAGGCAAAGGGGTGCTCAACGGCTTTGCATTCTCCATATTAAACCTCTTTAGCACTTTCGATATGTACTCAGCTTGAGACAAGTAAATGCATCGCTTACTCCTATCACGAGTGATACGCATACCAAGAATATGTTTTGAATCTCCCAAATCCTTCATGTCAAAGTTCTGGCCCAAGTTTTTCTTTAACGAGGATAACTCATCCTTGTTTTTACCAACAATAAGCATGTCATCAACATATAATATCAAGGTGATAAAACTCTCATCTGAACAGTTTTTTGTATAAAGACATGCATCCTCATTGCTTCTAATATATCCTTGAGTCTTCATAAAAGCATCAAATTTCTGATACCATAACCTCGGGGACTGCTTAAGCCCATACAGACTCTTCTTGAGTTTACATACCAAATGTTCTTTTCCCAATACTTCATAACCTTCTGGTTGTTCCATATAAATGTCCTCATCAAGGTCCCCATGCAAGAAGGCAGTCTTCACATCCATTTGGACAAGTTCCAAATTCTGATTTGCAGCCAATGAAAGCAACATACGTAATGTAGTCATCTTAACTACAGGAGAAAAGGTTTCATCAAAATCAATTCCATATTCTTGTTTGAAACCTTTGGCAACCAAGCGTGCTTTATACTTTGGAGAAGCACTATCAGATGTATGCTTATACTTGTATACCCATTTGCATGGCAATGCTTTCCTGTCCTTTGGCAAAGGTACTAAATCCCAAGTACCATTTTTATAAATGCTGTCCAATTCACTTTGCATGGCCTGTTTCCATTTCGCATGGTCATTTACAGATATGGCTTCATTGTAACATGAAGGCTCACCGGCATCTGTTAGCATTACATAATCAGAAAACTTACTAGGTGCCTTGGGGACACGCATAGATCTCCTCGATGAATCCTGAACCTGAGTGCCATCAGGTTGTGCATGAGAAACATCATTCTGAGCATCATCATTATGAGCATAAACATCATCTTGCACATCATTGTGCTAAGCATAATCTTTTTCGGCATCTTCATCCTGACCAATAACAGGTTTTTGTGACTGCCCACATGTAGAAGCATCTACATCAGTGAGATTTTTCTGTTTTACATCAACAAAAGGCATACTATCTTTAAATGCAACCTTCCTCACTTCTACCTCCTTCACGGTCTGTTTATGCATTTTGTTCTCATAAAAAACAACATCACTACTTCTGACCACAGTACGTGTGTCAGGATCCCATAAGCGATATCCAAACTGCCCGTCAATTCCGCAACCAAGAAATATACATTTTCTGCATTTATAGTCTAATTTCTTTCTTAAGGTTTTTGGAATGTGTACATATGCTTCGCATCCAAAAACTCTAAGATGAGCATAATGAGGTGTCTTGCCTGTCCACAACTCTTGTGCCACTTTTAGGCCTATGGTTGTGTTCGGTGATAGGTTAATCACATGGACTGCTGTTAAAACAGCTTCTGCCCAAAAACCTTGCGAGAGGTTTGCATGGTGTAGCATAGAGAACTCTGTCCTGGATGGTTCTGTTCATCCTCTCAGCCACACCATTTTGGACAGGGGTGTAGGGAGCTGTAAACTCTCTCCGAATGCCTCTAGACTTGCAAAAGTCATCAAATTCATGAGAGGTATACTCACCTCCATTGTCTGAACGTAAGGCCTTAAGCTTTATGTCCTTTTCCAGCTCAACCGAACTAAGCCATTTTCTGAAAGTGGGGTATACATCATCCTTTCCCTTAATTGGATAAGCCCAAACTTTCCTAGTGGCATCATCAATGAAAGTAACAAAATATAGTGCACCGCCCAAAGATCTTGTGGGCATAGGTCCACAAACATCCGTGTGGACAAGATCCAATGGTTTAGTGGATGAGTTAACACTGGTCTTATGTGCACTTCTTGTTTGCTTACCATGCTGACAATGCTCACATAAGGCAAAATCAGAGAATGACAACTTAGGTAAGTGGCCATAACGAGATAGGATTTCCATGCCATTTCTTGACATGTGGCCTAAACGACCATGCCAAATGCTCGTCATTGGCTGTTCTGTGACAGCCAACAAGTGTTCCTTTTGATTAACAAATAAAGGGTAGAGGGAACCAACTTTGTTCCCTTTCGCGACAATAATATTTCCTTTCGTTATACGAAAGGATTGAGAGGCAAACATCACCTTATATCCGTTGTCATCAAGCTGACCAACGGAAATCAAACTACGAGTTAGTTGAGGAACGTGGCGTACATCTTTAATGGTCAAATGAGAACCATCACTAAAATGCATTGAGATATTTCCAATGCCAATCACATCACACTGATGTGAGTCTCCAAGTCGAACTTTCCCAAGTGACTTGGCTTCATAACATGTGAACCACTCTCTATGTGGAGTCACATGAAACGATGCACCGGAGTCCAACAACCACGTATGTGATGGGGAAAAAACCGTGTTCACCCCAGCATGTGTGCTAACATCATCTAGGACCAAGATGTCTGTCTCATCACATGTTGCATTTACTTCCTCTATTTCCACCGAGGAAGAAGGACCACTAGATTGTCTACCATGCCCTCTAGCATTATCTTTCTCCTTATTTTTTAGGGCATAACAATCTTTCTTAAGGTGTCCCTTTTTATGACAGTAATAACATTCCATATTTTTCTTCCTAGATTTGCTTCTACCTCTATCATTTCCACTACTATTTCTTGTTTGGCTCCTACCACGTTGTTGGTTCTTGCGAGGACCAACATCAGAAACATTATATGCATCTCCATTGTGTGATGCAATCACAGATTTTCTACGAATTTCTTCACCCAAAAGAGCTCCACATATGTCATTATAGACTAATTTCCCATTTGGTGCACTTGCACTAATAGCGGTGCAAAAAGTGTTCCATGAGCTAGGCAAAGTGCATAACAAAAATACACATTTCAACTCATCATCAAAAATCATTTTCTGAGCCAGTAATTGTGACCATAATGCATCAAAATCATTCAAATGAGAAGCGACACTGTCATTGTCCTTCATTCGAAGATCATAAAGTTTTCTCATTAGATAAACTTTGTTTGATGCGGTCTCTTTTTCGTATGTACTGGATAGTTTAGTCCATAGCTTTTCAGCTGAGTCACAGTCCAAGACCGTGAAATACACGTTGTCAGCCAGGTGCAGTCTTATGGTAGACATTGCCAAGAGATCGAGCTCTTCCCAATCGTCCTTGGTCATGCCCTGGGGTCTCTTGGCTTCACCACTTATAGCTCTTAATTGCCTTCTTTGAATCAGGACATCTCTCATCTGATTCTTCCACAGGGCAAAGTTGGATCCGTCAAATTTACGGATCTCAAGGTGGTCTTTTCCACCCATAGAGTGATTTCTATGGGAATTGAACGAACCACCACGTGAGGTACTTGAAACCTCAGACATTTCAGAGGCAGCCATTTGGATGCTAGGTAAATAAACTTGGTCAATCCCAAATATAAGCAACTAACAATAGTTGAGACACTACTCACTACCTAGACTCAAACCGTGTTCTAGGGTAGGTATTTGTGTTCGATTGAGGACAACACCTCTCTCTTATATCAGCCAAGGCAAAAGGACTGCAACTAGGACGTAACTTCAACGTCAAAAGAAAAACTCACATCAAGTGACATCAAGTGAGCAAGCATCGGGAAAACCAAATACAAGTTCTTTTATTTGTAACTTCTCACTTTGTATGCTAGAAACAGTGAGTCTTCTCTGTTTCTAGCTTTCACCAAAGGTCTACTCTTTTTTCCCAAAAGATTGGCACACAAAAAAAGGAAATGTTCAGACGAGAAGCGTACTAGATATTACCTCTATCGAGGTCTTGAAAAAATAGCATGTGCAGAGGGGGGAAACGCAGAAAGGTCGGATGCTTGCTGCCACACACAGTCTCACGAGGTCCAAGCTCTGATACCACTGTTGGAGAAGAACGATGGAGACGGACGAGCTGCTGTTTTGCCTTACCTGTAGAGAAAATGTCGAACAGCACACAGACAGAGGGAAAAAGAACACACAACAACTTTTTGGGGGGGCACAAGAAACCCTCATTTCTATTAGTTTTTATACTTATGCGTAAATAGTAAGAAATAACATATTTGGCCTTTTCTTACTATCAAAACGGCCAACATGTGCAAGGGGTTCTCATCGACGACAGGTCGTGAGTCAACCTGATCAGCGAGGCCACTTGCTGTGACCTCAGCATCTCGGATTGGGCCCATTGCCCATTGCATCTCCGCATGGCAGATACTAGTGTAGTGAAGCCGTTGGCACAAAACATTCCAAATCTCCGTAGTGGTCGATAACGGTCGATATCCTCTCCTCCTTGGACGACCATGGCTTCGCGCAACCCAGATCAAGCAGGACTGGCCGAATAATCGGCTCACGATCCGCTAAAATGGCCATAAAACCCGCGTCAACACGACCGCAACTCCTACACCACCGCAGGCAGTCACTACAGTGTGTGGCGAAACAGTCAACATGCTTGACGGCATGACAGAAGAGGACGTCGACGTGTATCAAGAGGAAATTTCCGATTTTGTACCATTGTTCAAGATAGTACGTACTCCACATTCTTGACCAACATGCAAAACTGTTTGAGTCAACTGTTGTGTCCGCCCTAAATGCGGAATGGTTACCCTCTCCTTCACTGCAAGCATTAGCCGAGCTTGACCAGGCCTCCACAAACCTGGAATGTGACCTCAACACTATCACAAAGGGTTCAAGCAACTGAGCTAGAGGAGCTGAACATAGGAACGGAGGGCACACCCCGCATAGTCCTAGTAGTAAAGCATCTTCCCGATTCCGTTTGAATGCAAGTGGAGTGTCTATTACGGTCGTACAAGGATGTTTTCATATAGTAGCACACTTACATGCCAAGGCTCAACCCACAATTTTATCACCACAAAATTACTTTGAAAGGCGATGCAAACCCCATCCAGCAACGCCAATATAGAATGAACCCTAATTACGCCGAAAAGGTCAAGGAAGAAATCAACAAACTTCTCGGTGCGGGGTTCATTCGGCCGGCTAAGATAGCCACATGGCATAGCCCAATCGTAGTCGTCATGAAGAAGAATGGGAAAATCTGAGTCTGTGTCGATTATAGGAAGTTGAATGCAAATACGATCACCGATGCTTTCCTGCTCCCCTACACGAACTCCATTCTCGACACAGTTGCGGGCCATGAACTCTACAATTTTGGGACGGATTGAGCTGCTATAACCAAGTTCGCATGGCCCCAGAGGACAAAGAAAAAACAACCTTTGTCATAGATTGGGGGGGGGGGGGTATGTCATCGTGGTCATGATGTTTGGGCTCAAGATTGTTCCCGCTACGTTTTAACGTATTATAATGGAGATCTTCAAGGAATACATACCTGGGTTTATGCAGGTATTCCTAGATGACTTCGCGGTCTTCGGTTCCAAAGGCGAGCACCTTGCACATCTCGATAAATGCCTCCAACATTATCGCAACAGCCGGTTCCGCCTTATCCCCTTGAAGTGTGTGTTTGCGGTATCCAGCGGATGTTGGTTGGGCAGATCATTACCTAGTAGGACATCACAATCGACCCAAGTAAAGTCCATGCAATCCTTGCGGCCCCACCTCCGACCAACACAAAGGGACTCATGTACTTACTTGGACAAGTGTGTTGGCACAGTAGGGTCTTGCGCTACCTTGCTGATTTTGCAAGCCCTCTCCATGCAACCATCCACCGTATGCCATTCCACTAGACTGCAACCGGACAAGAGGCCTTTAACACCCTCAAAATACTCATTTCCCATGCCCCTATACTGCAACTACCACGTTGGGACAAGTCGTTCCATGTATTCGTGCATGGATGCCTTAGATATTGTGATCCGCAGCGTCTTGATGCAGCAATTGTCTAAACCCTGTTGGTTCCGACCAATATTCTACGCAAGTCGTCGTCTTTCCTAGGCCGAACGCAACTACTCAACAACAGAACGTGAGGCCCTGGGTCTTATTTTTAGCATAACCAAGTTCCGGGTGAAGATTCACGTTTCATGTGGACCACGCTGTCATGGTGTGGCGTGTGCATTGTGAGAAAAAGCGAGGGTCCACACACATCATATGAAATAATGTCGAAAAAACTATAAAAAACAATAAACAATAAGTAACTTGTAGTAGCTTAGTTGTTAAGGCTTAGAAGTATATGTAGAGAGGTGTACAGTTCGAGTCTCCCTCCCTACAAATAAAGGAGGATTTTGCTCCCCTTCCATTTTCGGGTGAAGTTCATGTTTCACGTGGACCACCCTGTCATGGTGTGGCATGTGCACTGTGAGAAAAAGCGAGGTTCCACGCACATCGTATGAAATAATGTAAAATCCCCTTCCATTTTCGGGTGAAGTTCACGTTTCACGTGGACCACGCTATCGTGGTGTGGCATGTGCACTGTGAGAAAAAGCGAGGTTCCACGCACATTGTATGAAATAAACAATAAGTAACTTGTAGTAGCTTAGTTGTTGAGGCTTAGAAGTATATGTAGAGAGGTGTACAGTTCGAGTCTCTCTCCCTACAAATACAGGAAGATTTTGCTCCCCTTCCATTTTCGGGTGAAGTTCACGTTTCACGTGGACCACATTGTCGTGGTGTGGCATGTGCACTGTGAGAAAAAGCTAGGTTCCACGCACATCATATAAAATAATGTAGAAAAAACTATAAAAAACAATAAACAATAAGTAACTTGTAGTAGCTTAGTTGTTAAGGCTTAGAAGTATATGTAGAGAGGTGTATAGTTCGAGTCTCTCTCCCTACAAATAAAGGAGGATTATGCTCCCCTTCAATTTTTGTGATAAATAAATAAATAAATAAAAGCATGCAATGTAAAAATAGACTCCTCTTTCCTCTATAAGAGGGGACGAAAAAGGCTTATTCGAAGGTCGCCCATTTTGCCTTAGGGGTGTACCAATAGGTTTTCATCTTCTCATATTCTTCTTGGGTTAGGGTTTTGTAGCCTCCCTTTCTCCTTATCCCTTTCTCCTCCTTTTTTTTCTAGGGTTAGGGTTTGAGAGGTTCTACTTTTCTTCTTTTCTCCTCAACATATTAGAGGATGTATGATTTTAGGGTTTGTGAGTTTTGCTCCTATTATACTTCTTACTCGAGATTTTAGGGTTTGGATTTCTTAAACAGTGGCATTTTTGGTATCTCGGTGGTGGTCAACTCAGTGGCCAATTGCAGAAGGGAGGTTGTCGTGGCAAGAGGGCTACTCCGAATCAAGGCAACATAGCCGTCGGAAGTAGTGGAGCACGGAGCCCACTAGACTCACCTTCGCTAGATTATTTTAGTCTTTGATTATTTCATAATGATTGTTGTAAAAACTACCTTAATCGTGATGTCAAGCCTAGAAATTCTAACCCGTTGCTGGAAGAAAAGATGAAAGAGAAAGGGATAAGGAGAAAGGGAGGCTATAAAACCCTAATCCAAGAAGAAAAGATGAATGAGAAAGGGATAAGGAGAAAGGGAGGCTACAAAACCCTAACCCTAGAAGAAGAGGAGAAGAAGATGAAACCCTAGTGGTACACCCCTAAGCCAAAATGGGTGACCCCATAATAAGTCCTATTCCTCCCCTCTTATATAGGAAAGAGGCGTCTATTTTTACATTGCATGCTTTTATTGTTTTATTTTTTTATCACAAAAATGGAAGGGGAGCAAAATCCTCCTTGATTTGTAGGAAGAGAGACTCACACTCTATACCTCTCTACATATACTTCTAAGCCTTAACCACAAAGCTACTACAAGTTACTTATTATTTGTTTTCTTTCATAGTTTTTTCTACATTATTTCATGCGATGTGCGTGGAACCTCGCTTTTTCTCACAGTGCACACGCCACACTATGACATCCACCCCCACCAAACCACACATCCTCCGGCATGTGCCAAAGAAAAAAGTGATGTGGCGGGGCCAAAGGTTGTCAACCTTTGTTTTTTTGTTTTTTTTTCCTTCTTCGTTGTGCCTTGCCCTCGTGAAATCCACCATCGTCTTCAACATCATCTCCATGCAATCTTCTTCATCTGTGTCCGTCCTCCCCTATCGCTCTTTCACGTCGGGGTCACCAATGTCGCAACATTTTCACATGCGTGTGTCGCTTGAACGGGACCACCGAGGCCTTGGATTTCACGTTGGGGTCACCAATGTCGCAACATTTTCGCGTGCGTGTGTCGCTTGAACGGGACCACCGAGGCCTTGGATTGGGGAGACAAAAGTAGTGAGGAAGTGGGAGATTAAGTCAAAGACATGGGGAAATATACATAAGTTTTGATATAAATGAGGGTTTTTTCTTTTCTTTCTACAATTGCTAGGCTTGATACCACGATTTCGGTGGTTATTACAATAATCGGTTATAAATCAATCAAAGGTGCTAAAATAAACCGGCGAAGGTGAGTCCAGTGGGCTCCGAGTCTCACTACTTTCAAAGGCTATGTTGCCTCGATTCGGAGTAGCTCTCGTGCCACTACAACCTCCCTTACGCCACCGGCTACCGAGTTGACTACCACCGAGATGCCGAAGAAGTCATTGTTGAAGGAATCCAAGCCCTAAAATATCTTGAGTAAGAAGTAGAATAATAGAAGTAAACTAACAAACCCTCAAATTCCAAGTTCTCTAATATGAACGCTGTCATAGTGTATTTTGTACACTACGTGAAAAACGTATATAGTATTAGATTCAATAAAAAATGAAGAAATAGAAGAAAATAGCAAAATAAATGGAACATGCATAGGGCAAGATTCGAACCTTGCATCTCCATGTTAATAATGTAATGTCTTACCATTACACTAGCATTTCATTAGTGTTAAAGCATAGATGTCCCACATAGAAAGGTAAATTCACGCTAGGATAAACATTAGAAAAACGCATAACAAAAGAAAAAGCTACACATACACATCTAGCGTGCATGATAAAAAACGCACAAGTTAGAAAAAGCATGATCACTTTAGATAAAGCATATAGTCTATCTATAGGAAAAGCATGGGGTCTATAGTTAGAGAAAAAGCATGGATTACTAAGACTTCCTCATCACTACATAAGGATGGGGAGCACAATGTAATTGTGTGTGAAAAATATTTGGAAACTGGATATGTTTCTAAAAAACACCAATTAATAAACTATACTCGTGGGATTCACGAGAATTCTATATCATTCTCTTTCAACCGAAGTTTATATTCTTATATTCATATTGATTAATCTATACACTCGTGGGATTCACGAGTTTGCTATAACTCTTTCTTACAACATATTTATATTCTTATTAGCCTTAAAACTCTCCTCTTCCTAGTCCAAAACCCCAGCGGTTCCCACCCGACTCACGCAACGATCTGGCGCCGAAAGGCACGACACAGTTGGTGAACCCGACGCGAAGGCGGGTGGCAAGGAGATGGAGAATCAACAAGAGGCGATGAACATGATGATGATGATGTTCGAGCGGATGCTACAAGAACAACGAGTGATGTCGGAGATCACGGGGGCAGTAAAGCGGCTCGTACAACGAAACGGACAATTCAACGGAAACGATGTGTCACGCTATCTACGTGACTACAAGGCGGAGATGATACGATGTGGGATACCGGAAGGATTGCAAGTGACATCCTTCAATCGGGTGGCCACGGATGAGCTACAAGAGAGAATCCACAAGATACGGCAACAAAACTCGACATGGGGGTCATTCGAAGAAGCTTTACGAGAGTCATATGATTACAAGAGATCAAAGGGACAAGATCGGCGAAAATTCGACGAATGGGTGGCATCGGAGAAGACCCACCGAAGTGCAACACAAGCATTCCTAGAGTTCGAGCATCGTCTTGCTCGACTCTCGGAGCGGGAACAACGATTGGTGGGAGAAGATAAAGTCTTAATGTTCGTAAGATCGATCGATCGGAAAGAAAGGATGGACATTGGGATCGAACTCGAAGATGATGACGGTACGAATGGTCTTACCGAGGATTGGGCTAAAGTCGAAAGGGTATGCCGAAGACATGATGAAAGGAAGCTGAGAATCTCGTCAACAACGACATGGCCCATGAAGGATGGTCGATTGAGGAAAAACGATGAAGCCAATATGAAGGCCGAAATACAACATGATGGTACCACGGGAGAAAGAGTGGAACAAGACACCCACTCGTCTTGTGAAAGAACGATGGCGAAGGATAAGGCCGATAATTCAAGTGTAGAAGGAAATTTCGGGATACAAGTGTCCGAGACATCGGGTCAAAAAGGGGTAAGCATAATAGATGTTTGCATAATTGATGCAGATAAAGAGTGTGAAGCGGATGTGATTAAGGAGGTAGCCACAAAAGACGAAATCGAATCGGAGGTGGCTATGGACGAATCAATGGCGGATTGCCATATCGAGACTTCCCCACCACTGATTCCAGAGACTCCGGCGGTTGCGATCGAAAGGCAACGTGAGACCGAAGAGACGGAAGGTGGCGGAGAGAAAACGAATGTCGAAGCCGACGAATACGATGAAGAGATAGCCGAGAAGAATGCTAAGGGTGAAACTACGAAAGAAGGTAATACCGAGGATTCATGCCAACAATATCTAGAGACTTCGGCGGTTGTGTCCGAGAACCAACGTGAGACCGGAGAGACGGGAGATGGCGGCGAGGAAGGTAAAGTCGGAAGTCGGTTCGGATGGAAAATGATCCATCCGAAATTCCAATCTAAAAGAAAGTGCGACAATGCGGAGGTCGGGTCTACGACGGGAGAAGCGCGTAATACAGAGCACGCTCTACGGCGAATAAAGAAACGCGTGTTATGGCGAATAAAGAAGCACGCGCTACGGCGAGAAAAGAAGCATGCATTACAACCACACGAGGACCAAACAACGAGCACATATCGGAGGACCTACGTAGCGAACAACGGAAAGAAGTGCCGAAAGTCGAACCGGACAAGGCAGGTGAAAACGAAGAAAAGAAAGCAAATCCGGACGAAAAGAAAAGAAAAGAAACCGACCCGAAAGAGCACTGAATCGGTAAAAACCGATCAACCGAGTCCGGATCGACCGAATACAAATCGGAAAGGAAGCCGAACTAAACGAAAGACGATCCGACGAGACCGAATCGGAAGTAAGCTAATCCGACTAAACCGAAAATCCGAAAAGACGTCGAGATTGATGAAGAAAAGAAAGAGGGCAAGAAAAGATACTACCGCGGATGACAAGGACCAAGCGGGCCATGCAAAAAGCGAACGAAGACTATGGTGGATCGGATGTCGACAATGGTTCGGGTGAAAGAATGGATGTGCTCCAAATGGAGAGACAAAGTCAACATAACAAGAGAAGTCGAGGGTACTACGAGCCGGCAACGAAACCAATCGGGTAGAGACCGGACGGAGGAGACTAACAAACACCAACAACTTCGGCACATACCGGAGGATGTGCGGGTTTGGAGGGGGTGAGTGTCATAGTGTATTTTGTACACTACGTGAAAAACGTATATAGTATTAGATTCAATAAAAAATGAAGAAATAGAAGAAAATAGCAAAATAAATGGAACATGCTTAGGGCAAGATTCGAACCTTGCATCTCCATGTTAATAATGTAATGTCTTACCATTACACTAGCATTTCATTAGTGTTAAAGCATAGATGTCCCACATAGAAAGGTAAATTCACGCTAGGATAAACATTAGAAAAACGCATAACAAAAGAAAAAGCTACACATACACATCTAGCGTGCATGATAAAAAACGCACAAGTTAGAAAAAGCATGATCACTTTAGATAAAGCATATAGTCTATCTATAGGAAAAGCATGGGGTCTATAGTTAGAGAAAAAGCATGGATTACTAAGACTTCCTCATCACTACATAAGGATGGGGAGCACAATGTAATTGTGTGTGAAAAATATTTGGAAACTGGATATGTTTCTAAAAAACACCAATTAATAAACTATACTCGTGGGATTCACGAGAATTCTATATCATTCTCTTTCAACCGAAGTTTATATTCTTATATTCATATTGATTAATCTATACACTCGTGGGATTCACGAGTTTGCTATAACTCTTTCTTACAACATATTTATATTCTTATTAGCCTTAAAACTCTCCTCTTCCTAGTCCAAAACCCCAGCGGTTCCCACCCGACTCACGCAACGATCTGGCGCCGAAAGGCACGACAACGCGACATGCCGAGTAATAGGCAACGTGGAGCTCTTTGAACGGTACATGCCGTTGAAATAATTCCTTGAACCGTGTGGCAAGGCTATCGAATCTAATAAATCTTTCCTAGACCGAATGCAACTACTCAACAACAAAACGTGAGGCCTTGAGTCTTATTTTTAGCGTAACCCAGTTCCGGCACTACTTGCTCGGGCGAAGATTCACGTTTCACGTCGACCACGCCGCGTTGTTCTATATTGTGGCTAAAAGCTCATTGACTGGTAAAAGGGCCCGATAGGTGCTATTGCATCACGAATTCGAGTTTGACGTCATTCACCGACCCAGTGCGCAGTATGCCATTGCGGTACCTTTCTGACATTAATTGTGGTGCATGCGCTCTAGAGTCATATCTGTTACCCTTTTATACCTTCATTTAAGTCAATATTGGTTTAAATGTGATTTAACAATTCAGTGTTTTGGAAAATGCCTAGACATATTCAAGAACGAACACCTATTCCATTGTTGGCAAATTACAATTGGATTGACTGGAATTTAAAGCATGACTGTTTTTATTGATTATATGCATCCATCTATCTATATTAACTGGGGGAGGACTGAAGAGTGTAAAGTATTTATTTCAGAAATGATTAAAACTCTAGCGCTGATCATAGTTTCCATTTTGAAGCTAGAAATTTGAATCTCAATAAAATTGTACATTCACAAAACTAGGATAGTATTATAGTTTTTGTGTTAATATGGTACTCTACTACTTTTTGCCATGTTAGCCCGCAAAGGTTATGTCAGAAATTTCCACAAGTTGACTTGTTCTAGGTTTTGAGTTCCCATTGTTTGAAAGCAATATGGGCTGGAGCCTGGCATATACAATAAAATGCCAAGATGGCTAACACATTAATGCTTATGAGATGACAATGAAAAAAAGGATATTTAATGCGGCATAAACATGGACACACCCACCTATATTTACAATACATTGATGCTTATGAGATGACAATGAAAAAAAGGATATTTTTTAATGCAACATACACATGGACGCACCCACCTATATTTCCATTAATCCTACACTCATATCCATTAAGTAGTTGCCTTGAATTTTGCTTAAATAAAGTTACTTATGATTTTTTATGGCGAATTTTGGCATGTGGGTGGCAATGCAACTCATTTGTGGCAACTGGACTCTTGTGTATTGTATTGCCTCTTCCTCGAACGAAACGTGAGAAACTCATCAAAGCGATTGCCAAAAAAAAAGCCGATACTACCCAAGCCTTTCTTTAGAGGATGAATTCCTAATGTGTTCTGCACATTTGTGTGAAACCGAACCATGTTGGGCAATAAGATGAGGAGGGTCTAGAATTGATTTGTGTAGGAACAAGATTCATGTGTATTTGTGGGACGGGAGGTGGGCTCCACCTTTTTGGAGGTACAGACATTGATTGACATTTGTACATAATTTGAAGATATGTTTCATCAAAATTGTTGGGCCCATTTTGGAATACATACATATACAAAAAAAGACAATGTCATACTATTAGAAACGAGATTCACGTCACTCTGTGTGTGGTTTATATTTATGTTGGGATTTTGCTCCTATCTTCTTCATCCTCGTCCATCAACCCAATAATGATTTTGCGGTTATTTCTCATGAATTACCTACTGGTGAGATGTTAAGAGTGACTTGCCCCAAATCTAGAAGACTCTACCCTTTACAAATGATGGATAAAACTCCTATACAAGCCCTATTTGCATCAAGCGCGTCACCTATTGACCCTACAATGCTTTGGCATCATCGACTCGGGCATCTTAACCCAAAGGCGATGAAGACTGGTCAAGTTCATAAATTATTCGAAGGAATTCCAACAAAGTCATTCAGCTATATATCTATATGCGAGGGATGCATCTACGGCAAGCAATGTCGACAAAAGTTTCCAATAAGCAAACAGAAAAGGACGGAAAGACCACTACAACTCATTCATTCAGACTTATGTGGACCTATGCAATCTGTATCAATAAACAGTAACAAGTATTTTATTACATTCATAGATGACTACAGAAGATTCACAATCTTATACTTTCTGAAGAAGAAATCTGGAGCATACAATGCATTCACAAATTATAAAGCATATGTAGAAAACCAGTGTCAACATAAGATTTTGACTATTCGTACTGACAATGGAGGGGAATATTTTAGTGATGAATGGAACAGTTTTTGTAAAGAAAATGGAATAAGACATGAACATACTGTACCATACAACCCGCAACAAAATGGTGTAATTGAGCGCAAGAATCGGGCACTCCTAGATGCTAGTCGAAGTATGCTTCAAGTAGCTGGATTGCCTCTTCGATTTTGGCAAGAAGCAGTTGCGACTGCTTGTTACCTGCAAAATAGATCTCCACATAAGATATTGGGTCTTCAAACACCACATTCACTCTGGTTTAAGCAAAAACCTAACCTTGGTCACCTCCGAGTGTTCGGTTCGATCGCCTACAGTCATATACCTGCAGATAAATGGAAGAAGTTAGATCCACACACTAGAAAATGCTTTTTTATTGGATATGGTGAAGCTTCCGGAGTTAAAGCATACAAGCTATTTGATCCTCATACACAAAAGTGTTTCTATAGTCGATCAGTTATCTTCAATGAGATTAGTTTACTTCAACAACAAAAACAACATGAGGTACGCGATTTTAAACAGAATTTAAGGATTGATGATCTAATTACTCCAAATGTTTCACAAATAGAAAATTACGGTGGTCCGATCACAAGGAGTTTCGGGAAGCAGTTTCAAAATCAGAAACATGCAGATGTTCGAGCAGAAGATGAGGAGGAAGGAGTAACGCATTACTTGTACACTAATCCGACCTACCCTAACAAGAAAGGATTAAGATCATCATACAAAGAAGATTTACACTATCACATAGGAAATGAAGACATACACGACATGCAGGCTACAGATGATGAAAAGAAAGATCATCCAAATCGCAAAACTTATAAAGACAATATTGGTGAAAGATTTAGAAAAGGTGCCTAACAAAGCTGGTAGTCGATGGCAAAGAAAGAATCCTGAAAGCAGACAGAATGAAGAAGTCGAATTTATTCATTGCTCCCCTACATCAACATTTCTGATGAATCCACATGAAAGTGGTCATTTTCAACATGATAGGCATGATGATTCTCCACAAATTCAATATTCCCCACAAAATCAGAGTGACGATCAACTTCATGATGAGCAGGTGGGCCACCTTCAAAATCGGCTCGGGCATGACCAGAACGACCTGCAGCTCGACCCCCATCAACACGGCCATCAGAAGCACGGCAACAATCAATATACGAGCATCATCAGCTCAGCCACCAGCAGCTTCAGCGCGGCCAACAGCAGGAGAAGCTCGATTTGCAGCAAGATGGCGGTGGCGGCAAAGCATTGGAGCAGAAGGAAACGCCATCACCGAGAAGAAGTAAGGACTTGGGAGGTGGAGCGAGTTCTTTTATAGGTGCAGACACTGTTTTGGAGCACGCCAACTCTTCCCGCTTATCCAATTCAGTTGAGGAACTAATTCCCCAACGTTATTCTTCACCAAATAATAATGTATTCACACCTATTTACTCTTCACCAAATAATAACCTATTCACACCTTTTTACACAAGAAAAAGTGTAACTAATCAATCTCATGTGAACTTAAGTCATCCACATATAGGTTTCACACCAGAAGCATCACCTAATGTCAATATATTTCCTTCTCTACCCGACACTTACCCAACAAATGAGGATTTTGATGATCAGCCGCAACCAATCAAGCAAAAATTTCGTAATATTTACGAAATCATGGAAGCCACACGTCCATTCGAAGCACTCATGGCCGACTTCGGACCGGAGACTATTGACGAGATTGAAGATAACGAAGGTGATATTCCACTTGAGGACATAAATCTCACTCCAAAAGCAGCCCTTAATGGTCCCGAGAGTGAAATGTGGAAGTCGGCGATGCAAACGGAGATGGAGGCACTCATGCGCAATGGAACATGGACTTTAGTGCCACGACCAAAGAATCGCAATGTCATATCTAGTAAGTGGGTACTTACGAAGAAGAAGGATGCACATGGTGTAGTGACAAGATATAAAGCTCGTGTCGTCGCTCGTGGTTTTTCACAAATTCCTGGTGTGGATTTTAAAGAAACATTTGCGCCGACACTAAAAATGGTTCCATTATGAGTCATGCTTGCTTTTTCGGCCGGTTTTAATCTCGAACTTCACCACTTAGATATCGAAACCGCATTTTTACATGGTGACTTAAATGAAGAAATATTCATGCAACAACCGCCATTTTTTGAAGATTCAAAATTCCCAAAGTATGTGTGTAAGCTTCATAAGTGATTGTATGGTTTGAAACAATCTCCACGAATGTGGCACCACAAGCTCCATACATTTCTTATGTCTATTAATTTTTGGCGTCTTCAAGCCGAGCCAAATCTGTACATTCGTAAAGAAGGAAGTGACTATGTAATCATTGGTGTGTATGTTGATGATTTGCCAATTGCCTCAAACTCTACTACTTCAATGCGAAAGGCTATAAATCAACTCAAGGAGAAGTTTCCCGTCAAAGACCTAGGACCACTAGAGTATTGCCTTGGTATCAAGGTAACAAGGAATAGGACGGAAGGCACACTTACTATGTCGCAACGAAAGTTGGTCGAAGAAATTCTTCACAAGTTCGCGATGTCTGATTGCAAACCTATTGCAACACCAATGACCGTACCGTGCAAACTATCATCCAATGATAGTCCAAAGACCGTGGAAGAAGAGAAACTCATGAAAACACTTCCTTATCGACAAATCCTTGGAAGTATAAGGTATCTTGTGAGTTGTACACGTCCGGATTTTTCTTACTCAGCTGCTTTTCTTTCTAGATTTATGCAGAATCCCGGAGTAGCTCATTGGAATGCTTTAAAGCGAGTTCTTCGCTATCTACAATACACTAAAGACATCAGTCTCACATACAAGTCTTTCCAATCTAGGAATTCGTCCCAAATTAATGGTTGGCTCCAAACACCATTAGTCGGTTGGACGGATTCGGATTGGGGGGGGGGATCTTGATACCTCCCGCTCGACATCTGGTATGGTTTTCATATTGCATGGAGAACCAAACGTCAAGTATCAGTGGCTCTTTCTAACACCGAAGCGGAATATGTTGCGGCGGCATTAGTGGCAAAAGAAGGATTGTGGATAAAGACGATCATTGAAGAGCTCGACATCATAAAGCTTAATGAAGTCAAAGTATTTTGCGACAATCAGTCATGTATTAAGCTAGCTATCAACCCAAAGATCACGGATCAAAATAAACATATAAGAGCACGACATCATTTTATTCGAGAGTTGGTAGAAGCAAAAGAAATGTCTTTACATTATACATCTACTACAACAATGTGGGCGGATTTTTTGACGAAGCCAGTACCACAACAAAAACATTGGAATTGTTGTAATAAAATTGGTCTTAGTATTAGCAAGATCAATAAAGAAAAATAAACACTTTATTTTATGGGGGGGTGTTAGAATATAAAATAAAGTATAATATTAGGAATAAAAATAAAACATATTATGATAAATAAAGTAATAAATAATATTTCCCAAAATACCCCTCATTTATAAAAACGTTTTTGTAACCACCCTTTCTCTCATATATACACATTGTAACCACTATTCATATGATGTGAGAAATACAATTGTTGGATCTTGATCTCTCTCTCTCTCTCCCTGTTATCTTCTTCCTATCTCTTGTGTTATTGCTTGATTTCTTACACCCTTATGGCCGTCCAAGTAACTTCCCCTTCCTTCCTTCCTTCCATCCTTCCTCTGCTATGCAATATGCTATATGCTATGGTAGCAGCTACCTGTCTGATTTCCTTTTGTTCTGAATTACCTATCTGCATGTCTGCCTACGTAGGTCACCAACTTCCAATGCGGTGTCGCGTTGCTACGCGCATGCGTGGAGAAACGAGGCGGGACCACCGGGGTCTTGAACCGAAGAGCAGGTGATAGGAGGGGAAAGAGAAAGAGAGAGACGACCCGTAACGTATGAGCAAAGAAACACAGGGACACGACCCGTCAACGCAGAAAACACGAATGGACACAGAGACAGAGAGACACGAATGTTTGTATATTAACAAATGACACAAAACAACAGAGCACGCGAGCGGTTACAACCGACTAGGCCGGCGAACAGATGCCGATGCCTGTTCGTCTGCGCACGAAAGGGGATAGGATGGAGGTGCTGCCGGAAGCACACGGGCGTTCCTCGAAGCAGCGCGAGCCTCCCGAAATCCTGCAGAGAAGAGCGATGGAGAATGAACAGAGGAGAAGCGTTCGGTTACGGTTCGACAGCACTTCGTCCTCCTCAATGCGCGATCCCCTTTTCCCCCGCGTCTCCCTTTCTTTTATAGCTTCAGAGGGGAGAAGTCTCCCTCATTTACTTCCTACCTACCGAATCTAACTACCCCCGGATATGCCTATGTACCTAATTCCCTATTATATACATTAAAGGGCATGCACGCGTGAAGAGCCGGTTCACGCGCGCTATGCACCGATTGCGCTAAGGAACGGTTTTCTTCACGACAGCGGTGGGGTCGTTTTAGGCCTGCAGCTGAACCATTGCATGTTGGACGGCGTAGCTGCCATGGACTTCGTGAGTGAGGCCGCTGTCGAATGCCGTGAAGCACGTCCAGGACGCCATCGCCCTCGTGACCGACAACTACATGCGCTCCGCCACCGACTTCTTCGAGGTGACTCCAGCCCCCTTGCCGTCCACCACTCCCCTCATCATTCCCCACACCAGCCTCATCATCTCCTAGTGGTCCAGGCTTTCCCTCCACACATCCGACTTCGGGTGGGGCGAACCCGTCCACACCGGTCCCGCCTATTACCCCAAGGCGGTCATCCTCTTCCTCTCGCATGGCCAGGAGAGGACGGGCATCAAGGTTCTCTCGATGCTCTCCGCAAAGGCTATGCAAAATTTTGAGGAGATCTTGAGTCAGGAGTTGTAGTGAGCCCTCGTAAATTCGGCTGAGTGGCTAGATTGCGGATCCTTTGTATTAATAATCGATGAATGTTTCGTGAATAATGTTAGATTACCAATAAATGAACGAAGCAAAACACTTAATTCATTCATTTTGTGTGGGGGTCTTTTGTAGAGCGTTCACTAAATTTTCATTAAACTTACTCATTTCTTCTAAGGATTTGGTTCACTACGTAATGTCATTCCTTCACAAACCTAAATTTGATTTGGACACATGCACATTGGCACCACTAAATTCTCTCACTAAATGTGTAGGTGTCTTTGTCACCTTTTAAATTTGCATTTTTGTATTGACTGCAAACGTCTCTTTCTCAATATTCAAAGCGAAAAAAGGTTATATATTATTAAAAGCAACTCTTCTAGGATCAAACTCTACACTTCTTAGAAGAATTCATATTTAAAGTGAGAAAAGGTTATATATTATTAAAAGAAACTCTTCTAGGATCAAACTCTACACTTCTTAGAAGAATTCATATTGAAAGTGAGAAAAGGTTATATATTAGTAAAAGCAACTATTGTAGGATCAAACTCTATCCCATTTCTTGGCTCTCGCCAGTGTACTATTTGATATGAAAACATTAAATAGTGAAATTTGGAGTAGCTAGCATACATACATACATACATACATACATACACATGCATGCATGCATATATACCTACATTCAAACATTACATCCATGGATATGTTTATACATACATTACACCCATTTATACATGCATACTTACTAAACATAAATATATGTACAAATATGTTTTACCATATATAAATATATACATACACCTACATAAATACATTACATACTACATATACATTTGAATCAGCCATATATATTGACATACATATATACATAATACATACATAAAATTTGCATATTACATATATGTATATGTACACAATCTTACAAACATATTTTCTATATTACATATTACACACATATATTATTGTACACACAATTACATACAAATGCATATATACATACCAAAGACAAAAGAATAAATTACATATTATATATATATTTATACATACATACATACACACATATATATATTCCACAAAAAAGACTACTTCGCATTAGTTAGCAAACAAAGTACATCAAAGACTAACAAATTTCAGCAAACCTCACTCTGGCCTTCTCGCTAAAGTGGTCATAGTCCCCACCTCATTTACAACAAAAGTATCCCAACAACTCCTATAACCTAGTAAGTAACTTGTACCACATCTATACATATTTACAGCTCCTGGTCAGTAATGAGAGCCATTGGCAGAAACAACCATCTGGGTGCTTGGTAGTTCCATATAGGCACTGATGATGATCTGACCACCATAAGACAACTACCCCATTTCAACAGAAACTTTGACCAAGCTCTTTCAATTGCATCTGATTCCCCCTGAATTGAGTGGTATTGTCCCCGCAACCAAGATACCAGCTCGAACCAGATATTTAACAACACTTCATTGCTAGGGAGCTTTTGATGTTTAAAAACAAACTTGCAACGCCTAGTCCAAATGTGCCAAATCGATAAACAAGCCACCATCATCCATATCTCCTCAAAAAATTTAGAGTTAGTGCCAAGTCGAACTCCAACACATTGAAGCACCATGCCACCCTACACTATAAATCCATGACCGTGGGGGTTTAACTATTACACGCAACCTTCCCCTGTTAACTTCAGCCCCTGTAAGGACTGCCATACAACTCTCCCATTCACACCGCATGTGTGTGTGTGTGTGTGTATGTAAGTATTGTGGTTTGTATGGTTCCGTAGTATCTATAAATATTGTGAAATGTGGAATATGTATGTACATATGTATTATATGTATGTATGTATGTATGTATGTATGTATGTATGTATGTATGTATGTATGTATACGTAATTTATGTATGTATGTGTATGTAAATTTGTATATTGTGTAATAGGTATGGATTATATGATATGTAATATCCAATTTATTTATGAAGGCGCGCAGCGAGGCCATGGGAATGAAGGATGAGCAAAAGATGAAGCTCCTCATCACGGTGGATGGCCGCACGAGGTTTGCGCCCCCGCTGCCACGCGGCTTCATGGGCAATGCCATCATCCACACTTTCGCACACACGGAATCCGGGCTGCTGAGAGCGAGGCCGTTGTCGAATGCCGTGAAGCACGTCCAAGACGCCATCACCCTCGTGACCGACAACTACATGCGCTCCGCCATCGACTTCTTCGAGGTGACTCTAGCCCCCTAGCCATCCACCACCCGCCTCATCATTCCCCACACCAGCCTCATCATCTCCCAGTGGTCCAGGCTTTCCTTCCACACGTCCGACTTCGAGTGGGGCGAGCCCGTCCACACTGGTCCCGCCTATTACCCCAAGGAGGTCATCCTCTTCCTCTCGCATGGCCAGGAGAGGACGGGCATCAAGGTTCTCTCGATGCTCTCCGCAAAGGCTATGCAAAAGTTTGAGGAGATCTTGAGTTAGGAGTTGGAGTGAGCCCTCGTGAATTTGGCTGAGTGGCTAGATTGCGGATCCTTTGTATGAATAATCGATGAATGTTTCGTGAATAATGTTAGATTACCAATAAATGAACGAAGCAAAACACTTAATTCATTCATTTTGTGTGGGGGTCTTTTGTAGAGCGTTCACTAAATTTTCATTAAACTTACTCATTTCTTCTAAGGATTTGGTTCACTACGTAATGTCATTCCTTCACAAACCTAAATTTGATTTGGACACATGCACATTGGCACCACTAAATTCTCTCACTAAATGTGTAGGTGTCTTTGTCACCTTTTAAATTTGCATTTTTGTATTGACTGCAAACGTCTCTTTCTCAATATTCAAAGCGAAAAAAGGTTATATATTATTAAAAGCAACTCTTCTAGGATCAAACTCTACACTTCTTAGAAGAATTCATATTTAAAGTGAGAAAAGGTTATATATTATTAAAAGAAACTCTTCTAGGATCAAACTCTACACTTCTTAGAAGAATTCATATTGAAAGTGAGAAAAGGTTATATATTAGTAAAAGCAACTATTGTAGGATCAAACTCTATCCCATTTCTTGGCTCTCGCCAGTGTACTATTTGATACGAAAACATTAAATAGTGAAATTTGGAGTAGCTAGCATACATACATACATACATACATACATACACATGCATGCATGCATATATACCTACATTCAAACATTACATCCATGGATATGTTTATACATACATTACACCCATTTATACATGCATACTTACTAAACATAAATATATGTACAAATATGTTTTACCATATATAAATATATATACATACACCTACATAAATACATTACATACTACATATACATTTGAATCAGCCATATATATTGACATACATATATACATAATACATACATAAAAATTACATATTACATATATGTATATGTACACAATCTTACAAACATATTTTATATATTACATATTACACACATATATTATTGTACACACAATTACATACAAATGCATATATACATACCAAAGACAAAAGAATAAATTACATATTATATATATATTTATACATACATACATACATACACACATATATATATTCCAAAAAAAAGACTACTTCGCATTAGTTAGCAAACAAAGTACATCAAAGACTAACAAATTTCAGCAAACCTCACTCTGGCCTTCTCGCTAAAGTGGTCATAGTCCCCACCTCATTTACAACAAAAGTATCCCAACAACTCCTATAACCTAGTAAGTAACTTGTACCACATCTATACATATTTACAGCTCCTGGTCAGTAATGAGAGCCATTGGCAGAAACAACCATCTGGGTGCTTGGTAGTTCCATATAGGCACTGATGATGATCTGACCCCCATACGAGAACTACCCCATTTCAACAAAAACTTTGACGAAGCTCTTTCAATTGCATCTAATTCCCCCTGAATTGAGTGGTATTGTCCCCGCAACCAAGATACCAGCTCGAACCAGATATTTAACAACACCTCATTGCTACGGAGCTTTTGATGTTTAAAAACAAACTTGCAACGCCTAGTCCAAATGTGCCAAATCGATAAACAAGCCACCATGATCCATATCTCCTCAAAAAATTCAGAGTTAGTGCCAAGTTGAAATCGAACACATTGAAACACCATGCCACACTACACTATTAATCCATGACCGTGGGGGTTTAACTATTACGCGCAACCTTCCCTTGTTAACTTCAGCCCCTGTAAGGACCCCCATACAACTCTCCCATTTACACCGCATGTGTGTGTGTGTGTGTGTGTGTGTGTGTGTGTGTGTGTGTGTGTGTGTGTGTGCGTGTGTGTATGTGTATGTGTATGTATGTATATGTATATGTAAGTATTGTGGTTTGTACGGTTCCGTAGTATCTATAAATATTGTGATATGTGGAATATGTATGTACATATATATTATATGTATGTATGTATGTATGTATGTATACATAATTTATGTATGTATGTGTATGTAAATTTGTATATTGTGTAATAGATATGGATTTTATGATATGTAATATCCAATTTTTATATGTGTGTATATATATAATATGTGATTATTTTTTTCGGTTTGGTATGTATATATGCATTTGTATATAATTGTGTGTATAATAATATATGTGTGTAATATGTAATATATAAAATATGTTATTGTTATTGTTCATCCTCAAACTCTTTCGGATAGGAAGCTCCAACTAAATGTTGGATTCATGAGGAACTGAGCGACTGAGACATGGCGGGGTTTAGGGTTGCAGGGAGGGCCCCGAACGAAACAGATCCCTTTGACTTAAAGTGAGTCAACGTCAGAAGAAGCGATGGAGCGTTTTATGGCTGCACAAAGCGCCCCGAATGCACCACATCGATGTCGAGTTTCCCTACTCCTAAAGTGTAAGGTATGTCTCCTTCAATTAGGGTGTAAGGTTAATAGTAGGGCATTAGAGGGCAAGGGAGCCTTAGGGCAGCAGGCTACAAAAGAACATGTTCGCAAAGGAGCCATCAGAGGGTAGTAAAGCATCAATGGCAACAAATAAAGTATTGGTGGCAAGGGTGTCGGCCGTGCGGTGGGTGGAGTCAAGGTATGCACTACAAATGATGAATAAGGATCAAGAGAAGCAACAGGTTGGGAATTTAGAACACAGGGAAACAAGTGACACATGGAAAGACGTAGGGAAACATATCAATGGAGGAGTTGGTAGGATATGTAAGGAATTGGTGAATCAGACAGATAAGAGGGGATGGATGGAAGAGGAGATTAGGGCTCCTACCAGCAGTATGGCAGGGACCATCTTCACAGTTGATGGCAGTGAGGACTCACGAGTGTGGTGAGAATCAGATGTTTGGAAAGTAGATGTCGGGAAGCAAGAAGTTGGGGGAGGTCATTCCAACCTTCCATTATGGCAGATGGACGGTGAGGGAGTAGAAGAGGGGCAGCGGGGACTGCAAGGAGGGTCGCCTCAAAGGCTGACTATTGTGGAGAGGGAGGCCACGGAGTACACGTTGCAAGTGGAAAATTGTCTGCAAGAATGTGGGCAGGCACATAATGCATGCCTGAGAGGAGATCATGATAAGGATTTGAAAATGATGGAGACTTTTGAGGACGTTTTTCTATCCGAAGAAGAAAGTACAATCCTACTAGCGGCAATGTCAATCGGAACATGTTGATTTTTTCTTTGGCTACATACCAATAACAAATCTAGTGCAATACCAAATCAAATCAATCACAAAATTTTGGATCCCAAAAACTAAAGATATATATTTACTAAAAATAAATTCTAAATTTATAAATAGAATTCACTTTTCAAACCTTTGTAAAGTAGCATTAACAACATATTAGATCAAATCAGATCTAATATATAGAAAGTTCCAAAACAAAATCAATCAAATTTACAAAGTTTTAATCTATATCTTCTATGAAGTCCTCGATGTCATCATCATGCTCATGAGAAGTTCCTGTAAAAATATGACGATATGCCTTGCTTTCTCGCCACAAGAAAATGCTGGCACTAAAGTCATGTTCTTCTAGTTCAGGTCCTTCAATAGATATTCATATCAATGCATCAACCACATTGTTTTTTAGCCTATTTCTAAACTGATTTTTTATTAGATTTAGGTGACTACAGCCTCTCTCACATACTGTTGTAGAAGAACATTAAATTAACCCTATCAATGAAAGCTTTAGAAGTTCGGGTAGCTTTTCTTTCCCTATATCATTACAATTTATCATACCCCAAACATCTAAGAAATCTCTTCCAAGCCATTTCGTGGTAGCTTGCCTTTTGAAAATTGCATATTCATCATACAATTTATCATTATCATTTATGGGAGAAAACGCTTTCCCATCTACCATTTTTTGAATGCCATAAAAATTTCCAAGTGTTTTCAACTCATTAAGACCCATAGTTTTTCGTGCTAAAATGCTTGTAGATCCGGTAGAAATGGTCATTGGTGATAACATTTTCAATGCGGAAAGGGTTACCGGATCTTGAAGCCTCTTTTTTATTGTCTCTATTAATGCCTTAGAAAATAAAGTTTGGAATCGTATGGCTTCAATTAAGTCCTCACCATCAATACTTCTATCCATGAGGATGCTTTTATACATATTACCGTTAATAGCATCTCTTAAAACCGAAAGCATTCCTTTGTCTCTACCATATTCTGGAATAATTGAATAATTATAGCTATCATTCTCAAAACCATTGAGATCCATCATAACATGATGTAGAAATTGTTCTTCTATCTCCCCAATGCCTATCATAGCAAAACCTCCAATGCATGTCACATCCACATATTCCTTTTGGAATTCCATACTTAACGTTGACATGATATTAAGTACATTTGCAAGGAAGTGAAGCATACACTACTTTGAAGTTTCTTAAACTTAAGAATACATTGTATGCATCACTTTGCGATTGCAAAGTCTTCATCAAAGGTTTATACACATCACATACCCTCATGATAGCACCATGCCGACTAAGCCATCGTGTCTTCACAATCCCAAGAATATGCAAATGCATGTATTCCAATGCATCTTGCATCTTACTTAATTCACCTTGGCGCATTGAGCTCCTCGAGAAATGTGCAACCACCCGATTCACAAGGGCATCTAACTGCTTGCATGTTTCTTTGACTTCAATGTTCTTTGAAGCCTCTTGCACACACAAGTTTGTTCGATGTGCACAACAATGTAATGAAGTCATAAATGGGTTATATGACTTCAATCTTGTAGCAACACATGTAGACGTACCTACCATAACAGATGCTCCATCACTTCCAAATCCCATCAATTTTCTAACATCTAACTTCCACTTTTTTAGCAATGCTAAAATTCTCTCTGTTATTGTGTTTGATGTACAATCCTCTACTTCAAGTAACCCCAAATAAGAGGTTCTTACTTTCCTTCCTTCCACAAATGTAGTGTAAAGGATCAAGTTCTTGGTTACGCTTACATCGGTAGCTTCATCTACCATAAGTCCAAACCAAGGACTTTTCCGCTCCTCTCTCTCTCTCTCTCTCTCTCTCTCTCTCTCTCTCTCTCTCTCTCTCTCTCTCTCTCAAAGCTCTCTGTAAGTTCACTCCGGCCATCGTTTTCTACGTTCTATAGCTCGTTGGAAAGCTCTTTGAGAGAGCTTTCTAAAGAATGTTCATTTACTGAATTCCGTTACCGTGGTGAGAAGTTATGAGCATTTTCATCCGCAGCCATCTTTGCCCCACGGTTCCTCAAACGGAAGGTAGATTTTGAAGCCCTAAATCGAGTGAAAGGTACATTCTCTCTCCTTCCCTCTTTGTCTCTCTTTTCCCGTACGGTTTGTCCCTACAATGGCAAATACTCGTAAAACCGCCGCAAAGTTTGGGGGTATGATTGATAATGAGCCGAGATCACCAACAAATCTCGATTCTAATGCAATGGACAAAATGCTTATGAGTCACTTGATTTCTCTTCAAGAAACCATAAACAAGCAAGGTGAAGAGATTAGGATGTTAATGAAAGAGAATACTAAGCTCCAAAGTGTTGTCATTGAGAATGAAAGTCTTAAACAAGTGTTTGCAAAACTTCAAGAAGAGATTCAAGAATGTAAAAGAGCTTCATTTGAAACAAATGAGCGCCTTAACAAGATTGAGTTAAAGGAAGCATTAAAAGAAGAAAAATTGGATACGATGAGGCGGGATGTAAGTGAGATGAAAAATGTATGTACAACGAAGTCATGGGCCGATGTATGTGGTGGGGATGTGTTATCAAACTCATCTAATATGCATGTGATGCATCAAGAGAAGAATATAGAAAGCATAGATGTCCGAGAATTGAAAGAACGCGAACGACGATCAAAGAACATTGTCGTCCGTGGGATTAAAGAAGAGAGTATGGAAACACCCGCATCCCTTGGAAAGGCCATTGGTGAATTTTTTAGCATGCATTATGGGATGTCAGATGTGAATGTATATGGGGCACACCGAGTTGGGAAACATGGTGTTACTCGCTCCGGAGAAAGGCCTATTGTATGCACAATGACAGATGATACAAAGCGGCGGATCATACTCGAAAATAGTTGGGTATACCTCAAAGGTACACAATGCTTTGTGAGTGAAGATCGTACTATCTCACAACAAAATGCTCGTCGTAAAGCATATGAAGAAAGATTGAAAAACAAGGTTAAGGATGTGCCTAAAGATGGAAATGTAGGCAAATAGGGACAAGTGATCTATGAGACTAACCCACGCCTTTTACGACTATGCTTTTGGAATTGCAATGGATACCCATGGAATGCGGGATTTGGCATAGAGGAGTTCACCAATGACTCGGATATCACACTTCTTGTTGAAACATGGGAGCATGATACTCAAAGGATTCAAGGTTTAGGAAACTATAATGTACACTCTTTGATATGGAAGAAAAATCCAAGACAAAGAAGAGGACAAGGAGGGGTGGCATGTTTGATTAAGAAGGAAATAGAGAAATATGTGTCAATCATAAAAAATGATGAAAATAAATGCTACATATGGCTCAAAATAGAAACACCTAATGATTTGCCCACTTTTGTTGTTGGATGTTACATTCCTCATCAAGATTCTAACTTTTATGCTTGTTTGGATAAAGATCAACCGTTTGCCAATCTAGAAGATGATATTGCTTATTTCAAATCCAAAGGGGAAGTTATTGTCTTTGGTGACATGAATGCTCGTACAAGAAGTTTCCAACTTGATTCACAAGAATCTTTCATGCCACATATCTCAAGGATGCAAGAGGATATGCAAATGTATAACCGCTCTTCTAGCGATGAAAAAGATCCGGACCAATTTGGGAAACTACTCCTACAAATGTGCAATAGTACCGGATTGCTTATTGCAAATGGTATTTCCTTATGGCCCAACACTAATGGTTTTACATGTAGAAAATACAACGGAAATAGTGTGATTGATTATGTGCTACTTTCCGAAGGTATTTTGGATCGTATACATAAATTCTCACTTGGTGAATGGACACCGGAATCAAATCATAGGCCTTTATGTATTGATCTCAAATGTATGCATAGGTTTGATTGTGAGAAGGCTATTGAAGATAATAAACAACCGCACTTGAGCATGAACCTTAAGCGAGCACCCATGTATTCCAAGATGGTTGAGGATATGTTACAAATGACAAAGATACAACATGGTGCCACACTAGAATGCAAATGGGAAGCTTTCAAGAAAGTCATTCTCTCATGTACAAACAAATGTTTTTCGACCAACCGCACATCTTGGAAATGCACCAAGAAACTTAGGAAAAAATGGTTTGATAAAGAATGTCGTGAAGCTCGAAAGTGCCTTATGGTTTTGGATGTAGTTAAGGATAAAGAGAATTACCAAAAGCATTTGCATGAGTATAAAAGGCTTATTCAAAGAAAGAGAAGAATATGGGAAGTTACTCAACAATTTATCCAAACGCAAGAGAAAGCACATGCATGTGCTAAATTTTGGGGAAATCTAAAGGGAAAACGTGTTGAGAGTTATGGTGACTTAACTCTTCACGACTTGTCTATGCATTGTAAGAATTTATATGAGTTATCTCTTGTCGGAAAGATGATGTGTTATGGTTCTCTTTCACATATGCCTTCCTTCTTTACAATTGAAGATATATGCATAGGACTTAAGAAATTGGCCTCTCGAAAGGCAAGCGATCTTCAATGTATAAAGGCTGAAATGCTCAAATGGACGGGAAAGGAAGCACATATATGGATAAGCGATATGTTTAATGATGCATTGCAACATGGTATGCCGTACGATTGGACTACAAATTGGATCAAACCTTTACATAAAGGTGGAGATATAAATAATGTAAACAATTATCGAACCATCATGGTTGGCTCATTAATGGCAAAACTATTTGGATGTATAATGGAATCAAAGATAAGTG
Organism: Azolla caroliniana; assembly: GCF_043228905.1. Classification (NCBI taxonomy): domain Eukaryota; kingdom Viridiplantae; phylum Streptophyta; class Polypodiopsida; order Salviniales; family Salviniaceae; genus Azolla; species Azolla caroliniana. Next base: position 24,563,459 of record NW_028230439.1, on the reverse strand, counting down.
TATGGGCTGAAAAAAGTGGTAAGAGAGCTTATGGACAAGCTGGCTTTCGGAAACACCATAGCACCATTGATCACCTTATCACCCTTCGAGTATTAATGGAGGAAAGTCGCCTTAGAGGTAAAGGTTTATATTGTTGCTTTGTAGACTTCAAGAAAGCTTTTGATATGGTACCTCGTGAGCATCTTTGGAGGCGAATGGAAGAACTTGAGGTGCCAAGTGAATATATGCTTGCAATTTCCCGAATTTATGAGAAGGTTATATGTTGTGTGCGCATGAAAGATAAACTTTCAGATTTTTTCAAAAGCACTATTGGTGTTAAGCAAGGATGCCCACTCTCACCAACACTATTTGGTCTATGCATTGATGAATTGGAAGAAATGGTTACCAAGTTTGCAAAGGAAGAATGTGTTGAAGAAGTTGCCATTGGGAATGTTGTGATTATGCTTTTGCTATATGCAGATGACGTAGTGCTTTTTGCAAATACTTTAGGAGATGCACAAAAGCTTATGACGGCATTGGAAAAATTTTGCATGCATACTAAATTAAGTGTCAATAGCTCTAAAACAAAGATTATGCTTGTGAAGAGCCAAAAAAGAGATAAACCATGCATTATGTACAACAATGAGCCACTTGAATGTGTGGAAAGCTTCAAATATCTTGGCCTTGAAGTTCCTTCAAATCATAGATGGAATGAATGTGCTACACGCCGCTTAGAGGCGGGCAAACGAGCATACTATGCATTTGAGAACACATGCAATCTTGGAGATATTAAGTGTTGGGTCCTCAAGAAATATCTTTTTGACACTTTGGTGACACCAGTTCTTCTCTATGGGGTGGAAGTATGGGGCGGTAGCATCCCTAAGTCTATGTGGAAAGAGTTTGAAAATGTCCAAAAGCATTTTCTTACCAAGTTTCTACAAGTTAAGAAACAAACGCCCTACACCCTCCTCCTCCTTGAGACGGGATCGCTTCCCATTGAGATCATGGCCATGGAAAGGGTTGTTGAATACATGCTTAAGGTTCAAAAAAGTCCCTCACATCGACTTCCTAGAATTGCGTGGGAAGCAAGCAAAAAGATCCAAAAGACGCATAAAAGCAAAATTTTGTGTTCCGGTTGGATGCAAGATATAGAAAAATGGTTTGGTAGATGGGATGCGAGACACTTGCTTCATGATGCATCATTAGATTCCTCTGTAAATGAGGCATTTTTGCAACGCCAATGTATCATGACATGGGACAAATGTGGAGGCTCACGCTTCACACATTATACTACACATGTTGCACCTAACTACAAAACCATATTCTTTGCGGAACGGGGAAATCGTACACATCCATACATGTTAGAGCCCATACCGTTATCTGCCATTCGAACCATTGCTTCCATGCGACTTAGCTCACATGCATTGCGATGTGAAACAGGGCGTTGGGGTACAAGTGATGAGAGTGGTCGGTTATGCACACTTTGCCCTAAACAAGTTCGCGAGTCTGAGTATCACACTTTGATACAATGCTCTGCCTTTGATCATATTCGACCATGCTTTCCACATCTCTTCGATCGAGCCCAATCTTTGCATGAATTCCTCTCACAACCACAATGTGCACTCTCGATTGCAACATTCATTGGTAAAGTTCTTGAACATCGAGAGTCACTACTCACTTTCACACGTATCACGTGAAATGTAATATTTTTGGTCTCATAGGTCATATTTGATCTCCGAAGACGATAATATAATCTATCTATCTATCTATCTATCTATCTATCTCTCTCTCTCTCTCTCTCTCTCTCTCTCTCTCTCTCTCTCTCTCTCTCTCTCTCTTAGTACTAATTCGCATCTTTTAGTACTAATTCCCTCTCTATTTTAGTATTGTTCCGGACACAAATGACGTTCATCCGCTATCATGCTTTCATTGCATACTTTGCATGCCTTCAAATTCGTTACATTTTGATACCATGATGCAACTTCGATACCTAGTGACATCGAGTGTGAAGTAGTGTGAGGGCTCTATGAGCATTTCTACACATGTTGGATACAATCAATATCCATTCTTGCCTTATATTGAGACCAACATTCAAGGTTGACATTTGTAATGTAGTATTCTAGCGTTGCCCTCTTAACATCGTCCCACTTCACCCTTAATGATTCCGCCAACCTTTCCTCAATCATTACATAATGCATAACATTGCCCAAAAGCTCTAGAAAATCATCCACACCCCATATTCTAAACCATTTTCTTATGTTAACAACCCAACTGGATGAGAGAATTTTACTCTTATTATTCTTTTGTACCTTACATTCAAGATTCTAAGCAAGATGCGGTGATCGATGATTTGGCACATTCATGACTTTTGTAATGTATCTACATACTCTTTGGAGTGCTAATATCTTTATGGCCCGAACAATAGTTTCCAAGAGCATAACCTGGTAAGAGGTAGTACATTTAACTCCTAATTTCCACCTTAAAAACATCTTTTGAAATTTCTCCATCTCATTCCATGCATCAAGAGAGATTGGTGCCACCCCATACTTCTACCCCATAAAGCAATACTTGAGTTACCATGGCATTGAACAACATTAGTTTTACTTCCCATCTCTTGGGTTGCATTGGTTCTCGAAAAGGCAATACGATTTTAAACCGGCCCAAAACCTAGAATCAAAGCATGCAATACATCTAAAAGCAATACGATAACATGTTGCATCAATTTGGGTGCATTCAATCCTTCTTCTCTTGTTAGCTTATTCATCACTTCTTCTAATTTATCAATAGATAAGCCAAAGAGTGTGGGTGATGGTGGACATCCTTGCTTGACCCCCATGTTACTTCAAAACTGCTTTGCGAATCACTATCCATTTTTAGTTGGCATTTAACTTGTTCATATAGGCGTGCAACAACAACTCGGTACTCTAATGCCATGTCAATCTCTACCATTCCTTTCCAAAGCTTAGTGTCTTTCCATGTAGTCGACTCTCTTCCATTAGTACTGACACTGTGACCAAATGATCCATAGTGGAGTGTTTGGTCTAAATCCCGCTTGCCCAAGTGATCTTTTGCTAGAAAAAGCGCGAAAGATGATGGAGGCAGCCTGAGTAAAGAACAAAGTTCGGTTCGACAACAGGCATCGACTTCGTCCCAAGAAGATTGAAGAAGGGGATTGGGTTTTGGTTTACGACAGCACCCTTGACAATCAACACAGTACAACAAGGAAGTTCACAAGAAGATGGTTCGGGCCGTATGTGGTGACAAGTGCCAACGATAATGCCACATACCCCCTTGCGGAACTAGACGGATCAAGGTTGGCCGTACCCATTGCGGGAAAAAGAGTAAAGATATTCAAGAAAAGACAAGACAAGGATCCTGACCTCGATTACCTCGACGATGAACATAATAGGGCGGATGTAAATAAAGACATGGAGGAATCTAATTGGTCACTGTAGCCGAAATCTCACTTTCTCTCTTCTTGGCACGTACCGGAGGACGTGCGGTTTGGTGGGGGTGGATGTCGTGAAGATTGTCGGCAATAGTGTGAAAATCCCATAAAACGTACAAAATCGAGTATGAATCACATAATACAATAATTGTGAAGATAACATTTTAAATAAATTTAATATCTAAGTACAAAATGATGGAGGTTTCGAATGCACTTTATTACACGAGAAACGGACAACTAAATGTCAAGATATGAGGGTATAAAGTTTGTGAAAGGAAAAGAGAAAATTGTGAGATATCCCACATAGGCACGACAAATACGGCTCTCATCATATATAAGGTAGAGCAAAAGATATTATCTTTGTGTCTATGTGTGGAGCATAGAGAGTTCAAGGTAACTTGAACTAAGAGTGGAGGTGGGCTAGCTACTCGTAAACGGTTTTGGCCAACCAAAACCGGACCGGCAATGGAGCCAGTGATCCGGCGGCATCCGGCAACGGCGAGGCGGCGGCATCCGGCGAGGCACCGGTAACCGACGAACCGGCGTCCGGTGACTAGATAAATAAATATATAAATATATATACATATATACATATACAAGGAGGGCAAGTAAGGATTCAAACCTTGCACCTCCGAGTTATGCGTCAATTGGCTTACCATTAAGCCATGCCATCTAGTTGAATTTATATTTCTATCATTGTACTTTTACGTGTAAATTCTCATACATGAGAGCTAAAATGAGTGACATGGTTATCATGCACCACATGTAATACATAAGCGCCAAATGGCAAGCATGCATTTTATGCATGTCTTGTACCCTCACATGCATCATATGCATGAGAGCATCTATAAAAGAAGGAAGGGGGAGGAGAAAAAACACGTTTTTTTTTGTTATGAAATTAAGAAGAAGAAATTCGTTATCAAATTGATCGTGTAACTTGTTTCTTAAATCTAAAGATAAAAGTTCAATTAATCTCTCTCAATCGTTGAATCTCAACTTCTCTCTTTCCCAATCTATCTTAAGTACTTTCTCGCTAAAGCTTGCGCGAAAAGCTTGTACCGACTTTGAATCCTTCCGGTCCAGAACCTCAGCGGTTCCGCCTCACGATCCGCGCGTAGTGACGGATCTTCACGATAGCGTTTCGCACCAAATATGGGCACTTCGAGTATACGGTCATGCCATTCAGCCTCACTAATGCGCCATCAGTCTTCCAACACATGGCAAATGATATATTCCGAGATCTCTTGGAAGATTTTTTGATCATCTATTTGGATGATCTACTGGTTTATTCGAAGACCCAAGAAGAGCATGATTTGCATGTACTGTTAGTACTAAAACAACTTTGAGAACATGGTCTTTATGCAAAACTGGAAAAATGTAGTTTCGGGAGCAACTAGGTAGAATTTTTGGGCTATGTCATTTCCTCGGAAGGCATCTCCATGGATCCAGCTAAGGTCAAAACAGTGGTAGTGTGGCAGACTCCGCGTTCGTTGCGAGATGTGCAAAGCTTTTTAGGCTTTGCCAATTTTTACCGCAAGTTCATACAGGATTACTCAAAGCTTGTTCTGCCTCTCACACAACTTACCAAGAAGGGAAAATCGTTCGTTTGGTCTGAAGAAGCGGACATTGCTTTTGAGAGTCTTAAGAAGGCATTTACATCAGCTCCTATTTTAGCTCATGTTGATCCAGAGAAACCATTCATCATTGAAGCAGACGCGTCGGATTTCGCCTTAGGTAGCATTCTGTCTCAACAAGGTGATGATGAGAAGCTACATCCAGTGGCTTTCCATTCACGCAAGTTTGACACCCACAGAAATCAACTATGAAATTCATGATAAGGAGCTATTAGCAATAGTGGACTCTTTTACGCAATGGAGGCATTTTCTAGAGGGGTCTTCTCATCAAGTCGTCGTATTCAATGATCACAAAAACCTTGCCTACTTTTAGAATGCTCGTGTGTTAAATCGACATCAAGCTCGGTGGGCCCAATTCTTCACTCGTTTCGACTTCAAAATTACATATCGTCCGAGGAAGCAACAAGGGAAGGTAGATGCATTATCATGGCGTTCGTATCTAACACTATGTCCTAGCGAGCTGGCTTTCGACAACCAAAAGCAAGTAATCTTGGGACTGGCATGACTACAAGCAACGCAAATCTTCGGTATGCCCTTGGATTCCCATGTTATCGATACCATACGTGAGGACTTGATTACAGATGTTTTCGCCCAAGCCATTCTAGCACAAATTGATCCCTCTCGAGCATCTTGTTCACAGTTGCAACAACCAGGTACGTGACAGGAACTACACGCTCCGATGAACACTGTTTGGCCACAACCGAGCTGAGAATCAAACACAGAAAACCGGGATTAAAAAAAACACGACACAAAGGAGAGAAGAGTACACATGATGTTTAACGTGGAAAACCCTGAGAGGGAAAAACCACGGGAGTCCACAGACTCCAAACTATCACTATATCACAATGATTACAACAGTGAGGTCACGGAGGCAACGACCTCACACTCTCGATCTTCGCCACAGGCGGCAGTTACAACAGAGGCAACGACCTCTTCCTCTCTCTCTCTCTCTCTCTCTCTCTGTACACTATTACGCGCTATCTGATCTAGCGCCAACAAGAATGACAACAACACACAAGAAGAGTTTGCCCTAAGTCATATTTATACTAATATGACTTTTCGGCTATTTACAAATATAGCCATGATGGACTCTCAGGAAACATATTTATGAATATGTCCCTTCATCCGGTGAGCACTCCTCATCGAGCCTGCATCATCCGGCTCTTGCCGAGCACTTGTCATCCGGTTCTCAACGGGTCTTCCGTTGTCGGGTACTCTTCATCTGGTTCTCACCGGGTCTTCACCATCCGGCTCTTGCCGGGTACTTCTCATCTGGTTTCGGCCTCGGCCGAGTTTGCTCATAAGTACTATTCTTCTCACTTCCCATCCGGAGGGACCTGTTTCCTAACAGTACGGATTATCAACAATTTGAATGTCGTGATGGATTACTATTCTTTACGAAACTCTTGTATGTTCCTAATGGTACTTGTCACCTTCAAGTAGTCCAAAACTTTCATGACACATATACAGCTGGGCATTTTGGTAGTACTAAAACACTAGATTTAGTACAACGATCCTTCTAGTGGCCCCATATGCGACAATTTGTCGAAGATTTAGTTCAGACTTGTGATACATGTTGCAGAGCAAAAATGCCAAGGCATCATCCATATGGTTTATTAGAACCATTACCAATTCCAAGCAAGCCATGGCAATCCATTGCCCTAGATTTCATCACAGATCTTCCAGTCTCTAAGGGATTCGATGCGATCTTAATAGTAGTAGATCGATATACGAAGATGGCCCATTTCCTGCCATGTACTAAGGAAATCTCCAGTGAAGAAACCACCGAAATTGTCATGCGTGAAATATGTTGGCATCATGGCCTTCCCGATAGTATCATTAGCGACCGTGGACCCCAGTTCGTCTCGAAGTTCTGGAAGCACCTCTTTAAAATGCTTAAGGTCACTTGTAACCTCTCCTCCGACTACCACCCGCAAATAGACGGCCAACCAGAATGAACAAATCAAATGCTGGAGCAGTATCTTCGGTGCTTTTTAAGCTATCATCAAGATGACTGGGCGAATATTCTCCACTTCACCGAATTTGCATATAATAACTCTGTCCACTCATCGACAAAGGTGACACCATTTTATTCTTACACAGGCTATCACCCCTGGTGGTGTGTATTTGAAACCCTAGAGTTACCTACAAATCCTTGTGCAAAGGATCGTTTGGAGCGGCTACGTAAGATACAAGTGGATTTATCTACTCATCTACAACAAGCTCAACAAACACACAAGGTTTACGCGGATCGTCATCGGCTTCCATCCAGTTTTGACATTGGAGATCGGGCGTGGCTACTACGATGACACATCAAGACTACTCGCCCATGCGAGAAGTTGGATTACCGGCGATTAGGTCCTTTCCGTATTATCGGAAAAATTAATGATGTTGCTTTTCGTTTTGATCTACCTCCACAACTTCGGATACATCCGGTGTTTCATAGTTTTCTCCTCGAACCCTATCAAGACAACACCATCCTAGGTCATATTAAACAACCTCCACTCCCGATCGAGCTTGAAGATGGACATGAGTACGAGGTTGCCGCCATCCTCGATTCCAAGATTGTTCGCAACAAGCTCTACTATTTAGTCGATTGGCTAGGATATAGTCCCAACGAGCATACTTGGGAACCAATAGAGAATGTGACCAATTCTTGTGCTCTTCTTGAAGATTTCCATTGTTAATATCCAGACAAACCGGGTCCTCAATCCAAAACGACTCGTGACACTCGTCGTTTTAAAGGGGGGATAGTGTCATGATATGGCAAGACTAGAACCCATGACTTTATGTTACATGGGTCGAGCTCTTGACCATTAGACTATATGTTATGATACGAAGAATATTATTTTTCATTTAGGTTTTACTATAGAAAATTGATGTATATTCCAGATTTCTCTGGAACATTCTAGAAACTTCAGGAGTACTCTTGAGAACACTATAAAAGGAGGCACAAGGCATTATTTCGAACCAAATCGGTTCAACGCCAGGCTTAAGCCTCCTAGCCACTATTGTATATTCCCTTAACATAATATATATCTTTTGTTATCCTCATTCTCTCTCTCTCTCTCTCTCTCTCTCTCTCTCTCTACATTGCAAATGTCAACCCTGAATGTTGGTCTCAATATAAAGCAAGAATGTATATTGATCATATCCAACCTTATCTCATTACCAATATAGGTAGCAATGCTCGTAGAGCCCTTACACTATTTCGCACTCGATCTCACAAGTTAGGTATTGAAGTTGCATCATGGTATCAAAATGTAACGATTTTGAAGACAAGTATGTAATGAAGCCATGGTAGAGGATGAATGTCACTTGCTCTTCACATGCTCAACATATAGTGCAATTCGTTCAAGATATCTTGACATACTAAGAGGGAGTGATAACTTAAGATCCATACTTAAGACACCACCTAGAAGGTTGAGCTCATATGTGTATGGTTTATTAACACATAGAGACTTTGTGCTTCAACATATGAATACCCCTTCTTAGGAAGGAGACATATATCAAGAACACATGTATACTCTAGTCCCATAGGTCAAAATTGGCCTCTTTATGGACGATAAAAACTCTAATTCTAATTCTAATTCTAATTCTCTCGATAGTTCTACACCTCCCTTAGTACTAATCCTCATCTTTTAGTACTAATTCCTTCTTTGTTTTAGTATTGTTCCTGACAATACTTCTCTGTCTTAGTACTGCTCCTGACAGTACCTCCCTTAGTACTAATCCTCATCTTTTAGTACTAATTCCTTCTCTGTTTTAGTACTATTCCTGACAGTACTTCTCTGTCTTAGTACTGCTCCTGACAGCGTGAACCGGGCATGCCAAATTGTGTTGCCCTCCTCTCCGGAGGTGACACCTTTGATTCCTAACTGGAATCAGACCAAAGGATTGTGGTACGTGGTGGTCAGATTGCTTTTACGAAACAGGATGACACCCTACAGATTACGTAAGAGGATACCCCGGGTTATGCATACACGATAGGGAGAGATAGGAGGGAGAGATAGGTTACTTAACAATTATTAAAAGCAAACAATGACACAATCATAGACCCAACACTACTTAGATTATGATATGAGTAGTGATTACAGTTACACAGCTATTTGTCGAAATGTATCAGATACATTGTAGTAGGATTAATTACACAGTAACCTCAAACTTCTCTCCTATATCTCTCTCTTCTTCCTTTGATCTACTGCTCCTTATATAGATGTTCTCTGGCGTGCTCCTTCTTCTTCCACGTTTTCGGCTGTGTTTATTTTGGCTTCTTCTTATTGCTTTCAATTGTTTACCTACTGCTACCTAATACCTATTGTGATTCACATATGTTACTATGTTGGCCCACGGACAACAACCGCATGGTCGCTCACGTCCATTGGTGTTCGTGTTCCAACTCTCGGCAAGGACCGACATGGTCTCTCATGCCCGTTGGTGTTCGTGTTCCCTGTGAGGACTGCACATGGTCACTCACGCCCATTGGTATTCGTGTTCCAGTCTCCCGTGAGGACTGCACATGGTCACTCACTCCAACTATTGTTTGTGTTCCAGATCCCGGCGAGGACCAACATGGTCGCTCATGCCTATTGTTGTTCACGTTCTAGTTCCCGGTGAGGACCGCACATGATTGCTAACGCCCATTGGTGCTCGTGTTCCAACTCTCGGCGAGGACCAACATGGTCTCTCATGCCCATTGGTGTTCGTGTTCCCTGTTAGAACCACACATGGTTACTCACGCTCGTTGGTATTCGTGTTCCAGTTCCTGTCGAGGACTGCACGTGGTCTCTCATGCTCATTGGTGTTCGTGTTCCCCGTGAGGACCGTACATGGTCGCTCACGCCCGTTGGTATTCGTGTTCCAGTTCCCGACGAAGACTGCACATGGTTGCTCATGCCCGTTGGTGTTCGTGCTCCCCGTGAGGACCGTACATGGTCGCTCACGCCTGTTGGTATTCATTTTCCAGTCCTGGGCGAGGACCGCACATGGTTGCTCATGCTCGTTAGTGTTCAATACCTTGTCTTCTGGGAGGGTTACTCCTTGCCTAGGATTTAGAAAATACTTCTGGGAGGATTACTCCTTGCCTAGGATTTAGAAAATAGTTTGGAGGTGGTCTAAGAGATTTTCATCAACATTATCCCCTTAAGCCAAAGACCGATTTGGGAAGGCGGCGTAAGAGGGGGGATAATGTCACAGTCTAGACTCGAACCTCTAACTTTTAACACACACGATACATTGTGTTGTGTTAACCATATGAAAACTCTTGTGAACTGTCCACATTCGATTGTGAACTTGTATATATTGTAGAGTCTAGTGTATAGTACATTCGAGAATATTCTAGTCATTAGTATATTCTCGAGATATTTCTCGAGTATATTCTAGAGATATTCAATCTCGTAAATTGTATAAATACTTGTAACATCCTTGGTCCCTTTCAAGGGATTCAACACCAATCATTGACACATCAATCTAGTATTCTCGTTTCGCCTCGTCTTTGTGTCCTTGATCTTTATTTCTGTTTGCATGCCGCCATGTTGCTCATAACGTTTAGAGTTCCTAGCCTCATCACATCTAGCTCCAAGTTCATCTGTCGCTCGTAGCCCCATCATCCGTGTTCCATCCTAGTCCGCGCTCAGTGTGTCCGTGACAGTACTAATGATGTTGTAGAACTAATGGGGCTGAATTTTTGAAAGCAATGGTGTACTACACCAATGGCCGCAGCAAATGGAATGGATATACTATGGAAGTATGAAGTACCTAGATGGTTGTTCCCCCCTTCTAATAGTTGAACAAGGGGCGTGAAAGACATGGCATGTGGGATAGTGAATGTAGGTGATGTGTATTAAAGGATGGCTAGAGACATATGTGAAAGTGTAAGATAAATAAGCTAGATCTCTTATGTAGGATAGGATAGGCTTGGCATGGCCTACCCAAGAAAGGGATCGAGTGTGTGTATGTTTTAACTAATGGAGTATATTCTTTTTTTGGAAAAAAAAAACTTCATGTGGTGAAGTTCTTGCTCAAGTTAAATGTTGTGTATAATTATTGGACATCACATGGTATATTATTTTTATGATATATGCTCTTTTAGATGTAGCATTTTTCACTTCGATGAAACCACAATATATGCATTGTTACATAGGCATGTCAAAGAAGATCACATGGACGGTGATCTTTTTCTTCGGAATGAAGACCGCATTTCATGCTTAGTGCTTTGATTGTTGTGAAGACACGTTCTCTCCATGGCTACATACATGCAAACATACAAACAAACAAACAAACATACATACATACATGAATACATTCAAACACATTTAAAAAAAAGAAAAGGAAAAAAAAGATAATAAACAAAATAAAATAAATACAAATTAATTATTTAAAAAAGTAAAAATAATAATTAATTTCTAAAAAACGCGTTGCAAAACGATGGTAACTAAATGATGCCAATAGTGATAAGTTTTGGCATCACTACCAACCTATTTTGTTGTAGTGACATGTATAGAACACACATGCACACACATATATAGAACACACATGCACACACATATATAGAACACACACACACACACACACACACACACACACACACACACATACAAAACACATAGATACATACGCATGCCATATATATAATATATACAAAACCTGCAATACGTGCATACATAAACATGGGATACAATACAATACATATATACATACACATGCAATACAATTTAGACAATAAAATACATATATAAAGCATACATGTGTTTTCTATGTAAGGGCATTTAAAATGAGTTGTTGTTTTTATTTTATTTTACCAAATAAGAATATACTCCATTAGTTAAAATGACATTCAATACACAACTTTAGTCCCTTTAACAGGTAGTCATTACCTACTTCCATATGGGCTACATCACATATTTATCTTACACTCAATAGCCCACATGTTTGTTCTCTAGGTTTCTCATGTCATTCACACCCCTCTTTCATCTAATGGGAGGGGGGAACAACCATCTAGGTACTACGTATTGCCAACGTATATCCACTCCAGTTTCTGCAACCATTGGTGTAGTACACCATCATTTTCTGAAATTCAGCCTCATTAATTCTGAAGTATCATCTGTTCCATCAATCTGCTCATATTGGGCCCTCAATGTAGTTATTAATGTGTGCCATATTAGCTTAATAGATTCTGCTGGAGGCCGTTTGTTTGCTGAAAATACCCTAGTACATCTTGTTGTCCATATGCTCCATATGATAATGGGTGCAAGCAACATCCATAGATCTCCAATTTTCTGCCTCTGGGCATTAATTGTAGGTCCCCTGTTATCAGTGATCAATCAAATAGTTTCATTCTCCCCTCTATACATTGATTTGCATGTGCTATCAAATTTGTCCACATCATCATCAAGACAGTTCCAACAAGCATGTCCCCATTTGAGGGTAAATGAGCTAGAGGCATGACATAGCAATCGTAATGCTCTTCCCCATACAAGCTTTTGAGGGTAAATGAGTTGTTGTCCAAATGTATATCGGCACTAATCGGTATCTTTATTAACTAATTTTTTACAAAAGGATCTCCCAAATAGTAAAAATCATATGTAGAAGGGGTTTATAAAAGATGTCGTGAACGCACGTGATACAACCTCTTTATATATGTATAGTGAAGCCCCCGAGCCGTGTTTCCCACACTCAGCACACCACTTCACGACATCCACCCACACCCACACATCCTTTGACATGTGCCAAGAATGGCAGCAGAGGGTGGTCAATCGTCTATTTCTTCTGCCTCGTTGACCTCGTGACCCGTTGCTTACTCCTCTTCATTTTCTTCTTCATCGAGGTTTGTTCTTCGATCTTTCCAGGGCAAAGCCGGTGCATCTTGTCAAATCAGGCTTTGTTCTTTAGCGTAGTTGTTACTAACCTCTCCTTTGCCAACTCTAAGTCCTCTAGCCTTCTCTCGAGTTGTCTTATCCTCATCACCAGAAGCTCTTCTCGGCTCGTCTCGTTTTCCCGCGGCATCGTAACCCATGATGTGATCATGTCCTCAATGGGCATCACCAACTTTTGTTTGTACATGAGCTCAGCCGACATGAACCTTATTACTGAACTATGATTAGTTTTGTCGACCCACATGGTATAACGTAGTTTACGTGGCCAATTCCTGACCCATCCATCACAGTCTCTTACAATGGCTTTGATTATGGGCATGTGTCCATGTTCTATCTGCCATGATCTTCCCCACGCACCTATACTGGAAAATGACATCTTCGAGCAAGAACTTGCACACTCAACCGTTGTCTTGTTTACCAAAGCTCACCATTCTACCTAGTTTGTTAGATCTTCTCTCACTAGCACCAAGTACTTCATTTGGCCCACTCCCATTGACATCGAAGCCAAAATCTACCATCCATTTTGGCGAGTGGGTAGGTTGGGTGCAACTCATCCCTATGTCATATGTTCAAATGTACATGACAACTCTCACATGTACCCACGAAATGGGCAACATCATTGTATATTCCTGGCCACCAATACTTCTCCTTTAACTTCTTGAAAGTTGCCCATGTCCCTCTATGGCCCCTTTTCTTCCGGACTCTTTGCGCATCCTCCTTTGACCATGAAGTATCCATCGTCATTGAGCTTAAGAACTTGTCAATGTGTAGCCACTCCCTTTCATACTTGCACATCTTGATCCCGCAAATGCTTGAGTCATCTTAAAAGAGGAAAACATCCGCATCTTCTGACATCATGTCACTTTCCTCTTCATACCTTGCTCTAGATAGCATGTATGCCATGGCATTGTTCTTCCCTAATATGTGGCAGACCTCCGGGTTCATCAGCTTGATGTAAGCAATCCATCTTAGCATGGCTAAGTCTAGTGTTGCACATCCCAATATCATCGTTAGGATTGGAAAGCAATCCATCTCTATTATGACCTTCGCCCCGATGAGGTAGTCTTTGTCTGCCTTCACTACGGAAATGCCCCAAAGCTCCCTCTTGACTTGGGCATACCCTCATTGTCATTCGTTGAGCACCTTTGCCCTGAATATGATGGCATAGTATGCGTCATCCTCTCCTTCCTACGTGAAGACCTATTTGATCCCAGTTGGACTCATATGTACCGTCACACAGATCATTGGACATCCCTTCCTTGTATACACCTTTTCGTAAAGCTATTGCTGCTACCGACATCCCTTTAACCTCCTCATCAACTCTATGTGCTCGTTTTCCCATTTGAACTTCCACCCCCCCTTGAATAGCCCATACACGGGCTCGACTAGTGGGGAATCCAAATGTAGTAAAATGCACAGGCACCAAGACACTGTGTCACTTCTATCTGACAATTGGCAATGGTTCGGTTTGAACAAAACCGAACAACGAAACTGTGACTTAATGATTTAAGCGGTTCGTTTTTCACGATTCCAAACCACAATTTAAATGGTTAAACAATTTGATGGTTTTTTAATATATATATATATATATATATATAATATAAAGAACCTTTTCATTTTTAAGCCTAATTCTCACATTCTAGGATAAAATCTTTAAATTTTGAAATAATGAAAATTTTGAAATTTGACCTAAGTTGAAAATCGAAACCGAACCATGAAACCACAGTTTAATGGTTTAACGGTTTGGATTTTTACCTAACGGTTCAGTTTAAACGGTTTCATGGTTTGATTAAGGTCTCAAAATTTTTAAACGGTTTAGTTTCAAACCAGTTCAATTTTGACACTCTCGAACAAACCGTTGTTGATTGTTACTTCTGTTTGCAATTTGCATTCTTCCTTCATTTTTGTGATGGCATCCACCTTTGCTAGGGATGGCTTTCGTTCGTATGCCCCCATAAGTGTCCCACCATGAGAATCTTCAATTGATCAAATGTTGACTTTTTGCCCGAGAAGGTTAAGCACACATCTTCTAATCTTTGAAGAACCTTCTTGCAATTGGTGATGTGATCTACCACCAAGCACATGCACCCATCCTCATCCAAAAGTTTTGTCTTTCTTTGCTTCCGAGCACCCCTTCGTCGGGATGTTGTCGAAGAATGACATGGTGATGTCCGAGATGTAGTCTCGTAGTACCTTGTTCATTGCATTTACCATGTGGGCCACAGAGTTTGTGTTGCCTTGTGGCAGGGTACACATCCACACTAAACCGATAGGGGTTTGCATCGTCATGATATCGATACTCTCCATGACTAGTTGGATTTGATCGTGCTCTGAGTACAAATCATCGATTGAATAAATGGACCTTCTCGCGTAGGCTTTGGCGAATTCGTTGGCACTCGGTCCAACCCTCGCATTACGAATCATCGCTTGGTTGACTGGTTGTAAGTCTTGAATGAAACACAAGTGGTCGTTGACTGGTTGCAGGTCCTCAATATTAGGTTGGGGCCAAGCACGAGTACGGAAGCCACTTAATAGCGTTTCAAGATGGTGTCCATTCGTTGCAAGCCTGGAATCTGTTTTTTAAATTTCATATTGATCATATGTTCAGAAGACTTCAAGGTAGAGCCTGAGTGAGACATCAAAATGACCATCAAGCTTCCTTCCCCACTAGAAAGACGGAAGCAATGGCACAATGTCAGGGTGCCAACACAAGAAAAGGTTTCCTTCTATGCCTTTATGGACCCGCCCGCACACAATACCAATGTGTCTGTGTCTTGTCTTGTCGGTGTGACCGGTTCCCATGGACACTCCCTTGAAATGTGACCGGTTCGGATGGAGGGGAGTGTCCACAGAGACACAGATAGAGATAGAGAGAGAGAGAGAGAGAGAGAGAGAGAGAGAGAGAGACCTTTCAAATTGGTTCTGGGTCTCTCCCCCTGTTGATTGGTCTCCCCCTGTTCCTGTTCTGTTTCTCTGTTTCTTCAAAATCAATGGCCTGTGAAGGCACACTGGTGTGCAGCTAATACGATCTTCAAGGTCAGTTCACTTCCTACCTCTTTCCATCTCCTTTAAGTTCTTTGTGTTTATGTATATGTATATACATATCTATTTGTCTGTCTATCTGCTGTCCTTTTATGGTGTGTTTTAGGGTTTTCTGATTTGGTTTAGCTTTGCCTTGGGTTGCTATTAACTACAATTCTGCAGCCCTCTTTAAATTCTACAGGAGCATGGATAGCTATGCAATCATGATGCAAAAGCTCCATGGTCTCTTACAGGACCTGAGCATGCTTTCGGAGAGATCCTTATTTTATAAAACAAGCTGTGGATGTTGGTCCAAATGTATCAATTTATTGAAACCGCTGCCTGAAGAGCTCCGAGCAAGTAATGCAATTCCCTCGAATGGCGAAGAAATATTCGACAGTTTTGATCAAATGGAGTCTATATTCTTGAAAATGAAAGAGCTTTTGGAGATGTGCGCAGGAAAGGAGAGCAAATTATTGCCAGTAAGTGCTAAAACGAAGCATAATATATGTGGCGCATATATGTTATGCAAATATATGAATGAGAGAGAGTGAGAATGAGGTGTGATTATAGATTCTTGATTATGATTAATATTTTTCATGGAAAGGGGGAAATTTATTGCAGTCTTGTGAGAACTAAGCATATGTAAGAAAACCAACCTAAGATTCTATCGAATCACGACAAATGTAAAGAACTACGTAATCTCAGGCTATATATAGAACATACAGAAGTGTCAATATAACCCTATTTAGAGTCTCTCGAAGAATGGAAGATTGAAATTGTAATCTACCTGACACCTGGACATTGAAAACTTGATGAAAATGTGCTCAAGTGATAGTATGGTTTGCTAAATGTACAGGTGAGATGAACTGAGCAAGTATCGTTGCTATTCAGAATCCATCAGACATCCTGGGACAATGTAAAGTCACACTTGTAAAAGAAAACAAGAGAACGTTGGGGCTAATGATGACCCTTTTTATGGAAATAGAGTCACCCCATATCCATGTTTCTTGAATTCGATGACTTTGATGGCGTCTCTTGACCATTGTTGCCATGTGGCTTGATTGGAGGGATGTGGAGTGTCACCACTCCTGCAAAAAAGTTAGCACATTAATTAGAAAGTCGAAAGACCTAGACTATGGATGCATATTTGTTGGGGTAATGGAAGTGGGGGGAATATGCAGATATTATATTTATATGCATCCATAGCACATATTATTACATAATACATATAAAACTTATAACTTCAAAGAAGTTAACATTAAAGTATGTAAATTGGAATAGATGGTAGCATATAAATTGCATTGATGAATCAAACAGATAAATTTGGCAAATTGGCTCAGGTTGAATCTGCTAAAGTCAAAAAATTTGGTGGAGACTAGATGTAAGAATGCGGGAATGCAGGAAGACGACTAGATGTAAGAATGTCAAGAGAATCAATAAGGAGATCATATTGGAAACTTTTCTTGATCGTATTTTATGTTTTCTATTAACAAAAACACATTAGACCCATTAAAACAACTTACTCAGCTCTCATTTATGATTTCTATTTGAAAATACTCCTTAGTGCCAGCTCTCTGCAATATACGTGTTTAAGACCTAACTACCTTCATGAAGTCCCTTTGGATCTCGGGGTTGTGAACGTGAAGGCAACAAGGCAAAGCTTCACCAAGGCTTTCCGTAACAGGCACAAGTCCCACTTCATTTCTTTAGTGTATTTCAATCATAAGACATTAAGAGATAAGCTTTCCATCGAATGAACATTTTTCATACATGTGGGATATAATATTATAGCAATTACATTGTAGGAGATATCCCTGCATATTAGAAATCCCACCTTAAGTGAATATTTGTTTTGTTGGGATCCTCAAGAGTGTTTTCTATCCCACTTCTCCACACCTGCTTCCTAACTGTCTTATGAGAATCCTCCAGTATGTATCTTCTCATCCATTTCATGGACGGTCGTTCCAGTGGTTCATTTCCTCTTAAATGGCATATCTGTTCCCATTATTCACTGTTTGTATGAGTTAAACACTGTATATAATACTAGGTGCATTTCTGACTTTAACTGTGGTGCATGGGCTCTACTATCACATCCGTTACCCTTTTATACCTTCATTTAAGTCGATACTGGTTCAAATGCGATTTAACAATCCAGAGTTGTGGAAAATGCCCAGACATATTTAAAGACTAACTCCTATTCCATTGTTGGCGAATTACAATTGGATCGACTGGAATTTAAAGTATTACTGCTTTATTGACTATATGCATCCATTTATCTATATTAACAGGGACTGAAGAGTATATAATATTTAGTTCAGAAATGTTTAAAAATCTAGCTCTGATCATAGTTTCCATTTTGAAGCTAGAGATTTGAATCTCAATAAAATTGTACATCTACAAACTGGGATAGTATTATAGTTTTTATGCAAATTGGTTTTCAGCTATTAATTGTTATTCAAGTGTTTTCTTGACTTCAAGAACTGTGCATATGCTTTGCCATACTCATTTTAGAAGATTTAAGTCAGTATTGTACTCTTCATCTCAGATTCTGCAGAAACAACAAATTTTGAAGACTTTTGGAGACTTATCATTGGGTTTGCAATCCTGCCTAAGATTATTGCCATTGAAAACATTTCAGGTGTCAGATCAAATTCAAGAGCAAGTATGAGTTCACATTTCTCAGCTGAAAAATGTATTATTAACTCTTTTATTTTACATGTGATTATGGTCTGATATTTTGCATCCTCTCTTTGGTTTGTAGGTTGAACAGTGTGCAAGTCATCTCGAGACTGCTACTTTTTGTATGGATGCTCTAGAAGAAGGCTTCTTCAAGCATATTGAAAGCATATTGATGGAGATAAAAACAGGGGCAAAGCTGAGCCACGACATGCTTGTAAACATCGCTGGAGAACTTGATTTGAAATCCAATCAAGAGATTCTGAGAGAAGCATCTTTCCTTGAGAAGGGAAAGGGTAAAGCTCACTTGAGGAAAGAGAAAGGTGAAGAAGAGCTTATAAACCTATTGATTATTTTGGTGACACAGATGGCAGATGATTTGGCAGAACAGAAGCAATTACAGGAATGTGCGCGGGGGGTTTCAATTCCCGCAGATTTTCGATGTCCTCTCTCTCTGGAACTGATGTCAGATCCAGTAATCGTTGCATCTGGGCAGACCTATGAAAGGACTTACATACAACAATGGCTGGACCAAGGCAACACCACTTGTCCCAAAAGCAGGAAGCCTTTGAGCCATGTGAACCTTATCCCCAATTATATAGTAAAAGCATTCATTGTTACTTGGTCTGAATCAAATGGTGTGTCTCTTCCTGACCCAGAGAAGCCACATACAAATTCTCAGCAGCTTCCTCAGTTAACCAATGATCGTATTAATCACATAGTAAATGCAGAGCCATCACCTGTTGCATTGAGATCGAATGGTGGGAATTCCATTGAATCTTCTTCCTACCATCAAAATGTTCATACATTAGAAGCTGGAGATAGTAATTCTACCAATGTTGCAGATTCAAACATGCTTCCCCTTGTTTTTCATGGTCGGAATGCATCTGACTCAAGTCATGGGTCATGCCTTGATGATAGCTTTGCAGCATTGAGTTTGCCAAATGATTCATCTAGTGATGTATCCCTTGTATCATCAAGTCTTGCAGCATGTGCTGATGAATATAGATCAGGTGCAGCTTCTAGCCATCATGCTTCAGCTGTAAGTAGGAGAGTGGGTAATAAATTTTCAGCTTTGGAGAGGAATGGGCAGTCAGAAACTGATTTAGCTGGAGATGATGGTGACAATTTACAACAGGTGCAAGCACTGGTGGAGGATCTTCAATCACTTTCAACCAGTACTCAGGGTAATGCTGTTAGGGAACTGAGGCTCCTTTCCAAGCTTAATATGGAGAATAGGATTGTTATTGCCAACTATGGAGCCATTCCAGGTTTGGTTGCTTTGCTACATTCAGAAGATCCTGAAATACAAGAGAATGCTGTAACAGCTTTATTGAACTTGTCAATTAACGATAATAACAAATCTGAAATTGCCGCAGCCAATGCAATCACACCTTTAGTTCATGTTCTCACAGTAGGTACGTCTGCAGCAAAAGAGAATGCTGCTGGAACTCTTTTCAGTTTATCTGTTATGGATGAAAACAAAGTGGCAATTGGTCAGTCAGGTGCAATTGAACCTCTAGTTGATCTTCTTATCAATGGCACACTCCGGGGCAAGAAGGATGCGGCAACTGCTTTATTTAATCTCTCATTAAATCATGAAAACAAGTTGAAGATTGTGGAAGGGAATGCAGTCAGACCTCTTATAAGACTAATGACCGATCCTGCTGCCGGAATGGTAGAAAAAGCAGTTTCAGTTGTCCAAAATCTCGCATATATCCCGTTGGGAAGGGAATCTATTGGTGATGAAGGTGGGATACCAGCCCTGGTGGAAGTGGTAGAGACAGGATCACAACGTGGTAAAGAGAATGCTGCAGCAGCTCTGTTTCTTCTGTGCTCGCATAGTAGCCGCTTCCGTGCAAGTGTGTTGCAAGAGGGAGCTATTCCCCCTCTTGTAGCCTTGGCAAGGGCTGGAACTCCCAGGGCCAAGGAGAAGGTGGATAATGCTTGTTCTTATTGAAAACTTTTTGGTTTTCCCAAACAAATTTATGTTTTTGTTTTGTAAATAGTTGTTCTCTCTCTATCTCATCTGTAGGCCACAGGTCTATTACGGCTTTTCCGAGAGCAAAGGCAAGGCAGGCCAGGACCAGACGATCACCACCGTCATTGAGTTTGCTTGGGGCCGAATGTTTTATTACTTGCTCACATGTACAATATTTGATGGAGAATAAGTGATGTACAACTAAAGGCGAAATTTCCCCACTGACAATTTTGAAGCCACAGAAGTCCCAACTAAGTCGAGGTGGTAGACAAACTCAAGTGATGCTTCCCTCTCATGAACATATTTCCTGTGCTCGCCATTTTCACAGTAGTAGATTTGGTGCTGCTATCAAACTACTATGAACTCAAAGAATGTGAAGACGTGCAACCTGAACTATGTTGGAAAAGGTAATAGTGTAGTGCTATTTCCAATTAGTTGAATGTACTGAAAAAAATATACGTGCGGAAGAGTAATGTAATTAGCTTGTTGGGTTCAATTTTGACTTTTTTGGAGTTTATTAACTTCATACGACTTGTGTTTCAAGATGGATTACCCCTCCGACCTTGCACACACTTTGTATATTGCTAGAGGCACCGTTAAATCCACTCATTTATCAGGCTCTGCAAACAAGTATTCCTATATCTTCTGTATGTCTTTGACATGTATGAATCATTTGGAACATTTCAAAATGACAATTTGTATCATGGTTACATGAATAGAGAGATTGATTTTGTCAATTTATTTGGGTGGTTGATTTTGTTAATTTATGTGGAGAGTGATTTTGTTCCATTGGATTAATGATGTATATCATAGAAATTATCTGCACCTCAAAGAAAACCTTCAATTTCATTTGATTCATGGCAGTTGAATTAATTCTGTTTATAACAATGGTAAATTTGATTATTATAAAAGCAAGCTAATATAGAGACATTTAAATCAAAACGGTATGCAGAGACAACGTTGCAATGTTTGGTTGCACAAAACTACTTATGACCTGCATATGTGAAGATATTTAAGTTGCAATTTATCCGTGCCATTAGCAAAAACTGTCCATGGCAGTACCGGTACTCATTTCTGTTGGCAAAGCTCCTTATAACAGGTTGCCTCCTCTGCCTAATCTTGGTGTACATGATCATCAAATATAACTTGGGCAATGACATTGGGTGCTAAGTTTGGAGATTTGTTCATCCATTGACAACCCCCTTTTTCATCCTTGATGTGTGGAGCCAGAATATGGACTTATACACACCCAAATTTACATTATGGACTTAACAAGATCTGCCCATCCTTTGATCATGATGGTCGTATTTGATCCAATGTTCATGGTTCATTATGTCAATTTCTTCAATTGCGTAATCCTCGAGGATTGTTGGTGCCAAAATCATGAACATTGTGGGAGACTTCAATGCTGGTATTCAAACTAGATGTAAACCTAGACTTACTTCATTCAGGTGGTCATGGGAGGTTTAAAAGATGATTGGTCAACATCATTCAATAACATAAGCAAGAATCCGCAAAGACATTTAGAAGGCTAGAGTTTTGTTTATTTGATTGTTTCTTTCAGGTTGGGGAGAGGAGGATAATCAGAATGGACCAGAAGGAACACAATTAATACTCTCTATTACCAAAACCCTCATTCTTGATAGTAGGGCTAGGAAATCTTGCAACTAGCAATCTATAGGTATATTTTTGATATAATCTTGTAGTGAGATAAATCGTGAAAAGAGGAAACAAACTACAAAAGCTAATTAAACCAAGCTAGTACAACACCAAAAGCAAAGCAAAAGTGATGACGAGCATCATGATTAGCACCAAACCTTATCTATAATCCATGGCTCACCGACATCCTCATGTTCTTCGTCTCGTTTAGAAGCATCACCATGTGTAGCATCATTAGTTGCAATGGATTGGGGTGTTTGATCAATTAACCTTGTTCATATCTTCAATGATTTGATCCTCAACAATTGTTGCATCAATACTCTTAATAAGCTTGTCCATGTGTAGCATCATCAATTGCAATGAATTGGGGTGTTTGATCGATTTACCTTGTTCACATCTTCAATGGTTTGATCCTCAACAATTGCTGCAACACTACTCCTAATAAGCTTCTTTTCCATTGGCTTATAACATCTATAGACTATAACCAAACTCATGAACACATTGTTTGGACTTTTAACACCTGACTTAAAGCTTTCACCTTTCTATTTTTTTCCAAAGAAAACACTACTTCGCATTAGTTAGCAAACAAAGTACATCAAAGACCAACAAATTTCAGCAAACCTCACCAAAGTGATCATAGTCCCGACTCCCCATCCCCTCATTTACAACAAAAGTATCCCATCAACTCTTTTAACATAGTAATTAACTTGTACCACAACTATACATATTTACAGTTCCTAGTCACTAATGGAAGCCATTGGTGGGAACAGCCATCTGGGTGCTTGGTAGTTCTATTTAGGCCATGGCGATGATCTCACCACCATAGGAGAATTGCACAAAACAACCAAACACAAGTAAATGACCATAAGAAACATCCTTAGTACTTACCATACCCAACTCTCTTAGGAACATCAACTACAATGCAAAGGTAGGAGATAATAACATATGAAACAATATCCGAAGCCTTAGTCCGAAAGGATTTGGATAACTTTGCATTTGAGTGCAAGTATCTAACTTTCTACACTACAATTCTATTCATCCTTTTCGCAAAGTCATTCAATTGTAGAGTTTTAGGGGGGTGTCTTTTCTTGCTTGATACTCTCAACAATATACATGGAAGGGTCCATAATTTCCACCCATTATCGGTGCAAACGCATTTCAGTTGTCTTTCCTTTCTTTTTCTCTCTTACCAATTAGTATTTACAAATTAGTAGAAAAAAAACTTCTTATCAACCACAACCGACAAAGCTCTTTGTGAGCTTCCATTAACCCTCATGAAAGTGTTCCAATATCCATCATCTGTGTTGATAAAATGCCACCAAATATCCAGTACATGCCTTACCTCCTTGAGGATCAAGTTTGTTCTTGTGTGGTCTCCAAACAAATTATTCTAATGTCTCCTACCTTGAATAATCCATCATTTCCATTTCCAAGACTCCAAAGTTACATGGAGTAAAACATGTGAATTCATTCCCTACTAGATGTGCCATGAAAAGATGTATCACAATCAACAACTAGTTTCATGGTAAGCAAGATGAATTCATGTTCTCATCATAAAGAATAAACAAATCATTTGAAGAAGATGCATTGGCTCACTTTGTTTTGTCATCGTTACCCATCATTTCTTGGTTACTATTAGTGCATGATATTTCTTTCTTCCACTTGAAATAGTTCTTGTTTATGTGGCTTGTTTTAACACTAAAATGACATTCTAAATCTTTATACCTAACCTTTGATTTACTCCTACTTCCTCTTATGTTATTTTGATCTAAGACCCATAGAGAAGGAATGGATTTGGGGCAATAGATACGTAAGCCAACAAAAGGTCTCACAAACGTCCCATATCAAGTAAGTTTTTTATCAATGATAAAATCAATTTTTATGAATTCACAATTGAAGAGACTAGATAAATGTGCCTAAATGAATTCCTACAAGTGAACAAAATTTCTCGTAACATTCTTGTGCATTGTATAAATGCAATTTATATTATGCACTATTTTGTGAGGATCATGTGCATATATCTAACCGTAACCCTTACATGAATGAATACAGTAGCCTTAGTTATTGTTCCCATGACACGAGAAATTTGCGTAGGAATATGAGTATCCTTGCAATCTTAATTTAGGTAATAGCAACATCCATGAGTAGTACAAGAATTATTCGTCAAAGCTTGGAGTTTCTAGTTGTTACTTAAAGCACGTAGTTGTATTTATGTATTCCTAATATACATTATTTGAGGGTAAATAGTGATGAACATGGGAATAATATTATTTGATTTAATTTTTGAAAATTAACCAAAGGTATCATCTTTTTGCTTTTGCATACAAATTTGTGACTAAGACACATATTTTTTGTATAATTACTTGGATGCCATAACCGAAATAGGTTGAAACTTATTTGATGCTTCTAACTTCTCTTGATTTCTATAGAATGAACAAGAGCTTGATTAAAATCAAAGCAAAGATATGAAAACCAACCACATGATGTAGAACCCCTTAGCATATCACACAACAGATGTGATAACATGTTTGTTGTGATCCTAAATTAGAGCAACATCTGCACAATACAATGTTAAGGACATGGTACAATAGGATTCACGATGGTCATTAGGGTATGCATTTTCTTTTTGCATAAGCAAAAACATTACCACCTTAGGAGGAAAAACTTTCATGGTTAGGAATGCTTTAGATGTTGGTATGAAATTCCTCATTCTCAATCTAAAATTGAGGAAGTGTGCATAGATTTCAAGCTCCATTCTTGATTTCAAGATCATGAATACGAATGAAAAGGAGGGTGGTGCTCTCCTTGCATAAATTGCATGGAGATGATACAATGTGGTTGGGTGTGTCCAATCAATTGCTTGTTGGGTTTTATCTTGGTGTAGTAGTATGACCATTTGGTATTATTGGCACTCGCAATTGATGTGATGTGATTATATCACTAAGTCTCGTTTTAATGCCTATCACAAGTATATTCTGGGTGTGTAGCTAAATTAGTGCTACCAATCCCTTCTCTTAAACAATTTTTCTATGTTGTGTGCCCACTAAGAAGACATAATTTCACTTTTGTCTTGTTTTCTTGCTAGCATACAAACTTGGGATACATCCAAACTTTTGTCTTGGGATCCAATCATGTTGTTCACATCTAGTATAGCTTCAATCTCTACATTCACTTTCATATGATTGATTTGACGACATTCTCATTGAGGCCATCCTTGACGTATAGATGTTGCAATAGTGGCAACTTGATTGGACATTGATGTCCCTTGTATCTATGTAGTTCACCTTTGCCAATATTGCTCCACTCTTTCGCAAATGAGTGCGATTCTTCATTGACACATTGAACTCATTGCTAGGTATCCTTCTTGCTTGTCAACAACCCAACTTGATTGCTTAAAAACTCGATCTACTTCTTCATGTCTTGTTCCTGAACTTCAACCTGATCCTTCACGAGCCTCTCACAAGTGTCATTGAAGTTTGAATCTCTCTCCACCCATCATGTATGCATGTGAAACTTCTTAGTCTCCCCATCTTCATCGAAAAAATAAACTTCTCATTGCTAGTTATCATTCTTGCTTGTCAAAAACCCAACTTGATTTCTTAAAACTTCAATCTACTTCTTCACGTCTTGTTCCAGAACTTCAATCTGATCCTTCACAAGCCTCGCTCTCACAAATGTCATAGAAGTTTGGATCTCTCTTCACCCATCATATGAGTGCATGTGAAACTTCTCAGTCCCCTCACCTTCATTGAAAAATAAACTCCGACTCGAGCTGCATTGGCATAGTATGATTGCGGATCCAAGCTCCGTTCTACGCTATGTTTGAACTTTGTTTAATTCGGTCTATAAATTGATAAAAAAATAACCTTGGGAATGGTTTACAAAATTAGCTGACATGCCCCTAATGTATGATTCTTCTTCTTCTTCTTCTTCTTCTTCTTCTTCTTGCTGTATATGTATATGGTTTTTTGTCCTCTGGATGGAGCTTCTCCTTCACGATTCGGATCAGATCAGATCAGGGTTGGAAGCAAAACAAAAAGGTGCTCCATTTGGAAATGAATTTCTCTACGTGTTTTTCTTTTTCTCTGTGTTTTAGCTTTCGCTTTCCTGCAACATCAATCGCTACCAAGAAAACCAGAGAAAAACTAACACATCTCTGTTTTCTTCCAGAGCGCAGAAATCTATCTGAAAGAATTTTCTTCTTCTGCCAGCTCGGATGTGTCTGTATGTGTGTTCAACCAATTCCGTATGTTTCTTTCTTTCTTTCTATAAATACAATTTGTTTTTTGTTTGACGTGTAATACCTGAATTTTTTATTGCTCATGTATCTTATTCTTCAATATGCATATTCACTCGAAAATAGAGTATAAGAATTCATCATGTTCAATTCTAATCTACACAAGGATGGTATGGTGTTTTTTGGTGCTTTTGTGCCATCAAAATATCATGAACTACCCAATATAATTCAAAGGCTTTTCTCTTGTTTATGGCAGTGGTTTGTGCATCCAATGCCTCAACCTAGAGACAAAAGAGGGTTTTGTAATCCTAAATGTAAAGAGAGAACTTACTCAAGTATAGTCCTAAATAGGAACAACTTAATCCTCTTATTTTCAATGCTATTCAAGATTTTGGCATTCTTAGCTTGCTGCAAATACCTAGGCTAGAAACATAGCTTTGTATAGGCTATAAATTGAAACTTCCATTCTAAAATTCAATGAATATGTTTTTTCAAGTAAAACTACGTTTCTGATTGGCCATGAAAAATGAGAGTGTTTTTGGGGCTTTTGTGATCCCATGTCGGGGTGCCCACCAAAATCTAATGAACCTCCTCAACATAATTCAAAGTCTTCTCTCTTGTTTATGGCAGTGGTTTGATTCCAATGCCTCAATCTAAAGACAAAAGAGGTTTTTGTCATTTTACATATAAAGAGAGAACTAACTTAACAGGACAACTTAATTCTTTAATTCTCTAAGCCATCCGGGCTCTTTGCATTCTTAGCTTGCTGCAAATACCAAGGCTAGAAACATGTCTTTGTATTGTCTATGAAATGAAAAACTGTCATTATTAAATCTTTGTGCTTACCTGAACTAGTAAATATGGAAATACTTTTCTCCCAACAAAACTAGGTTTCTGATTGGCCATGAAAAATGTTAGGATAATATGCTATTAGTAATGATTGGCATTGCATTAGGACCGGTTAAAAGACCCAAACAGGATAAAAACATGAAGGTTTATTTAAGCGCAGTTGCTAATATAATTGAATGTAACTCCATCCTTATATACATTTTTTACAAATATTTTCTTATTAGAGATTTCTCTTGACAAGTTGCTGATTATATTTGAGTAAATGTTGTTAGTCCTAATTTATTCAGTTTTCTTTTTTTTTCTGGTGTTTTGTGCTTTTGCCCTTTTCTTTCATTATCAAACAGTTAGCGTGACAAGTTTGAACAATGGGAAGGTTTCTTCGTCAGATTTTATCCAATGGTTTATTATCATTTAAGTGAGTGATTTTTAAATTTTTTTTATCAGTAATCCAAGGTTTTGAAAACATGTCTGTAATCATATTGATGTTCATAGAATTCCAAGTTTACATCAATGTAATTTGCTCTTACTTTATTTGAAAATCACCTTGAAATTTTGAAATCGAAAGTTGGAGAGGTGACTCCAACTTTTGAGGTATTTTAGAATAAAAAAGCCTAGGAAACTTGGAGAAATCATTTCAACTTATTTAGATGAAGGCTAATTGCCTTTTGGCAATTTCTAATGCTCAAACATGGGTCTAATGTTCAACGAGGGTTAATAATAGCTGAGTTTTGGAAAAAATCCTACATAACTTGGGTTTCTCTTTGTTTCCCAAAGGTCCAAATGGCCCTAAGTTTTAATTATACTCCTAATTGCGCTTGGCAACCCCCTCTTGAGTAATTATATGTTGATTTGAGCAATTATATGGCACTCTTTCTCTTTTGGGGTTCACCATGGTCATTTGGGAAAATGACAAAAACATAGAGGCATTGGTGGAAATAACAGATGGCTCATTAGATATTGGAGTTTTTTTCATGTGCAAGTGTGTGGAGATGTTCATTTGTGAACTATTTCTTGGTTTTATTATTTTTAGAACATTTGAACAAGACTTGGCTAAAGTGATTGATGTGCTTCAACCTGGTCCTTTGGGAATTCTAGAACACAAATTTTCTAATGAAGATATTTCAAGAGCTAAAAATGCCGTTGAGGAGGCTGTGCAAACATGGAAATACAAAGCAAAACAGAAGCAACAAACCTAACAATTTTGGAATTTTGCATGATCATCCTTTGTTTAATCCCACATGATAAATCATAAAGACATTATGTAAGTGATTCTTTTTATATACTGAAGAGTTTAGTGTTGTTTGAGTTGGCAGTTCAAATCCATATAAAAAGTTACCAAACATTGAAGGTAAATCTCTTCCAATGCAATGGAAATATTGGTTCAACATTTGATTTGACTTATTTCTAGTTTTCACAGGATTGCAATTAAATCTCAATTAAATTAGATTAATTTGCATTTAGAAATTAATTTGCTGTCAATTTTCATTTTCCTAATACAAGTCCCCTCTTTTCGTTTAAATAACTATGCATGGTTAATTGCTGCAATATAATTAGCCATTGTTAGCCTTAGGAATTAGATGGAATATACGTATTAACATTAATGTTAATATCTGAGCATAGATCTCCAAATATGAAAATATCCAGTGAAAGCTCCATAAATCTGCAGATTGGGAACATCACATATAGGAATCCATGCAGGCAGTTAATCGGTATCCCTTTTGAGAATTATATAAATGGAATAGGTTCTCATGTATTTTGAATTGAGTTTAGTTAACCTCTTCCTTGTTCTGAAATGTTCCAATGTAAAATAAAATGAACCTCAATTGGGTTATGCCATCCAATGCAATTATATCCAAAAGAGCTTTATCGTTAGCCTTGTAAATTGGACTAGTCCCTTGTATGAGCTTAAAGCTTCTTGATTAACACAAGTGTTGGGATGTTTTGCTCTCACTTGGGATCGTGATATGCTTGAGTGGAAGAATGGGAATTTGAGACAAGGAGATAGATAGATAGAGTTGGAGAAAATTCAAGAAGATGATTTTGGCTAAATGAAGAGATACAAACGATAAGGGTAAGGAGTATAGCATAGGCTAGAGGTATTTGAACTCGAGACATTTTATGTACAAAGAAGAAAGAATAATCACAAGATCGATTTCGTAGAGAAAACACAACTGCTTAATTTGTTAACCTTTTTTCTTTTAATCTCTTATCATTTTTGGTTAAGATTTTCCTTGTCACATTTGTTTCATGATTATTTCAGCATAGCAAGTACAATGATATTTAAGAGATTAGTAATAATGTTCCTTAAATTCCTCGTTTTGATGGTGATCACAACCACCATTTGTTTAAATGCTCTTTCGACAATCAACTTATTCCTACGAAAGAATCTACTCAAGAACACAAGAACGAAGGACATTACATGAATGACTATAGAGGTCGCAAAAGAGAAGCCTCCTCCCAAAGTTGCAAATGGGGGAGGGAGAGCTCTCCACTATGCATAAACGAGTGGTGTACATGAAAAGGCACAATATGTAGAATCCATGTATTGAGGAAAGCCATGATAGGTAGGTCTTGTGAAACACAGTCAACCCATGATAGAGAGAGATCAACGTGTCAATAATGAATCTCATGCCAAAGGAAAAGAAGGTTAAAGAAATCATAGTTCTACTTTAAACCCGGCACACCATAAGATGAACAACTCAATGCCACTATCAAAACAAAACTTCAATGTAGAAAGGGCATGCCCGGAAATTATGGGTTCATCAAGGTGAAGAAATTCGTATGGATAAGAGGTTGGGGATGTTCAAGATGAGGAGGGTGACCAAGGTGATGACGCGCTCTCATACGGGGGGCCCAACTTGAGGCATGGAGGAGGTCTTGACCATCCATGGCCATCAAAGTGAACCAAACGGGACAAAATAGGGTAGCCCCAAACAAGTGCTCATTGGTGACCACCATCGAATGCATGTCTGCGATGACTGTTGGTCATGGCCATCGAAATGAGACACTCGAATGAACAGGCAAGACGGGGTAGGACATGATGGCCTCGAACAAGTGCTCATCGAGGACTACCAACCAAATGCATGTCCACGATGACCATTGACCGTAGCCATTGAAATGAAACACTTGAATGAATGAACATACATGACAATATAGGACATGGTGGCCCTGATGAAGTGCTCTTAGGTGACCACCAAACGCACATGAATGTATTAACGAGATTCCCACTGTCCCTATCTACTATCTAGCGAAACCACAACCAACTAAATGCATGTCCAATCATCTAGCCAAACCGTCATGTGGAGAGGGACATGGAATGCCCATGGTGATGGGAGAGAGCAATCGGCAATGGGTTGGCTCAAGCTTGAACCGAACCGTTAAACGTTCAGTTTGGTAAAGTTAAGTCTTGAGCTTCCTTAATCGGTTTGAGCTTGGTTTGGGAAGGCTGAAGCCAAGCCAAACCGATTTGGGGAAAACCGGTTCCCAAACTGGTTAAGTCTTAATCGGCTTGGCTTAAAGGGTTCCTAAACCGGGTTAGGTTTAACAGGTTTGGGTTTAGGAACCGGCTCGGTTCAAGTTTGGAGAACCCCAAACCGGTTAAGCCGAAACGGAACCGTTGCCGAGTCCTAGAGACTCGAGAGATAGTAGATCCTTCCTGGGAAGAAAAACAGACAATCAGCTACGTTTGTATGGGAAATGGTCCCATGAAGAAGCCATGGCAATCCTAAGCAGGCTGTTTCTCCAGAAGCACCGTGGCAAGGCCTTGTGCAGAGCCATCATCACAAACCCTAACCTCAACCTGCTTCACAACTGTGAGTACACACACCTTTACACTCTCCCTATATCAGCTCATCGTTTCATGGATATGGAGATTACAAAGATCTTTTCATGGTCCAGAGTTCGTCATGCGTTTTGAACCATTTCTGTTGTTTCCGTTTTTCCATTTTGGGGGAGGTTTACAAAGAATACTTGCATGGTGACTGAAACAGGTTCTCCATACCTCCACTGCTCGACAAGCCCGACTGGGAAATCTGGTACTCTCTCAGAAGAAGTGTCCACAAACGCGAAGGAGATGAGAGAAGAGGTGAATGAACATGGTAAGGATGCAATAGGCAGTGGCGATGGTGATGGTGATGGTGATGGTGATCAAGATGTAATGAGACCTCGACCGAGGAAGGAGCGGATCAAGCAAAGCCTAGCAAAACTGAAGAAGGGGTCAGATGGACGTTTCATCAATGTCCTTGAAGTAGCGTCAGACCTGAACTTGCTCATAGCAGCATACCAGAACTTGAAAGCCCAAGAGAGGCCGACATATCTCATTGAGGATTCGGATGATGAGGATTCCATGGATGGCATCGATCTCGAGAGGTTCAAGAAGCTCCAGAGGCGGCTCCGGACGGGGACATACAAGTTTGGAAGTGCCAAAGAACCCAAAGATAAGAAAATCTCCGAAGAATCAGGAGCGGGTTTCGACTCACACGACTCTTCGTTGTAGTCAACACATGTGCAACTTCCAAGATAATTGAGGTTTTATGAAGTAAGTTCCTCATTACTGAGCAATATGTTTGTGAAACCGCATGCATATAAGATTTCTAATGCTCCGATTCCATTGGACCAGTGTCTCTTTGTTGAACCTTTCTTGTGGAGTTTGTAGCACAGTTTCTTTGCTTTTCTTTGTTGTATCATGCATATGCATCTCTCGACCCAAAAAAATTGTTCTCATCCATCACTATAAACTTCCATAAGATATAAGCATGTTGTCGTGATCTGATAAAAGCATATTGTTAATGGACTAAGTTCAACAAGATCAATCTTGGATCCTC
The DNA here is from genome assembly GCF_043228905.1 of Azolla caroliniana. Lineage (NCBI taxonomy): Eukaryota > Viridiplantae > Streptophyta > Polypodiopsida > Salviniales > Salviniaceae > Azolla > Azolla caroliniana. The sequence continues at coordinate 24,531,275 of NW_028230439.1, read as the reverse complement.
CATGTAGTGAGCTATTAACTGTCACTAGCATAGATTTGCTTCATGAATAGCTAGCTGTTGTACAAATATGAAGAATGAACATCTCTGTTGTTGCTCATGCAAAGAATTTCATTTTCATTTGCTGAAATAAGTCTTGAAGTCAATGTATTTCAAATTTTATCGTCGAAGAAACATTAGAGGTTTTGGATGTGCTTGTTTATGGATATATTTGTGCTTGCATGCATGCATTCATAAAATAGATATCTGCCTAATACATACGTAAGTTAATGCAATCCTTAATTCAAATCAGAGTTCCATACTTCATGAGGGCTCACAACTTTTCTGTAATGCACTGTAGTGTTTCCAAGAAGTGTGAGGGCCCTACGTGAGCTAATTCTCATGGGGTAATGAAATGTTGGATATATTGGGTCCAACGTTTGGGGTTAATTTTTTGTGATTTTCTAAGCAAATTTATACGTTGGGCTACATGGGTACATTATTGGATATATCCTTAGCGAAATTTGTTTCAAAGCAGCTTGAGATATCAAAAAATCCCCTAGAATGTCTGAGAAAAGCAAATGTTTGAGATTTATGTTTAAAAATACTTAAAACCACGAGGCTGATGTAAGGCTCTACCATATATGATATCAACAGTTTCAATCTAGGGTTGTTCTCGATTCTTTTGTGATGAACATTGGATGTGCATTCTTCCCAAGTATGAGGTGATTAGGGTTACTTTTCGCTTACTATTAGTATTGATCAGAGACAAGAAAATCCATGACTTCAAGGATTGTGGGATGAAGAAGATGGTTGAAAAATGAGCAATGTCCCATGCAACTGTGATACATTGGATGCTATTTATTTACTCCTGCAAAGGAAGATGAATGGACATTATGAAGAAGTCATATGGTTTCTTCTTGGAAGAAAATATCTTGGGATGTTGAAGAATGAGTAACAGATTGACAAATTTCATTGATATCATCCAAAATCAATATAGGGAGGAGGTTAGGTGCTTGTATAGGATACTAGCTCTGACAATCAACATAACAATATAAAGAAGTTTACAAGATGGTTTAAGGTGGTTGGAACGATCTCCTAACAAAAAGATCCATAGTTTAACGTTTTACTAGGCTTTTTACACAATGACTTGAAAACCACTCAACAAAATGGGGGGAGGAAATTGAGCACAATGATGATGACTATGCAAAAACGTAAGTTCAAGGCCGAAATTATTTTATACTTGTTCTACTAAAAGAGTACTCACAAGAGTATGACGTTGTCAATGTTTACATGGTCTCATAGCCACAAGCCTTAGTGACTCTTTAGACGAGACCAAGTTCAAATCCCATCCTCCTTTGTCCTTATTATCTTAACTTCACAATACCATATTTTATAGAAGTTCTTCATATAGGTGCAACCCGATGATGGGATACCTCTTATACACTCTTTCTAATGACCACTTCTTCTTCCCTTTCACTTTCAGTGCGTTTTTCACATGGATGAGGCCGAGGGATTCATTGGACACATGATTGAGAATGTCCGATGGAGCTCTTGGCCTCATCCATGTGTCATCATAAGTCTTTCAAATTATTTCATTTCCTTCCCATTTTATAATCTGGTTGGTGTAACTTATCGTTACATCACTCTGTAGGATGATCATTTATGCTACTTATGTTATGTTCTATTTATTGTCATGTGGTTGGCCTATATATTGAGTTATGTTCTTTAATTCCATTTAAGTGATCTATATAGTATATCACGCTTTATTTCTTATTTACTTTGGTGAACACTTAGTTTTTTATGCATATATTTATGGATCATTGTTGATAAATGTCACGGGAAAAGAACCCAAAAATAACCGTAATTTTTAATTATTTTACCAAGTGCCTTGGTCAAACCTCTTAGGCAATCAAGAACGCTATTTGAGCACTATGAAATTTTATCACCTTTCCCTCAAGTACATGCACTAGTCAAAGTTCTTTATTTTTGTAGGTTGACAAAGGCATTTGGAGAAATAAAGAAAACTGTGAGATATTTTGGGAAACAAGAGTTGGGTTTTCAAGTTTTTCTAGTGTTAAGTTTAAGATTCTACTTGAAAGAGTTTATTAACTTGAGGTACTTTTTAAAAATTATACCGTGGTCCCTTCTTTTGTGTTAATTTAATAGAATTAGCATTTGTAGATCTTGTATCATTCTCTCTACCATTGGGATTTCACCCATTTGCGATAAATTTCTTGTTTGTAGACTTCTACTTCATTTCAAGGCATTCTCCTAGCAATCTAGCACATCCTTGACCTAAATGATATAAGATTAGTAATTTGATTCAAGTGTTCGGGGGTTTGGTTCCCGCTATCCGCACATAAAGTGACTCAAAAGTCAAAATTCATGTTATCATGAAACATAAACTGTACTATTTTGTTGTCAAACTAGGCTCTAAGTTCAACTACAAGTTCGTCGTGTTTCAACTTAGAATTCATTTCAGCAATTTTGTCATCCAAAAACCAACATCTTTGAATGGGTGGCAAGGAAAAAGAAATTGGGTCATTGGGAAGAATTATCAAAAATTTATATCTACTTTTAATTCAAAGTTTGAAGAGTAAAGCTAATGAATGTGGAATTTTGATGCCTGGGGGGGCTTTTCAAATGATGGTTTCTTGCATCATAGTTCAAAATTTGGTTAAGTATACCTTCAATATTATTGTTAAATTTAATGTTAAGTTTGGACTCTTAACATGGCCAATGTTATTATTATAAGCTTTCCTTTCTAGCAGATATTGGAGTTTGGTTATGATTGCATGATACAAGTTCTCATGGTGTTTTACACCTATCCATATATTCATAAATTGTCCATAGTGGGCTAGAAGTGCAACAAACAATTTTTTAGCTCCTAGAGGCAATTATCTAGAATTGCCTCTTAATGTGAAACTTTCATTATGGGAGTTTGCCTATTATCAAAAAGATGTGTATACAATCAATCACAACTTGGTAATCTAGAAGTGAATGTTGAAATTACCTAAATTTGTGGGATATTTACTAATATTATTTCACCAATATCACATATTTTTTCCTTCGGAGCTTGGTATATAGCAAGCACACTCATAATGATGAGTAATTTACAAATTGTGCATATAAGAAGAGTATTTCATGTGCAAATTCAACTCTCTTTTCTGCCAGTGTGTGTAATAGTACTTCCTTCTTAATTTTGATACAAGATGCTTGGCTCATAGATTTGAATATATTTTATGGAAGCCAAAGTCCTAAAGAATATTGAAATAAAAGGAGGCTAAGTGGTAAACAAGAAAATATCCTTATAAATTTGCTAGTTTTGAATATTTGAGAATGACCTAAATGGCATATAATAGTGTTGATCCATAGTGGCCTTTTGTATTTATCTTCCCACAAAGTCCTTCTAAATTGTAAATAAAGTGGCATGTTTGTTTACCTTGTTGCACCAGGGCCCAAAGGGTCTTGTTCACCCATAGGAAGGGTCCACAATTTGAACGGGGTTATTGTTACTTTTTTTTCTATATATAATAACCTTGTCTTCTCTTTACAATAACTTTATTGTTCACACACACACACAACTAGTCCTCGTCATCACTTTCGAAATGTCATTGCCAACACTTTCCTTTTCACTTTTGCACGCTCCTCTTGACCAATAAATTTTCGTTGTCCTTAAACTGGCCTACGCATAGATGTCTCTTTGTCTTTTCTTTTGAATGTGAATGCTTAACCAATCATATATTTTCAATATCCTTAACTTGCACATACGTAGGCAAGTAGCATCTTGTTGTTACCGAAGAATATGCGACAAATTGACATGCAATTATTTAGGCCATACCTAATATGGTTGTTAGGAAACTATTGACAAATATATAGTTACAAATTACGATTGTCGTCTTTTAGTAAGACTATGAAATTGCAACAAGTGCAATCTGGCATTGAAGAAGAATACAAAAAATGCAATGTCGGATAATAATATCACTTTGTTGTTCACATAACATGCAATTCATAGATTTTGAGAAAGGTAAGAAGGGATTAAATATTTTCATCTTGTTTGGAGATTATATCGACTTTCACATAGTTACATATTTAGAGTTGAGAAGTGACTCCTAATATTAATGAACATTGTGATTAAGAGTGCAAACTACAAGTAAGAGAGAATGTGTCTAGGAATTGGACTAGATTGATAGTGAGTGTGTCGCAAGGAAACCAAAATGTCCTCAAACTAGAGCCTTGTATGGGAGAAGAGTGTCCAATTAACATCCTTGGGAGATGGTTTGCAATATGTGCATTGGGTCTTGCTCTATTTCGAGGATCGAACTTGGGTTCTCTCAATTATATGACTTTGATGCCACAAAAGAACAAGAAAAAGACGAGACGTGGTTGAACCATCGATCATTGAGTGAAGACAAGAGTTGAGGTAATGCGGGGGTGTTATCATTCATATAGTCAACATTGACTACCGACATGTCGGTATATATATTCTTATGCTTTATAGTATTGGTGGGAAACCTCAAGTCGAGATGAAAATCCACAAAACAAAATGAATGTACAAAGTTGTGTGCACAAGTGTTGAAAGAAAATTTGAGAATTGTCGAGAAATATCATGAAGCTGGAGACAAATATACAATGATTCTCGCAGAGAGGTGCTTGAAGAAACAAAATTCATGAAAAATGGGTTGATGGAGGACCACGTGGTTTTATGATATCCATACAATCCATTATTCCCCAAGATGTACTATGAGGCAACTTTGGGTAGGAAAGACCAAATATCTAGAAATACTTACTAAAATAAAGAAATAAAGTCATGGGAAACAACAAGAGCCTTGTTCCCTTAACCCCCCGCCCCCCGGTTCCCCAATAAATGCTCAGTGTTCAGGGAATTCCAAAGCAAGTAGTTAATAGATTTTGAACCAAGTTTGCATAATTGGCATCTTATCATGAGAATGTGCCTTGGTTAAAGATGTATCCTAAGTGATAACCAACACCATAAGATTATTCTTTCATTTAATGGCAAGGAAGTGTGTCAAATTCTTGTTATTTTTCCACCAACTTCAATTATTATCATAAAGTTTTAATCATGGAGTGGTTAGAAGCAACCTATGTACCTTGTTGGTTGTCGAGTGATCTATAGGTAAAGGTTTAAACTCATGGAGACAGCAATGAAATTCCAATCTTGAAACCGATTTTCTCTAGTGATGGAAAAGGTACCCAACCATGGGACAAATCCTTAATTTATGCCAGATATCTCTTTGAGAGCAACACAACACCCTCCATAAATATCGTTTGTCAATAGATCCTTGACATGATAAATACCCTTTTTAGAAATGAAACAAGTCCATTTGGGTTCTAGATACACTCATGTAGAATGGAAAAGATGACTCCAATGAACATTCATTGTTTGCACAAAACCAATAGCTCTTGAGATTTTATTCCAATGCAATGTTTAGTGTCTTCCTTCCAAATTTGAATTAATTTTGTAGCAGAATGGACATTGTACAACAGTGGTATTCTAGAATAATGTACCTTCACTATTTACCAGAAACTACCTTCATCCTAAACTCTAGCAACATATGATCCAAAACACATTTGATTTCATGCACTTGCACAACTATTTTCTTGCACACATGACTTGGCCAACTAGTAATTGATGAGGAGAGATAGAAGAATGACAAAGAAGAGAAGAAGAAGAGAAAAGAATACTTCAATATACTATTAGGAAAACAATACAATTTTCTTGGACTCTAAAAAGATTAACCCCACCAAAGAACTACGTTAATCTCAATGACAAGTCTAATCGATAATAGTCTTTCCTTCTTCTCTCTTTCTTCTACTAAGACTTTTTTCACTTCTTCTAGCCTTCTTATTCTTCCTCATAGATATTCAATTCCACCTCCCTTCCTAATTGCTAAGAATACCTTCCTATATAGGGTGGCCCACACCATAACGAGGGCCTGGTCAAGTTTAAGAGAGAGGTTGGTCTTAATGCAGCCAAAAACGATGGAGGAACAAATCCGACAACCACTGTTTTGAAACCCCAAGATTAGAAGCGATGACGATATGATGCTTGGGCAGAAAAAATACTTGCCATGGGGGCAAATGTTAGGGTACAATGTTAGTTCAGTAAGAGATTGGTAGGTTTTTAAAAGGAAAAGACGGGAGGGTCTGGTTGGTAGTACTAGGTTTACTGGTAGGTTGGAAAAGGTGACCCATTTGATAGATAAGGTTGTTGATGGTCTACCTAGGCTGAATAAAGAAGAGGGGGCTTGGTTTGGGTGGTTTGTAGGTGAGGGTGATGCACAAATTATCCGTGGCAGGTGCTCATCTCATGAGTATCGTTTGTGGGGCAACCTCAGTGCTTTGACAGACAATGGCCAGTGGTTGGCAGTGCGAGTGGCAATGTTGGAAGGTAAGAAGTGGCAAGTAAACTCGGACCCAGGGAAGCTAGAAACTGATTGTAAGCTTTGGATAGTTGACAACAAGCCCGTATGTGATTTTGATTGGGATCCACTAGAGGTGTGGTGGCAAAAACCAGGAACGTACAAACTAGAACGGTTTTTCGAGTACAGTACTAAGCTAGGAAGGAAAATCATTGGCTCCAAATCAATGGGCGCTACTCTAACTCGCAATAGTTGGAAGGATAAAGGCATTTCTGATGACTTGTTGAAGTCGTTTTGGAGGAGCCTATGGGCGTTTGATATGCAAGAAAAAATAACGCTTTGATTGTGGCTTCTTAGTCATAAAGCGGTACCAGTGGGGGAGTGGCTCAGGTGTCGTGGTGGTGAGGTTGGTTGCAAGATATGTGAACACCATTTGGAATCAATTCCTCACTGTTTTTGGAATTGCGGAGAGGCTATTAGCATTTAGGGTAGAAGTCTCAAGATAGTGGCAACATGCGGCGTGAATGGGAGAGTTGTATGGGGATCCGTACAGGGGCTGAAGTGAACAGGGGAAGGTTGGGCTGAACAGTTAAACCCCCACGGTCATGGATTTCTAGTGCAAGGTGGCAAGGTGTTTCAACGTGCTGGAGTTCGACCTAGCACTAACTCAATTTTTTTTGAAGAGATATGGATGATGGTGGCTTGTTTATTGGTCTGGCACATTTGGACCAAGTGTTGCAAGTTTGTTTTTCAATAGCAAAATATCCCTAGCGGTGAGGTGTTGTTAAATATCTGGTTCGAGCTAGTATCTTGGCTGCGAGGACGGTACGACTCGATTCAGGGGGAATCTGATGTAGTTGAAAGAGCTCGGTCAAAGTTCCTGCTGAAATGGGGTAGATCTCCTATGGTGGGCAAATCAACATCAGGGCCTGAATGGAACTACCAAGCACCTCGATGGTTATTTCCACCAATGGCTTCCATCAGGGAACAGGTGTTGTAAATATGTATAGATATGGTACAAATTACTAGGTTATAAGAGTTGTTGAGATACTTTTGTTGAAAATGAGGTGGGGACTATGACCTCTTTAGTGAGAAGGCTAGAGTGAGGGTTGATGAATTTTTGGTGGTCTATGATGTAATTTGTGAGTGTTTTCTTTTTAATAAAAAAATACCTTCCTATTTATAGGTTTTTAGTTGCATTATTCTTGCTTTTTTCTTTTCTTTTCTTTTTACATATCCTCGAGTTTATGTGAGACATTTTATTATATCACTATTTCTGCTTTGTCATCCCAAATTTTAATAAAAGAAAACTCTCTTTGTCAGCTTTCTTATGAATCTTTTCTTTTGAAATTTGGATATGAGATGAAAAAGTTATGAGCTTTTTTCTCTGCTTTGCTTTTTCTACGTTTTCTTTTCTTTTTCTTTTTTTTCTACTTTTTCCATGTTTGAAAAACGCCTCTAACTTTATATTCATCAAGTTCCTTCATTCGTTAATACTTGATCCTTTCATATTGTGCTTTATTCTTATACAGCTTAGCATCCAATGTATTTGTCACGGCCTTTTCTTACGAGCAAAAATTGACTTCACGGTAATCTTGACAATTTTCTTGCACATAACATATAATTTGAATATTCTCAGTGTTGGAATGTAAAAACTGGGATGATATGTGGAAGAAGTGAAGTATTACTTATGACAAGAGTATAGCTCAAACAGTCTACTTGATAAGGAAATCAAATGAGATTTGAGTATATGGACGTATTTAGTACAAAGCATGTCTCTCCATTTTATGAATGACGCACAAAGAGCCCCCACTACACTTTATTGGTTTCTCACCATCCTCCCGCTACACACCACTAGTTTTGTCCTTTCAAAACTAGTGGTATGTAGTGGTAAGATGGCACAAAACTAGCAAGTGTAGTGGGAGGCGCTTGGCAAGTCTTTTCATGGTTTGTTTCTAGATTTTGTTTGCATATTTGGTATCACCTTTCTAAATTTTTTGTTGGTGTGAGGATATTGGGGCTGTCACATTACTTATTACCTTTCTACTTTGCAATGCAAAAACCGTGTTTACTTTATCTAGGTTTAAATACTTAAACTAAGGGTTACCTTTTGCGCGAAATAGTATTGCCATCATGACTCCTTTTGAGTAGATAGATTCTAGTTTTACTCTTTGTTTTAGATGTTGGTTAATGAGGGCACCTCTACATGAAAGTACTTGTGAGACGAGGCAAATTAAGTCATTATCTAGAGATTTCTATGTCTTATTATTAACATAGATAGAGGTGTTTTATTGTGATCTTTTGCCTGCTACCACTTCTGGGATATGTATATTTGTAGAGAGCTTATTGACCAACCATGGGATGTCCACGTGGTCAATTGCCAGTTTTCTTGCTAGTGTTGCACTAGATATAAGTTTGGAAAACAAACTTGTGTATTTCCCTTGAACCACCCTTGAACTTTTGTGAGTTGTTTTGGTGCTTTCTTTGTGAACTACTCATCACTAGTTTTCGCATGCACGAAAGTTTTATCCTTCATAGCTCAAGTTGGAAGGATGGGTCATAATAATGTCTTTTTTCATCTTGTTGCAATCCATGTTCTCCCCTTAAGAGTTTGAGGAATTCTCCCATAAGTGAGGTTTCAAAACTAGATGTGGCCTTTGTGTAGCCCTTCTATTGTTCTGGCACTTTTCTTATGCATGATTTCGCATCAATAACTTTTACTATTCTTGCGCTACCACTCTATGGACATTCACCCATTTAGATGCTCGTTTCAACTTAGTTCATCTTGTGGGTTTTAAGAGGGTTTAAGAGGGTTGCTTTGATTTGCCCATTTTAGGTACCCACTAGACTCTCTTGTCATTTTCATGGTGTGGTACCATAATTCTAGAGACGTTATTTTGATATTGAGGTATTTCAATCATGTCTGTACTTTCTTGATTGGGATTCCCTTAACAACATCGTCATTTTCATGATTGTGCTCACACCTAACATGGGAATAGTCTCAAATAGAAGGTCTGATGTTGTTAAGACCTTTCAATTTTTCTTGAGAATATTGAGGCTTGGGATACTCTAGAGTCTAGACCAACCCAAGTCTTGAAAGAGAGCATTGTCAAATTGGTAGAAATGTCAATGAAGGTTTTTCATAGGCCGCTCATTGATTTGATAAAGCTAGAGGAGGCCGACAACCATTTTTAGGTTTCTTTAGCAACATTTGAGTGTTGTTTTGTTTAGGTTGTGTGTTTTGTATAGGAACATCATCGAATGTAACCTCTTTGGTATTCTATAGTATTCTATGCTAGTAATGAAAGGATGTGGTTGATATGTCTCCATTACAAAACGTAGTCCCTTTTCGGTTATCCTATCTATCATAGAGTTAGTATGTGAACCCGATTCATGATAGACTAATGGCCAATAGAACTACATTTACCTTTCCTTTGTTTTGTTTAGAACTAGTAGTGATGTTTGGTTGTCATATATGATCTTGAAGAGGTGGTTGCTTTGTGTTGGCTCTTGTGTTTGCATGAAAACTTGCTACCTTTTTTGGGAAAGTTTAATCCCCTAGTTCTAGAACCCAAGCTTCTTACTAGGTGAAGCACTTATTGTTGCTCCTCTTAGGAATTAGGTTAACATACTTTAGTATTATGTTAAATTTTGCGTAAGGGTTGGGCTAAGTTGTTGGGTGGGTTGGCAACTTTGGTTCTTGTGTTGTCATCTAGGCTCAAGTCTCCCAACTTTTTACCCTTTGATATATTCCTTCATTCATTAAGAGAGTCCTTTGCAAGCATGGGTTCTTGTTTGTCATTTGGGCTTATCTCTAATTTGTACCCTTTGATATCCCATCATTCATTAAGAGACCCTTGCAAAGCCTTACTTGCTCACAATTGTCTCCGATTCCTTTCTCTTTTTGTTGTAGTTTGAGTCCCTTCTAAGGCTTGATCTATCCATTGAGCATAGATGACTACTTTTACTCATACATTTGATGGTATGACCAAGAATTGGTTCATGCCTACCTTATTTTCTTGTTGAGGATAGTCTAGGACAAGCTAGTCATGATTGTTGTCTTAATGTGGGGTGTTTCAAGGGCGAAGAGAACATGTTTTACAAAAGCTCAATTTTTTGATTGAATAGTTTTCGTGAAGAAAAAACATAATAATGAAGCATAGCTCAAATGGTAGTAGTTAACCATGGTTAATGAAAGGATCGAGCATTCAAAACCCACTAAAGCCAACCTATGATGTATAAATGATATAAGGAAGTATGTCAGGAGGGATGAGAATAAGTTAATGTACTATGTACATTTTACCAAAGCAAGAGCCTGTGCACAAATAAGTACATAATGCATGCTCGAAATAATAAATGGTGCATATTAAGAAGAGAGAGTACTATGTTTATCTAACTAGAGAGCTCTTAAAAATCTCTAACGAGCAAGATAGCCCATTTTAAGATTCGTTAATAAGCATTCAAAAACCACTAAAGACAACCTATGTAGCATAAATGAACATAAGGACGTATGCAAAAGATGTAAATAAGTTTATGTACATTTTGCCAAAGCACAACTTCCAAGTACATGCTTGAAAGAATAGTCAATGGTGGATGTTGCGAAGAGGGTTTTTTATCTAACAAAGGATTTTTGAAAAGCTATAAAACGAGCAAGATAGCTCATATTCAGATTCGCTCCCTTCGTGATTCAAATGCCAAGGCTTTAATGACAAACCAAATATCACAACTACCACAACATTATTGTCAACCGTAACCTCAACATGTCAAGTTAAGGATATCCCAATGACACTTTCTTATCTTAATTTATTCTCACTATATGGAAACAAATTGAAATTTTTGTGTATTTTGATTTAAATATGAAAACTATTTGTAATCTACAATATTTATGACCACTTTCCTCATTTCAATTTAATAATGCTATTGTAAAATTGATTAAATGTCAAATTTATTTGTATATAAATATATGTAAATTTTAATTCATAGGTGAACTATGCTCAAGTGAAGATGCAACAAAAGGGACAAGATGAAATCCCTTGTAAAGTCATCATTGAGTTGGTCTATCCTTAGGCTTAGTGTCAAAGAAGTTATTGGCAAGGCTCTCCACAAGTGGAAACGTTCATTGTCTCGTAGAACTTATAAAGAAGCTCTTTTGTGTAGGCCACGTGAACCATCAACACCTGCAAAGTCCCAACATGAAAGAAGCACTTGGCATGGCTCACAATGAGAGAACACATTCATGTCATCATGAAATAGTTGAACACACTCCTTGGCGTGGATTCAAGTGAACCACCCCCCTCACATTACTCAATTTATGCCTAGGTGAAAGCACTAGAAAATGATCTATTTCTCTATTTCCCCTAAACTGGAAAAAGTGTTCTCAACTTTGGATCAAGTTGAAACGAATGGAATTCGGCAAAAAGAAAGAGTCTAAATTAAATTTGTGCATTGCAAGATTTGAACCCACATCTCGAAATCTCACAAATCTAGTGCCCTTCCATTGAGAGCTATTGGGTTTTTGTAGCAAGCTTGTGCAATTGTGACAAATGTATTATGATGTGACCTTGTATCACCCGAATTCATACATTAGAAAGACAACTATATCATATCATAATTGTGATAGCTCTTATAGCGGTTAGCTTACCACGATCAAAAATTTATGTCGTATGAGCTCTCCACGATAGAACACAAAAAGCTTTATCATGCAAAGCTTAGCACAATGGAACTTTGGGAGCTCTATCATACAAAGCACGTGCACAATACTACACTACTTTGAGCAATTCTACTACGTGCCATGGTGCTCCATAGTCAACTATGGATACAACAAAGGAGGGCTACATGTCAAGCCTCAACATGAAGCTTGTCTTTGCAAGGCCTTCTACCTGACCCAAGGGTTAATAATAATCTTCAGTTTTTCTAAGCCCATTGATATACATGTAAATCGAACAAATTACAAAACCTACCCTCACACACATATTATTTAACTACCCACCCCTCCTTCACATTAAAAAAAAGAGACGCACACATATAAAATATGGGCACATACATGTGTAGATATAAACTAAGAAGTTACACAATTTCACATTTATGTACATTCTTACACCCATGGTGACTTGTATACAAACACATGCACATTCACCTAATTTTACACACACATTGATGCCTACGTACACTCAAGTTAAAATTCAAAACAATTTATCCCACGTGCACATTTGCACTTAGGATAGGTGCACAAATAAATATTAAAAGTAACATATACACTAAGTGCTCTAAACCCACAAATAGTTGTTTTCGCATATTTTGGAGCACACACATCCTCAAGTGTTGTGCTATAATCTAAGCTCTTAATGTGCACCCCTCCGCAAATATGCTCTTACATGAACAATGCAAAGGGCTCTTGCACATTGAATGGATAATTTTTGGGTACACACATGCACACCATCTCAATCATCAGACTTTAATAGACTTTAAAGACATAAGTCCCAGTCGCATTTCACAAGTATGCACATATTTCACAACATTATAGCTTGCACAAGTGGCATCTCATTAAAACCAAGCTAATGGTTTCTCTAAAAATATACTAGGTTTGTTTTGTAGTGAGGGGTTTGCATGCTTATAGATTTAACATTATAGTTTTCATATGTGTGCATGTAACTTTTTCTCGCCATGTGAGTATTCTAAGAATTGAAATATTTCATATTTATGATTTTATCCATCTTGAAAGTCCTAAATGGCCTACACTAGCTTCTCTCTAATCATTTTATACACATCAAGAGAAATTTGCCATCTACTTTTGTAGAGTGAGAGAATATTTTGTCATGTTTCTTTTAATTATAATCACTTGGTGATGTTTCTAGATGGTAAGACGAGTAGTCCCCTTCCATCAGCTTGTCTCTCACTCCTATAGTCAAGTTCAGGTTTTGTGAACTGCATTTCTACAAAAATGGGTGTCGAGGAGGCCATTTTCATCGACATTTCATTCTTGCCTTCCTTATTTTGATATTTTCTTAGTTCCATGATCTCTTTGTTGTCCTTATTCTCTTTACTCAACAAGAGAATGTTGTTCATCTGACATCATCTCATAATTTACAATCTTATCTTCAGTCTTCACTACTATGTTTTTGCTACCCTAATCTTCTTCGAGCATCACATACTCTTACAAGATGGTTCTAGATCACTTTTGTTAGGTAGGTGCAAGGACTAGTCACCTCAACTTGTTTGTCCTTGTGCTCTCATTCTTTTGTTTCATTTCTTCCTCACCTACACAATCATTAAATTTGAGTCATTTTGCATGTTCTTTTCACCGTAGAGTTTTCATAGAAGATGGACCTCATGCCTCCTCATCTCATTGCTTTCTCGTGTATTAATAACATGTTTGTATTTTGACCTCTTCCTAACTCTCAACGAGGTCATTAGCCCCTTCTTCTCCTTTTGATAAAATTCATCCCTCTTCTTGATCAACAACTTTAAGAAAAGAGAATTTTGTCATCTTAGTGTTGTATATTCCTAAAAATCCGGAGATGTTGTCCAATAAAATGAACCAATAGTCATTATGATTTTATCTAATGTGGTTCACATAACATTGATGTCATCTTGCTCATTAAGAGATTTCTTTAACAACATCATGATTTGTGAGACCCCAAACTCTTGATAATTTGCCACCTTTCCTTATCATTACTTCATTGGGTTCACTAGATTTATGTCATGAAAAAGTGGGTGCATCATGCATGTATGGAAGTGTAGTGGAACTGCCCAAATTTTTTCCCGAACTCTCTCATTAGGTTCTTGTCTCATTGCTAAATCTGGTGTCACGGAAATCCACGAATACGTGTAGGATCTTGGCGGGACCACAGGGGGTCTTGGACTAGGGAGTAGAGGAGAAATGGGAGCTTCGCTCAAGAGGAGAGGAGAAAGAATAAGACATTAACATTGAACAAGAAATAGATGGAGGCAAGATACACAAATAAATTATATTAAGAATCTGCAAACGATTACAACCATGGCCGCATAGGCCAAACCAAATGGCTACAAGAAACCTTAACCGGATAGGTAAAGAAGAAGAAGAAGAAGAATGAAACCCTAAAAACGAGATCCTAAAACCCCAAACCCTAAAACGAAATAAGGATCATTAAAACCCTAATGGTCTACCCCGAAACAACAAAATGGCGACTCCCCAAAGAAAACCCCAAAAGTGGAAGCCCCTCCTCACTCAAAATAGGCAACCCCCTTCACAAGAGACCCCTCACTCCCTTTTATAGTAGTAAGGGGTGAGGCACATTACAAAAGGAGAGGTCAAATCCCCTTCTTTCAATGGGGAATATTTTTCCTTGATCTTAAATCGGTGGGCCTTTAACTCTCTCTTCTCTCACGTTCACACTCAATGCCCACTACTCCCTACACCCATTCTTCATGTACTTTTCTCTAGTCTACAAAGTGCACATCACCTTTATGCCTCTATGAACCTCATGGTGCACCTTTAGCACCTTAGATTGTTACCCTTCCCCTTACATTTTGTTATCTTATTCTCATTATACAAATTTGCAAGTGCATGTGCAATGTTGCACATTCCCATTTTATTTGTCCTACTTGAGTTTCTCACCGTAGCCGGAAATCATCACGACACCGGTCTCTTAACTCCTATATCTCCTCTTATCATTAGGTCTCCCTACTCCAAGAATCTTGTCTCACTACAAGTTTTTTTCATGTCTTTTCACTCTGACTAAGATCTCTCTCTTTCTCACTCCGTCAATCCTTTTGTCTCTCCAATCTAGAAAATCCCACAAATGAGGCACCCTTTTGTTTTATAGTGAAGAGTTTATTTCTAGCTCATGTAGGATTCAAACTAGTGTTATCCACTTATCAACACATTGAGTTAACATATGTAACAGTATATATATATGTATATCATTGTTGTAGAATACTTAGCATACAATATGCATAAATATGTATGATAAGTATTCTACATTTTTTTAGAATACTTAGCATACATATTTTACAAATAAAATATGTCAAAACTCCCTCATATGTATTCTTATTTTATATATATACATATATATCAATAGATTCTGGAATAATATTCCTAATGGTATTTTCATTCTTTAACATATCATTTAAAAATATATAATTTCCTCGCTTTGGAAGTGGTTTCACATCATGTTTCATTGGCAACACAACATCGTTAAACCATCTTAATAGTTCAATTTGGTTTTCACATCATGAAGTGAGCCAAGTTCCACAACTAATTGTGACGTTGTCATACATGTTGTGATGCCTCGAGTACAAGCATTCAAAACCACTTAATGACTCAATATCTCACTTCACAAGATTTTTGCCTTTGATCATGTATCACCCTTGAAATTTTTTGGAGCCTAGCTATAGAAAGTGATTAACTAAGTACATGCAAAAAACTCTAGACATCAACATGAATGGACTATAACGTATTGTAGTGTTTTTAGAACTATCATAGGTCACCTCTAGAATGGGCAACTATTCATTCCTATTTGATTGCTTCTTATTTTTTCCAAAAAAAAACACTACTTCCCATTAGTTAGCAAACAAAGTACATCAAAGTTCAACCATAATCAGCAAAACTCACACTAGTCCACACAATACTAAGCATAATCCCCACCCTGATATTTACAACAAAAGTATCCCGCTAACTCTTTTTACATGGTAACCACATATTTACATCTCTTGTCCACTAATGGAAGTCGTAGGTGGAAACAGCCATCTCGGTGCTTGGTAGTTCCATTTAGGCCCTGACGATGATTTTACCATCATAGGAGAACGACCCCATTTCAGCAAAAACTTTGACCGAGCCCTTTCTACTTCATTCGAGTTCCTTTCAATCGAGTTGTATCGTCCGTTCAGCCAACATGAGATCCTAGAATATACCTTTCTCCAATACCTTTCACTAATTTTCCCCAATATAAGTACACATTCATGTGACAACCTAGCATGTTGTACGCTCTTTTACTATATTTATGTTTGCACAACACCATGGATACATAGCCTTCCTTGTGTAGAAGGCCCAACAATAAATGGGAACTCATAATTCTTTGTTCTTTTATGGCCAAATCTAGTTAGAGAATATAGACCCATTGTCATCATTAAAGGCATACACAATCCATTGAAAGCCATAAGGATGGAGAAGATAACACTTTGATTTTCTTAAAGGAAGAAGAGAAATGTTGATTGTAATAGCGATGCAATTTTATATTAATGAAAGGAATCTAGTTGTATCACACATCAATCTAAGAATGAGAAAGAGGTTGTGTTTCAAAAGGTATTCCATCGTAGTAAGCTCGTAAATGCTTGAATGCACAATGTGCATTGTGGGATGTGAATCTTAGAGAGAAAGAGAGTATGAGAAAGAGGGGAAAAGAAAACAACCACCACCATTTATATTTGTGGCACTCTTGGACATATCGAATAGGCTTTGCGGTTTGCGATTAAAGATATGTATCATATGAATGTAATTGTCATTGCATAATGTCAACAAGCTACCTTCTTCCATTGATTGGGTTGTTCACGAGCATGGTAATGCTCTTTGGAAAATCACTAAATTTGAATTTTTGGAGGAAAAGATTTTATAAACATTGGAGATCAAGCTTATCACCTAAACAAAAGTTGTTCTCATGGTAACATTTATTGGGTTAGAAGAAAGGCATTCTCTTTGTTTGAGATGTCATAGAGGATTGGAAACAATGATCCACTTGTTATGTACTTGTTCATCAACAAATTAAAAAAATAAAATGCAACCTTTGAGTATTCAAGAAATCCTTTTGGTTATTTTGCCTATATTCTTGATTAGGTTCATGACAATGTCTTTTTTCCCATTGGCTCTAACTTTAGATATTTTGGACTATTTGGACAAGCCCAAATTGTACGGATTAGGGGGATCGGCTATTGTCACATTCATTCTTTAAGCCCTCTTAGAGACAATCTTTCTATGATCGCCTCCAATTTGCTGAAATTTCGAAACATGTTTTTCACCGTTTTCTTGAGTGCTTTTGGGCAGTAAAAGTTTGTACATTTTGTGTTGATTTTTACCTCAAGATAAACTTCCGACCAATAATATATGCATTGCAAAAAAAATAAAAGAGAAAGAAGACCAACACCATAAATAGACATTGTTTTATATCCACCACGAGTGCATCCTAATCTTCTTCTTTTTTCCAATAAAGAATATACTCCATTAGTTAAAATGTACACAAACTCGATCCCTTTCTTAGGTAGGCCGTGCCAAGACTATCCTATCCTACATAAGAGATCTCGCTTATTTATCTTACACTTTCACATATGTCTCTAGCCATCCTTTCATACACTTCACCTACATTCACTATCCCACATGCCATGTCTTTCATGCACCTCGTTCAACTAATGGGAGGGGGGAACAACCATCTAGGTACTTCATACTTCCATAGTATATCCATTCCATTTGCTGCGGCCATCGGTGTATTATGTCAAAATGGAAGCATGCATGCTTTTTTCACGAGAAACAAATCTTCAACATGCCAAATTCGATCCTACTAGAGCATTATCCAAGGTCATCTTCAGATCTTAAGAAGAAACTCAATAAGTCTACAGAAATATCACGTGAAATACCCCATTGTGCCATTATTAGAAGCAATGGAAAACTAAATTAAAGAAGCCAATGCCTAAACAAGGAAAAGTGGAATCTCGGATATAAAACACTGCATGCTTGAGACCTAGATTGGTAAATGATACACAAACGAACACAAAATAAAAGAGAAGATATCATCATATTTTTGTATTAACCTAAGTAGAATTTTTATTAGCCGAGACGTGCTTATTAAACTACTCTAGACACTTCAAACAACTTGCCATGTTATGTGCACAAATACTCAATCATTGAGAGGCCAACAATTTTCCTTATGTCATTATTATTAAGTTGTAGACGATAGAGAGCTAATCGAAGCTCTTCAAACAAAATGTTATGTTTGTGTGTGGCCTCATTATCTCGGAGGTGAGAAAAATGTTCTTTGTAGCCCATATTTAAGAATTCGTCAACCTAAAGACTTGGCAACACTAGAGGTATGTCCTTATTGTACGTCCTTTTACTATTGACTCTAACTATAGGAGATAGTGGATATTTGCTCACACTTTGTCCTATCAAGACACATTAGTGTGCATGATCTAAATGTTTTTTTATCATGACTACAACATTAAGTCATCTATTCAAGAATTGATATTACCCTTAACATCTCAAGTAATATTTTTATATTTTTATTTTTAGGACTACAACATGCTAAAGTCATGAATCTATCAACAATAATTTGTGGACACCACCTTCAATCTCATATGCATGTGAGGCATGCTTTGACATTTCTAATTAGCATGTAAATTATATGTCTTGTTCATTTACAAGATTGGTGTCCAATGTTTTTTGCCTGTAATTGTTGCATCATAATAATATGTTGTATGTTTCATGTGAATACATTTTCAACATGACGTGTGTACATGCTTGGCCACTACTTTGTAAGATTGTTTGTTTTATTATTACGATATTTATGATAAGTAATCTACATAAATGTTTATATTTCTTCATGTTAAAAGTTTTGCTTATTTTGACAATTATTTGTATATAGTAAGGCCATGGGTATATATACATGCAAAATAAATATGTATATTTATTAATCCAGACCTTCTTTTTCCACAATGAATATACTATAAGTCGACTCAATGATTTGGACCCAACCCTAGATACTTGATTCTTAAGGGTTTTATTTTCCCAAATCTATGTCAAAAGTACGTATATTAATTGAATATGGTAGATTGCTTAAGATATTCATATAAATTTGATCCGGTCATGAATACTACTTAGGATGCCCAATGTGAGAAAAGAAGATAGCAACACTTTGGAGCTTTCATGAAGTGTGTGGGTCACTTACCAACAACCACTTTCATGGTTTTCGAAGTAAGTGTAAAGAATTTAGTAATAGCAAAGGTTAAAAACATGAATAGGGGAATAATAACCACCAATCCATTCCGGCCAATTACGTTTTGATAAACGGAGTGACCCATTCCATTTTTTACATAACGTTTAAAAAATAAGCTTTCCGAGGCCCTAATAAAATACCATTTGATGAATTGCATAATGTATTAATAATAAGAAAGATCAATATTATTACTACATTGCGCCCTATAACAAAACAAAGTTTTCATCATGACTAACAAAGTTACAAAATTGGGATTCCATCATTATCAATTTGATCGCTTTCAATTCATGCATGTGAATAGGGATACGTAGCTATTGCTAACGAGACATAATACATACATTGATCAAAATAGCCAAAAAAATTATTATTCCATAGATTGTGTTACACTTTATGTGACTTCATATATCTCTATAAACTACAGGTGTTGGGATTAACCAAAAGAAATTGCAACTCGCTACAATCATAACAAAGTTTATTTCCATTACATCAATGTCAACTACTAAAAAGTGAGAGACATTACCAAAGGCATTGTTGTGCCTTTATACTTATGCATCATAAAGATGGATATTCCAAATGTCATGAAGTGCTTTCACATCTTTGCAAGGAATCTAGAAGAGTGAAATCAAGAGGGGGGGGGTTGGAGGAGATTTATGGGAGTGAAATTCATTTGTTTTTTTGAGGTATCTTAGCCATAGAAATATGATGATGAAAGAGCATTTGTCCTTTTCGATTTTACAGTTAACATGAATGCTTCCATATATGTGTTTGCAAAAATTGTAAGGACTTTGGGGAACGTGGGTTACTTCCATGGAAAGCATACAAGGGATTCTATGGAAATTTCGACAATTAGAATCCACATTGGGTCCTGAGCATGAGAAAGTGATGTTCAATATTGATATTAAGTTATTTCCTCTCTTTGATCAAACAAAATCCAAGAAAAGAAAAGTGAACCAAGTAGGTCCTTTGAAATTTTAGAAGTTGGAATTAGGGAGGAATTCTATTAAAGGAAAAAGAAAAAGCAACTCAAATTTACAATGGACAACTCAAGTCGAGGAGCTCAGTCCAATGCAATATTTTTGTTGGTTCTCTCTACTGGAGAAAGAAGAGAATGTTGGGATTATGATTCAATGAGAACCTAAGCCAATGCAAAGTTTGGAAGCTCCGTCCAATATAGATTTGGATCATGTCTTTTAAACAAGTCGGATTCAAACTTAGGGGTGGGAATACATGAAAGTGGTTAATAACTCTAGACAGCTAATTAGCATATTTCAAAGTTCTCTCTAAAAACATCAACAAATAACAAGCGAGATTCAAAAATTGAGCTTATAGTTATACCAAAATTGGAAACTCATTTCTTAACTTATTGTAAAATCAATGTTACCTATTCTAACCTAAGACTTGAACTCATAACCTTAACATACAAAACACAACAAAGCATCATGTTTATCCCATTCTAACTACTGTATCGATATTTGTAATCTCAATAGTAAACTCATTAGACAATAGTGTATGTCCATTCCAATATAATAAAACATTTAAATGGACATGTGCTAGTGAATCAAGCAACATTAAACCCATTGCTTGAGTTGAGACTTGAATGTGTCACCTTTAGTCTCCTAGCACACCATCATGTTTATCCACCGTTAGAATACACTTGTTACCTTTAGTCTCTAACCACACCATCATGTAAATCCACCTTTAGAGTACCATTTTTTCGTATACTTTGCATGCTTTGTGGATTATAAATTTCACCAAAATTAAATTTGCATTTGTGGGAAGATAGCTTAGACATGTCCATGAACTTCATGATTGCTAACACCTAATATGTCAATGGCCTATGCTTCCATTAGATCTTTCATTTACTTTCAAGCTATTGGTAAATATTGTGCTCACTCTAACAGGAAAAAGAAACATTTATTCAATTCTAAGACAGTAGGTCTAATCCCATGATTTCATATGTAGTTTGCGTATGGGGTTGTAAATACCCCATGTACAAAAAAAGGTTGGTAACGGTGATGCATAAAGGCTAAATGCCTTCATATTGTACTTGAACATGTAAAGTTGTGTTGTTTTTTTCCTGCTTGAAAAGTTGTTGGGTTTTTTGGGTGATAATTATGAATGGAACCTAACTTGTTGTTTTCCTCCCTCCCTCCGCAGAAGATTTCAAAAGGAGGAAAAGACCGAGAAGAGAGAGAGAAATACGTATCGTGATAACAACGGGTATGGAACGACTCACTTTATGGAAAAGCGCAGATGTACTAGAAAGTGGGGGGCAGAAAGGGGAGCCTATAGGAGGGGAGATAATCCAGATAAAATGCAGACGAGCCAATGAGGGATTGCAATGTGGCAAGGAGAAGGCAGATAAGGTGATGTGGAAAAGGCTGACACCCACGGTGAGGTGGTGGTGGGGACAAACCAGTAACATCCCAAATTCCAATCATCATCGAGGGATCGACGAAATCATCCAAAACAAAACATTGATCATCGAGAAGGCGTGGGACGTAAATATAATAAACTAAAACTTGTTCGAAAAAGATGTGTTGGAGCCCCCACCCTTTTGTGTTTTTTGGATTGTATTGTGTTTTGTTTGTTATTGCTTTGTGTGTGTGCTGTTTTTTTTAATGTATAGGTTTTTCATGTGAAAAGGAATGGTATATGTATCTTCACCAATTTATATATGTAACATACATAGTACGTAATATACTCGAATGCATTGCCAAACATTCTTTTACAAACGAATGCAAACGAATGCGTAGGTTATCAAAACATTCTTAGGTTTTTTTTTACCCTTTTTACCTAAACTTTCATACGTTAAATTTTTTTTTTCCTTATAATAAATAATGAATACAAAAGTATGGTATTTACCATACTTCGAGGGTGTTTAACATACTCGAATGCGAATGCACGTATGGTTCTTACTATGCATACATACATACATACATACATACTTACATACACACACACACACACACACACACACATACATACATACATACATACATACATACATACATACACACATACATACATACTTACATACACACATACATACATACTTACATACACACACACACACATACATACATACATACATACATACATACATACTGCTTCATAGATTGTGATTATCCTACGTGTTCTTTTGTTCTTTTTATTATTTATTCTGCAGTTAATTTTTATTTATTAATAATGTTTCCATCATCATCATCATCATCATCATCATCTACCCTGTTTCCTCTTCTTATAAGTCCTCAAAATGCTCCCTTGATACTTCCCTTAATCATGTTTTGAAATGCTTAATCCCCGTATCCCACATGGGTTTAATCCCTTAGCCGTTCCTAATCAATTCTGTTCGCTATCATAATTAACTTCTGATGTGGTGGGCTAATTAACTAACTGGATTCTTGGATTTTCAAACAATCCGATCCATCGCAAAAACAAAAAAAAACCCCAACACAATTTGTCGAAACAACACTCCCCGATCTCCGATTAGTGCAAGACGATCGCCTACTACTACTACTACGGATGTGGCGAGGATTGCACACACATGGATTTATAAGATTATACTTTGCATACTACATGTCAATTGCGAATTTCCGCATTGAAGAAGCTCGCTTACAATCTCGATTCAATTAACTCATCATCGGAGGAGGAGGAGGAAGAAGAGGATGGTGTCGGTCATTTCGAGCAATCAAACATACTCGAGGTCAGGTATGGCTATAGCGGGGCGGGGGGCGAGGGCATGTGACATGTGTGGTAAAGAGAGGGCTCGATGGTATTGCGCCGCGGATGAGGCATATCTGTGCGAGAGGTGCGATGCATCTGTCCATTCTGCGAATTCTGTCGCGAGGAAGCATGACAGAGTTAAATTGGGTCCCAATGGAGCTCCCATGAAGCTCAAACCCTCTCATCACCACCATCATCATTCCTCTGGCCACACCAACAAAATTCGCAAGACTGCGGGCGGTAACAAACTCGGCTCGAATCATAACATTAGAATGGATTGTGATCATGAGATTCATGATGAATCCTTGCCACTACTACTACTAGAGGGTGGAGCTGCTAATGTGTTAAGCCAACAAGTCCCTAAGGTAGAAGAAGAAGAGCGAGAGCAAGAGCAAGCAAAAGAAGAACAAGTAGTATGTCAAGACCAAGGGGACATCATGAGCTCAATGGGTTCTCGTCGGTGGTGGCGAAGCTCTAGGAAACGTGCCCGGACACCCCGTGCCAAGTGTTTCACCCCGGTTACCCCATCGAACCTTATCTTATCGAATCATCCACATCCCAATAATATCGAGCACGATCATGATCAATACATAACTTGTGGCAACCCTATAAGTTCTATGGTGAAGGAGGAGAAGGACATAATTGATCAAGATCAAGATTCCATCCTCTTGTTTGACTCTCTTTTGTCATGTGATGATGATTGCATGGATAAATTTGGTCATGACTACCCCCCATTGCCTTATAAGGAGGATCCCTTCACTCTAAGCCATGGTGCTTACAATACTTGCTTCACCACTAGTGATCAATCCATGTCACACCATGAAGTCCCCACATATGAACCTCTCTTACAAGAGCTCATTGATGATGTGAACCATCATGGGGACTTGATGGAGAAGATCTTATCCCCGTCGTGCTCGACTAGTCCGTCATTTTGCATAACTAATGCGAGTTGTTGTCATATAAATGATAACCCCGATATCCATGCACCCCCAAACCTCGAATTTAGCCCCACACATGACACATGCGACAACAACAGTGGTGAAGGATTAAGTGGGATCTCGTCGTCTAACGTGGAAACAAATAGTTTCCGAGGATGTGATTTCATCGATGATGGGAGCCTTTCGATCAATGAAGACTCGGAGATCGATACATTTGACATGATGGATCTATGCTCCATTAATGCAAACCTTGATGATGATCAACTAAATGGTAGCGACATCCAAGAAGAATTCCCTGGTGTAGAGATATGGAGAGAAGCCTATGGGGAAGATCAAATGGCTTGTAATGGCAATGTCATCTTTGAAGGGAATCCTTTCAATGGGAAGGGAGAGAGGGCCTTAGTGGAGATTGGATCATGTGTGAAGATGGAAGAATTAATGGATGGAGAGGTGGGGTTGCCACAACCATTACCTTCAAGGAAAGTTTTGTCACTAAGGTTGGACTATGAAGAAGTTCTAAATGCATGGTCTGATAGAGGATCCTTGTGGATGGATGGTCAAAGGCCTCAAATTGTCCCGGATATTTGCCTTTTTGGCTATGTAAGTATCCTTAACTCCCATGGATGGACATGCTCATTTAATGCATTAACTTGTCTCTTTTAGTGATGCTAAGTTTATAGAAGTGCCATGGTGGACACTTCTACGTGTATCTCAATTTATTGCATTTTCAGGCCTCAAGTTTTGGTTATAAGTTAATTGAAGTTTGTGGTTTATATATATATTAATGCATTCATAGTGTATCCTATACTCATTGTGAATGATGCTATGGTATTAGGGGAATGTAGAGCAATACGGTGGAGCAATATTAATGGTGGACAAGTCCAACGGTGACAACAATGGTGGTGCTAGCCAAGTAGGACAGGTGCCCATGTTGGTGACAGATAGTGGGCGAGAGGCTCGAGTGTCACGATACCGCGAGAAGAGGCGTACAAGGCTCTTCTCGAAGAAAATACGCTATGAAGTCCGCAAGCTCAATGCAGAAAGACGACCTCGAATGAAGGTATGCCACTCTTGTCTTAAGCAAAGCTCTACTTTTTGAAGCTCTACTTTTAAATTGTAGTGCGGAGCTAACTCTCCATCTTGTTGGATGATTTCAGGGGAGGTTTGTAAAAAGAACAACAATTGCGGCCATGTAAATGTGGAGCTATGATATCGTGTAGAGAATATTGTGCATACCACCCCAACTCCTAGCACCTCATCCTCTTAATAACAGAGGAAAGGAAACGGGCTTGTGCATTACCTAACATTTGTCTTCTTCTGTCTTTTGTCGAGTCTCTTGTAAAGTAAAGGTCATGGCATGATTTGAAAGAGAGGGGGGTTGGGGATGCTTTGATCTATGAGACTTCCTTCTTTTTCAATCATGCACGAATGAAGTTTGCAAGATCACAAGTCTCATTGTTTTTCTTTTTCCTTTTTCTTTCTAGGCGTCATTAGATGGCCTTTGAGTCCTAAAAATCATTGATTTTTCCATGGACATTCAAGAGTATCGACCACCCATTTTTTTAGTATGGGTTCTTTTCTTTTTCTTTTAGGCCTTGGTGTAAACATTTCGTCTTGTACCTTTATCCTTGTATCATCAAGTCACTTGTATTGTCATGTGGACAATTGCAATTCTTGAATGAGAGGTATCTAATAAGTTCATCGAATGCACACAATTGCAATGTACTTTTTCCATGATAATAAAGTGACACCTAGATCTAACTAAAGAAAACATAATATTTACCAAACTGGTTATATAGACAACCAACTTAAGTACAAAATATGCTAGTAGGTAGTATGTACATGTAAGGTAACATGGATAGTGCACTCAACGTTGTGAAAAGAAACAATAAAATACCAAAACACAACAAAATTAGAAATTTGTAACCATGCATAAGAAGGAAACCCGTCCTTCATATCTAAATGAGGTACACAATCAAATACATCACAAAGATATGCATTATTTGTGTTATAAAGACAAGGAATTACTACTGTGTGTGTGGAATTCTTTTACTTTTTGGTGCATAATTCCCAAATTTGACTTCTCAATTTTCCAACAAAAGTCTTTTTTCACTAGATGAACCATACTTCAAATTGAGCCATGATGATATTCAAGGTAGTACAAATAGGAATAGAAATTGTAAAAGTTTCCATCTGATCATTATTGTGTAGAGTGCACCATAAGATTACAAAGTCATAGTAATAGAGTACTTGTTTTTGACGAAATTGAACTCTTGACATTGCCACGAAAGTGGGTATTCATAATATGAAGAATTTTACAAACTCTAAATAGAATAGAAAACACATAGTTATTGTAAGCTTCTTAATTACCAAAGACCAGTTTTGATGGGAAAGGAGGTAATAATTGGAACAAAAGGCAATTAGTTGTGGGGCATATCAAAATGACAAATGATTCCGCATAAAATAAAAAATTGTTTCAAGGAATATTGTCACTTTTGGAGGCGACAAAGTCTAAAAACATTCATCATTAAGTATTATACATACATACCTTTCAAATCAAAGGGAGATCGTAAGGCAAATGAAGCCCAAGTCAAATTCATTGCAAGGAGACATATCTACCAAAGAAATCTTAGGTGTGTGATGTGTCCTAAAGGTTGAAAGTAATTTCGGGGTTAGGGGGGTGTTAAAAAATGGAAGTCAAATATCTTAGAGAGCATTACATTACATTAAACCTTCAACCTTGGGATGTGGAAAGTAAAGGTTGCGTAGATTGTAGTGTTATTTGCTTGCAAGCCCCCTAGAGGATGTACACAATGTATAAAAAGGGGATTCCCCAAGGTAGACCTCAAGTAGATCAATGTCAATTAAATCCCTGTTATCAATGTGTCTTCTTGTTTGTTATAAGGATAACCTTAAAGGCCAATTCTAATTCTAATATTAATGGGTTAATGTTAGGATAGTTGGGAAATTAGTTATCCCAAGATTTGGGACAAACCCATAAGTATGACACATGGGAAGTTGGAACATGTAGTGGTATGGAAGCCTCTTCCTACGACATCGTGAGACTCTTTAGGTGAGTTGAAGCTCTCTTCTCAGACCCTTTACTCAACTACCAAAGTAGAACATAATGTAACATTCACTGGTTTGGGACATCGAAGGAATTATATGTTTTTCTCATGTCCTTTGCTTGGGGATGGTCGATGTGGTTAAGCATACTTAATCCATTCGTCTCCTTAATATTGTATTCCTTTGATCATCATTAGTTCAATCCATTATGTAATCTATCTTGTTAAATCCTCATTATACCAAATTTCCATCATCATGACTAGTAGCATTGTCAAGTTCACCATGTTTGTCTCATCTTTTCTTGCATCTATGCCTCTCCCCTCTTCTAGCTTTGCTCATTCAATTTAACTCCTATGTTTGCTCATATATGTATTCACCTAATCGAAGTCACATGATCTCGTCCATCCATCATCAAATCCTTAGACCCACTCATCTACATTTTCATTCATCTTATCGTCCAATATCCAACTCATTGCTTGTCCTCTCATTCCACCCCCCTCTTGTTTGCACATTCTCTCATCTGCACTTCTACTTGTTCATCCGCCTATCTTATCATCAACAACTTCATTCACCCTCTTGTTTGATCCCTTGCTCATCAACCTATCTGCTTGCTAAATCTTTCACACATTCATTCATGCTTTTCTTACATCTAGTCATTCCCATGTCATGCTCCCTACATTTGTTTGACATACATGACTAGTGACATCATAAGTATCTTACATTTATTTGTAGCGATAATTTGTTGGCTCAAAATGGAGGGAACATCTTAAGTGTCTTATATTTATTTGCAATCTAAGAATTTCAATACAACACACCCGTGAATTTGTAAACAATAATTGACATAATCAAATTGGTGAGGATATCTTAAATGTTTTATGTTTATTAGTAATCTAAAAAGTTGAATGTAATAAGATCGTGAAACCTATAAGGAGTAATATTATGGATTAGAATAATGAGATATTATGAGTGTCTTATATTATGTACAAAGGAGATATGTTGCACATTATGCTTAGGATAGTGTTGGTCATCCAACGAGTTGTAACATTATGACGCAATGTAAATGTATGATCAGCCACATATAATTATAAAGGGTTCGAGATCAAATAAAATGTCATTGTTGAATTTGAATTATCTTAGAAAATGATTGATGCAATCGACAAAGCTATAATGTGGCATGCAGTTGTATAGTCTTCCCTCCCAAGTCTCTCTATAAAAGAGGGAACTATATAAAACTAGGGAGCTCTAGTTGACACTTCCTAGAATAATTAGGGGATTAGTAACTATGAGAGCTCTAATTGACACTCCTAGAATAGTTAGGGGATTAGTAACTATGAGAGCTCTAATTGACACTTCCTTGAATAATTAGGGGATTAGTAACTATGGGAGTTCTCCTAATTGACATGTCATCATAGCATAGCATTGCTCCTCTAATAATCGCCACTAGTAATGTTCTTTTTTGAATGACCAATTGGTTACTGTGAGCGGTGCCATGACATTGCACTACTTCTTGTTGGTAAACCTTTTTTGGTTTGACCATTATTCTATGTTGACTCTATTTCTTCTTGTGGTGTTAACCTTGTGTATTGGATGCTTCTCACTACTGATCATACACCACAAAGTACTTCATTCATAATGAAATCCAACTAGCTTATGTCCTCACTACCAATTACCATCCATCCATTGTCAATTAATGGCCACCATTAGCACGACAACACCTAGTCATTTGAAGGCACACAATACTAAATTTAGTTTCAATCTACATATTCTATGACATGGGGTTATGAGAAAGAACCATTCAAATATGATTCGCTTGCCTCTATAGCAAGGAAGCACAAGAATATTGAAACGTATATGAATGAAATTGTTGCGAAGATTTCAAGGTGCAAAATCGGTTATCCAAGTGTTTAAAAAAAAAGTATTCTAGGTTAATTTGAATGGGGCTATCATGGTAGGAATCATAGTATGAACCATACGTAACATACGTGCATTCGCATTCGCGAATGATTCAAACATTCGCGAAAGAAAAACACCCTCAAAGAATGATAAATATCATACTTTTGGATTAACTATTTATTATGAGGTAGATAAGCCTAAAAATGAAAAAAAAAAACAAAAAAAACATTAAAAAAATGGGAAAAAAACAAAAAAAAAAACACAAGAATGTTTGGATAACATTCGCATTCGTTTTCCAACGTAGGAAAACGAATGTTATACTAGACGAACACGAATTTTACGTACTATGGTAGGAATGACTAAAGCAACGGTCAATGCATTGCTAGTTTTTCACTCATAAAAGGCAAGGTTTCAAGAAACTATTAGGGAACCGGCTAAAGCGTGCTCTTTAGAGTTCAAATTGATTGGTTTGACATCATTAAAGGGTTATTCCTGATCTTAAGGGGATGGGCAATCGAGAGGTTCTTAGTTCATCTAAAAGTGAAAAACAAATACAAGGAGCTTCGTTTGGCTGGGCACCCGATCGGCTAAAAATACTAGACGAATAAGGATTCTGAGAATGTAAGCCAACACAACAATTCAAGTGTCCGGTGGTTGGGACTAATTTGGACACCGGACAAAAATTTAAGCGCGCGACCAAATCAAACTCAAAGACCTAACACTTGGGAAAGACAAGACCTAACACTTGGGAAAGACGCAAAAGCATGTGTTGAAGAAGACATGATTCCATGAACTAGCCAAAGATATGTCATTCTCATTCTATGTATATATATGTATGTATACCCCTGCATGTGCTTGCTTTTGCTTCTTCCCATAAGAAGAAGAAGAAGAAGAAGAAGAAGAAGAAGAAGAAGATGATATGCATTTCATGGGCTTCTCCTTCATCCGAGAAACAAAAGGATTACCTTGCAAGGATTAGGTGTGTCTGTGTATATGGGTTACCTAAATTCTCCTCCCTGCTCTCTGTTTGAAGAACAGAGGTAATTGTTGCTGCTATTGTTGTTGTTGGTCAGATCAGGGGGGTTCAATTATGATGAGAAGTATGTGGGCAATACCCAAGCAGAGCCCTTTTCTCACCACATCGAAGACAATCTCCGAAAAGATGGATATGCTCTCAATTCCGTTCGCATTCGGCTTGGAACAGGAGAAGCAACTTTCCGAAGAGCAAAAGAATGTCTCAAGAGATGGAGGTAATGACTCTTCCCCTCTCTTTTTTTGGGTGAATGTGGGACAGTCCTTTATAAGATGTGCAGGCATTTCCAGCTAGGATGGGCTTCAGTAGATCCGAGCACTCCTATCAGAGTCCATCAGAAATTTTGTGTTTGTGTCAATGAATTGATGACATGGATTACCACACCTTTGGAGATACTGTATGTTAATGAAGTCCAGCGAACACAAAAGGATGTGTCTTCTGTTCTCATTAAACCAAACACAAGAGCATATTTTGCGTTCGGAAGTGGTACTCTTGAAGGGCACCTATTGGTAAGTGATTCTAATGCCCTTCAGCAGTTCAGTTGAAAAGTGTGATAATCATTGCGAGTTATGGTAGTCAAACTCATATGATTTATCCCTCAATAGCAAAAGCTGCAGGATTAGATAAGAGGGTAGGCCCTTTGATCCTTGTCAAGAATAGAAAAGAATCCCACTGAAAAGGCCGATGTTTTCATAAGGTTTTTGACTAGTTATACAAATCGCAAAGGTGTCCTGACATTTAGCATGTTAACCCTACAAAGAGACTTCATTTTAGTTACTATAGTTCAGTTCATTTGGTTCAATAGCTTCATTGATGCAACTTGAAATTAGAGATTGTGCTGAAAAGATAATGTGTTTTTTATGTCTTATATTATACCTAGAGAATTTGCTTATTTTAAATGGAGATTGCTTTTTCAAACTATGGAAAATCACTAGACATGTTGACTGAGATAAAAATAAAATAAAATGCAATGTTATATGAAGGCTGGTGAAGAAATGTTCGCTGTGAAGTGGGAAGAAGATGATAGTGTTTGGTATGAGGTTCTTTCATTCTCAAAGCCAGCAAAACTACTTTCTAGAATAACTTACCCCTATGTCCAGTGGAGGCAACGACATTTCGCGAAACAATCAAGCAATGCAATGCTAACAGCTGTGTCAGAGCTCGGATATATTTGATATGAGAGCTCCAAGTTCAATGTGATATATAATGTTTTGGTGTGGTTGCACTTTTATTTAGAGATCCAAAGACAATTCCAATGCAAAGCAAAACTTCACTGTCTTGCTCCGGACTATTGGCTATTATCAACATTGAAGATTGGACAAAAAGATACGTTGCTTAATCTTATATTAAAAGCAGAAATTGATCCCAGACGAGTTTATTGTTTGATTGATAACGAGAGGGGAAACTCCAAGAAATGCTTGCAATATTTACTTGTTCCGAATGTATGCCTACGGTATTGTGATAAGTCTGAATTTTAACTTTATTGGTGCTAATAATATGTAAACGAATATAACTATTAAATTAAGAGATTAATGAGAGGAATCAAGGTAAGATTTGTGGATTAAAAATAGATTTCTGAGGTGGGTAAGATAGATAAGTGGATTCAAGAGAGATTAGTGAAGGGTTTAGCATAAAACAGTTGCATTAAGAAAGAGACTCAGGGTCCGGGTACTTGAATGTTGGATTTAAGAGAGATTATGATAATGATATTCAGATCATTGGTAGTTACAAATTTTTGATGACTGCGATCATTTTCCTCCAAGGTCTACGTTTTAGCCTTACCGCCAAAGTTATTAAACTATTGATATTGAAGTTCTTTGCATTGAAAAGTACCTAAAAACATATTAAGTGGACCTTTTTTTTAGTTTCAAAAAGGCTGATATTGATTTCTTAAAGTTTCATTGACCAAAATGAAATAATTGTTGTTAGAAGTAATTCCTAACGGTAATTCCATATCTATATTTGTTAGACCATTGTTTGTGGGTGAACACCCTTACAAAGTGTGGGGTTTTAAAAACTTAGGGTGATGGAGTGGCAAGGAATGTGGTATAGCTCCTTAGTGTGGTGGTTTGGTTTTCTTCTTGTCGGATAAACTCCATCCTCTAATAAAGACTTCAAAGAAACATTTTCTTTTGAAATGTCATTTCTTTGTGTGGTCTCATCCTTGTCTTTGTTGAGAACTTGAAATATCCATTCATCGATTGCTCCTTTGCAAGTTTCATAGAAGCTCGCTAGTAGCGTGTCGATTTCATTCATTGCATTAGTCATCGATCACATACGATTTATCAATTTCATTCATTTGCATTAGTCATCGATCACATACGATTTATCAATTTCATTTCTTAAGTCTATGGCTAAGCCTAGGTCTAAACAAAGGATTCTTTTGATTTGTATTTGTCTTCATGTATGCTTGGAGTACATGTAACAATGTTGCCTTGTCCACCAAAGCTATAAATACAATAAACCAACTATTATATTATTATTATATATAAGGTAGTGTTTGTAATTAACATTACTTATACAATCTCTCTTGTGCATATACTAATAATAAAATTATAGAACTAAAGGAAAAAACATTCTTGATTGTCCATGAGGTCACCTTGTTATATTGTTTATAGGATGAATTTGCCCCTGCATGTTTGAGCTTAGCATGCATATTGTGTGTCCCTAATTGTGTTGCCTGTATTATTGCTTCATCTAGCATTGCACCTTGTTGAAGGAGTATGGTTTGAGCATTACGGCAATAATATTTCTTTGTGCCTTTTCTAGTACTAGCACCTTTATCACTAATAGATGTGTCTCCATGAGCTTTTCTCAACCACCACAACTTGAGTTGTAAATATGACATTGAGTACAATCAGATGTTCTTCCCATGAGGAGTGACAATAAAAGGCCATACATGCATGAGTGAACTTTGTATTGGAGCTTAGAGGCAAAGCATTTTATTGAAACTCCTTTAGTAGCTAACATATCCCATAAAATCATGGAGTTGTTTCTCGATAGTGCGATCATGCATATCGAGGGTAAGCTTGACATTGGCTTTGTTGGTCATAATACCAATTTTGTCGGTGGCATGACCCAATATAACACCATGTTGAGCTAAGAATCGGCAAATATAAATGGGTTCAACAAGGGTCGGTACTCAAGACTTCGTAAATATGGCATGAAGTAGAATCAAATTTTCTTCCCATTAGTTAGAACAAGGTCTTCCATGTATGAGTCAACTTTGTTTTGGACCTTAAAGTCAAAGATATGGTTGGCACCTCGTTAATGTGTGCATAAAGCACTAGTTACTACAAAAGGCATTTGTTTGTTGGGGAACATGCTAAACTCTGTAAGAAAATTTTGTTTTATGATGATGGTTAGGGGCTGTCATTATTTGATTATACCCACCCCAAAAGGGCATCAATAAAAATATGTGTCATTCACAACAATGTCTTCAAGGAGGTGCTCAATACAGAGACCAAATAGCTACCGCAAATGGTAGGTTCATTCACCTTCCGAAAATCTACACATTCTAATTTTATTGTTCCTTCTTAGGGACAATGCTGACAAGAGATACCCTGGTTGTGCATTCTATTTAGTAGATGATGTCGGCATCTTGCATTTTATCTACATCTTCCTTTACCTATTGTGCATACCATAGGTTCATGGGTCTAGGGCGTTAAAGGACTAGCTTCACTCCTTTCATCAAAATAGTGTCTATCACTACTTCTAGGTACTCCTTTTATATCATCATAGCTCCATGCAAACATATCTTTCTTTTTCATATTTTTCAAGTCAAGATTCACGTTGGTATTAATGAAAAGATGCCCAAAGGCTACAAAGAATCCATACAATAAAATATAACCCTCCTACCCACTTTAGTCAACATGTCTAGTAGCGGAAGCCCTCATGCAGTGTCCTTCCACGGTGGGGGGTGGAAAAAGCCATCTTGGTGGAGCATATCTCCACTATATTCTCTCCCCCAAAAAGGTGAAGCCCTTTGTCTTTTTCCAAATTTCCCGAAAATGTTTTTGCTTACGAAACACAACATCAGGCTCACTAGGTGTTGCCTCATATTGACCTCTTAGAGTATGCAAGAGCATCAACCATATCTCCTTGACTAACTCCATCGCATTCGGTTTGACTTTCTGAAATACATACTTACATCTTGCCTTCAATAATACCCAAACTACTAAAGAAGATATCGTAGACCAAACCTTATCCTCTTCTGAACAATGGATTGGTGTAATATAAGAGACCTCCAATACATGTCTTCCATCGGAGAGGAGAAGAAAATCAACATAGTCCCTTTCATAATTCTGTGTCTTCAGCCAACCTTCCCCAGCTCACAAAACCCCATGTGTACACTTGTTTACCATAAATAGGATACAAAATTCTCAACATTCTTTTCCATACTGCTCTAGCAATAGGACATACCCATAAAACATGGTGAACCGTTTCACTAGGAAAACCATAACTGTCACATTTTAAATCGTTGCAATGGCCCCTCATCCATGACTTCATAGGAATGCCATAATGTACCAACAACCATCTAAACAAGACAACTTTTCTAGGAATTTGAATGGCCCATAGCCATTTCCAATAAGCATTCAACCAAGAGTGTTGTACAGTACCTAAACTCCACAATTTACACGTTGCTAACGTAACAACCATACGCCTCCTTAGCAATTCTCTACCCATTTTTACCGAGTACTAAAAAAATGGGATTAGTGTACCTAGAATTCCTTGTGTTGATATGCTTTGCCATTTCTATTCATTGGGATCCCACAAAAGGTGATTAATGGGCTTATTCTCGTAGGCTCACGATTCAAATAAACAGTTTATATCATTTGGATGTGGATTCAACATCCATTTTTTATTGTTCTTCCACAATATACGAACAAGCAACATACTCCCTTGAGTTACAACGTCGTCTTCCATAAGGATAGAAATAAAGACGCAAAACATCAAAATAAAGACAATCACGAGAGTTTTTATAACCCCTGACCCCCAACAAGACATGTAAAGATGAAAACATACCATACCTAAATAAACTAATTTGAGAAGGCTGAAAGGAAGACATCGTAAACATTGTATCAATTTCTGCATACATAATGTTCCCACCGCAAATTGTGCAACAAGCATGGGTTTTGTTTTCCATTGTCAAAGAAGAAAATTTCAGCCAATTCCTTACTGATCCAGCTTCTCCTCTCTCAAAATCGGCCCACTTCAACCTAGTTCTTTTCCCTAACATTACCCCCTCCTCTGATAGAAACAATGGGTTCATTATGAGGGGTTGGCACAATCATTCCTCCATACATGATGGTAGAGATTGGACCAAGTTATGTTTCAAATCCCACCATGCCTTCATGATACCTCTAAAAAACTTAATATCCTATTGAAAAATATCAATGGAATGATTAAAATCTTGACTTAAAAACCACCATCTAATATTATTTGCCAGTTGCCACCTATAGAAGGCATAACCTTAACCATTTTGTGCCTTAAGATTTTTTTCTATGGGCTCCCCACCTGGCAACAAGCCTCTTATAATAAATTTCCCCCAAAAAGCCTTACATTGTAATAGAGGATCAATCAATCCAAGACCACCCTCATCCTTTGGACCTGTAATAACTTTCCAAGATACTTTGTCTCTCACATATGAACAATCTTTAGATCCCTAAAGGAAATTTCTAATAAACCTTTGTACTTGTGATCAAGCGGAACGTGAACACAACCAAACCGACAAAATGTACCACATGGAAGCCAACAATTCTTGATTGACAACAACAACCCTACCTGCCAATGACAATTTCGCAACATTCCAACATAGCAATTTCTTCCTTATAGCAAGCAACAAAGGAGCTAGATGATCTTACGGCGAAAGGTTAATACCTACCTGACATCCTAAGTATCTTACAAGTTTACCATGCGGAATCCATTGAAACCCTTCCTGTGGACAACACAAGGGTTTTACTGTGGTACTTACCCAGAACCCCATACTCCTATCTTGTAAGAACCCTGTTTGAGTGTTATGAATGATGTCTGTTAAAAATGCTTGCAATCTCATAGCCAACAACTTAGCATATATTTTGTAATAGTATTCAATATAGTAATAGGTCACCACTTCCTAATATCATACCTTCTGTCCATTTACTTGGCATAATTCTAGCGTCAAACACCTCTTAGAATACAATAGTTTAATGTCATTCCCAATAAATTCTCAATAATTCCGAAAAAAATTTGTTGAAAGCCCATCAATACCAAGGCATACAGGGGAGCCAATTGCATCCAAAGCAACCCTTACTTTAGAAATCAAAACTGGCTTAACCAAAACAGTTCCCATATGTAGTGAAACCCGTGTGTATATGGTCTACCACACACATCGACGACTCTCCAATTGATCAAGTGTAAAACATTGAACAGACAATAGATTGCATAAACACGTTCGCATTCACAAGTGGAAGGATCGCGCATTCCACTTGTAGAATCTTCTTGAAAATATCCAAATATACCCTCTCTACAAAAATTGGATGCACTAGTATCACATGTTCCACAACTTGATTAGAATTTGCAAATATAAAAATACATGATAGGTCTACGAGTGGAGATCATTAGAAATTCAAATAAGTTTGGATGTGTTGATAAGTTAATGTAGGCATAATAAAGTTCAACAATGGTTCAATATCTCATTAATGTGCAACATGGGAAACACTAAGTTAAAGACTTATATTAATTTGGTAAGTTTTACAAAAATATGAGGTGTACTTGTAACCATACTAATAAAATGAGTTATAATTTGTACTTTGACCCATACTCGCATGTATATAATTGTGGACAATGTAGGATGGTGAACTTTAGGATAATGTGATTGGAATAACTAACTTATTAAGGTATTTAATACTTGTATTTAAAGTTGATCTAATCTATTTCTTAGGTGATTCACACGGGATCAAACTCTGAACGATAATGCTAGTGGAACTACAAGCGTATAAAAACATGCGGATAACGCTAGTGGAACCATTATTAACACACTACACAATCTAAGCAGCAAAGGAAGAGAAATATAACATTTTTAACAATAGAAGACAAAGATCTATAATATGGACTGGTATATATTAGACACGGAATGACAATCTCAATAATTGACCACAAATAACAACATGGACAATCATGGCAACAATTCTACGAGCATGTTATGTTAAGGTAAAGTCTGACCAAAATCAGCCTTAATTTAAACTAATCCATGTTTCTCCATATTGGTAGTCAGCAATGCACGCAGTGAAACTAATGTCATAAGTCTACAAACCAAGTATATAGAAATAAAATTGAAACATATAGAAGATTATAAAGATTGGAATACACCAAGTAAAACCCAAAATTTATATTGGTAATGTGAATTCCAAACAATACATTTCGTGAACAAAAGAGTCTATTACATATCAAGCAAATCGTCAATGTCATTTTCTTCTTCATCCTGTATAGAAGTCTCTTCGGCTATACATGCGTTGTCTTCCCCTGTTAGCCGAGCCAACGAAATATTTTCTATAAGCTCATCATCAAGCTCTATTAGCTCCCCCGGTTCCCCGGCTAACAGAGGAATAGGCTCTTGTGAAGCAGAACCTTTCGGTATCAGCGAGGTTCTTTGCACCGACCTCCTCGTCCTGGTCTGGGCACTCCCACAAAGCCTTAATCCTCATTTTTATAAATATAACTTGCTCCTCGTCCTTCTCCAATGAAATTGTGTTTGTAAAGAGCTTCAATGCACATGCAAATGTTGTCCATGTGAAGAAAGTAACAGGAAGAATTAGTTTTCAAACAAAAAAGATTCAGTATTGGTTATCTCAAGATTGTTAACCTAGTTTGAGGAATACTTGTGCTAGAAAAGAGGTTTAATATCCAATCTCCTTCTACAGAAAACATCTTGATCAAGCTCATCATAAGTCGTTGAGGTTTTTGGTATGGGTTGACAAGTCCCCGTTCTGTCGTGGTGGCATGTCGCAATTTCCGTGTTAGTAGATTTGAACCTCTAACTTCATTAGAATGCTCCTTGATTCTTTGTTTCTTTATTTCATCGAAGTAGCCAACCGTAATGTATTCAATGACATTTACGAACCGAAAGGTTGGCCCTCTATTGACATTGGTTTTTATCCTATAACAAATATTGCATCGAGTTAAGAATAGATTGAACAATCTTAAGAAAGGCAATATAGTGAATGAGACTTATAAATAATCCTTACCATGTAAGGTTCTCGATGCCATGGCAACGAGATCTCAAAGCTTGAGCTACCGAGTACCCTTGGTCCATACTATGAAAGACAACTATCCTCCACAAGGATGCAATCATTAGCTCAGCAAAATCCTTGACCATCTTCTCTAACTGTTTGAACCTAAATGGTTCATCGTCGTATGATGACCCTGCCATTTGAAATTCGTATGGAATATCAGCAATCATTAGCGTATATTCCTTCTTTGGCACTTTTTGGATCATGTCAACGACATCGCCGTAAATCACGTTGTAGTAAAGATCTCTCGTAATATCCTTTTTGTGGCTAAATTTTTTGAAGGAGCCATCTTCCTCAATTTCATATGCCTTGACTAAGCGACGATCCTTTTCTTGTCTGGCTCTCTCGAGATGTGCAAGGAAGGATGTCGGGAAATCGTGTATATCCTTATCTTCTCCTTGTTTCTTGCCACGACACGGTTTCTAATAGAAGCAATAAGTCATCAATTATTATTACACAACCTCTACATATGAGGAAAGCTTAATGAAAAACACCAATACTAACCTAATCCTTGAATGCAATAAAATACTCGGATAACGCCTTAAATGAAGACGTCAGAGGATAATCCTCGGTCACTTGTTCCCAAGTTATACATCCAAGTTGTTTCATCATAACTTCTTGGATCTTCATGTACACCTTATGATTGTGAAATTAGAAAACGAGATTAGAACTTTCAATTGCACCATATTGAATTCAATATCACTATTTGAAAGACTTACTTATTGAACTCAGTGACCATTTCTTCACGGCTTAAATCTTTCGCCACAACCCTTGACAAAACAGACACAAGAAGCTGCTCGTCCTTAATACCTTGCATCGCTCTCCATAGAGACAGCTTCATGTCGTCAGCCGCTTCTTCCATTGTCAAATCAATTTTCTTGGCCGCTTGTGACTTTAATTCTAGTTGAGGGTCTACCTTACATTTCTTTTGTCGTTGACCCTTGACCTCCTTATTCTCCCACATTGAGAAGATTTGATCTTGTAGGTCCCATACTTCTCCATCTCTAAAGGCAAGTTGAAACTAGGACTCATATTTCCGAAGACCATCGGACTTAACATTATCATCCACCACAATGCCGACTTCATGCTAGCATTGACGTCGTAGGCCTGGATGTAGCTTCACACCGAACTTTTGTTTGACGTCCAAGTAATAGTGGTGGAAGAACCTTATACGCTCAATCGATGACATTTTCTCCCTATAG
Source organism: Azolla caroliniana (assembly GCF_043228905.1). Lineage (NCBI taxonomy): Eukaryota > Viridiplantae > Streptophyta > Polypodiopsida > Salviniales > Salviniaceae > Azolla > Azolla caroliniana. Next base: position 24,491,826 of record NW_028230439.1, on the reverse strand, counting down.
TCATTATCATTATTGTGGTCCCATGCCAATAGCTTTGCCTCTTCAGTTTTGAGGCACACCTAAATTTTGCACTCGGCATACTTGAAGAAGAAAGTCATTGGATGTTCTCTCACAAGTTGCTGACGTGCCTCCGCCGAATGCGATCTTCCAATTACAAAGTAATTGTATTGATCATGCTTTCTTATGTTGAATTCTTTAGTGGCTTCACATTCTTCGGGATCCACCATAACAATAAAAGACACAACGGTAGCATGTGGATTAATTTTCATTTTTTTCTTGAGATTTTGAACATGCATTCGGTGTGGCTCTCTGATCTCAAGTGGTCTTCGTCCTGTTTTTTCATCTACAGGGGGCCGATGGATGTGTGTTATAGGCAAATTAAACACTTGCCCTTTTCTCACCAATTTATGCTGCATTAACTCTCTCCGTATCTTATTCTACTTGGATGACAACACACTCGATGCCAGCTCAACACCTGGTGTCCCCCTAGTGTCCTCATCTTCATTTGAGCTTCATGAGTCGGAGTCTGACATTTTAGTGGTCTTCTTTTTTGCTGGTCTTGATTGCACTTTAGATGCCCTTTTCGAGGCCTTCACTAGGGAGGGAAAGGGCTCCCTTAGAGTTACATGGCCTTGTATATAAGGCCTCAAGGTGACAATAAGGTTTTGTGAGCTTCGTAGATCTTTTTTAAAAGATTCTGGCCCACAAGATTCCTTTACTAGTCGATCTTCAGAAAGGTACACTTTACGTACCCCCTTCGAGCACTCTATCATTACAAGAATGTTGGTTGAATCTAAACATTCTTAGTCAAATCGTAGAATATGGCCATACATAAATGCGGTGTCATTTTCAAGCTGATCATCACCCTTCTTCTTTGCTGTATAAAGCACGACTTTTTTGTTGGAGTCGACGTACTACATACACCATTCCTTTTCCGTTAGATCACGGTCAGGAAGGCCCTCACCACCAGTAGCTGCTAACATTTTCTTTTGGCTAACATCATCAGATGGTTGAGATTTTGTCTCCTCGTTAAAGAGAAGTTTTTTTTCCTCTCTTCATGTTCTGAGGAACTATTAGTTTCCGGGTCTCAATTGGAGAGCCCTGAAGCCGGAGCTTTATTTTCTTCACAGGTCGGTCCGACAAGTTCTCAAATGACCTATTTAAGAAAGGACGTGCGAAAATATAAGCTAGTTGGTTCCCTAGATTAAGGTTACTTATTAAAATATACATAAGTAGATCAAGACAAAAATTAGTAGGCGATTTATGCTAAACTCTAAATATCAATCATACCTTCTGTGAACATGATAGACCTTTATTCAGAATTTAAATCTAGTAAGGGCTATTCAACTTCGAAAATTATATATCTTAATAATTATACCAGGATATGTATGATATTGAAGGGTAGGTATGGCTTATATTGATTCCATATCCATATTGTTGAGAATTTTAATACGATAGACTTAAATTTGGTATATCATAAAGGTAATTCATGGGTTATTTTCTATTATTTTAAGCTATTATAGGTCATAAAACCTTTTTAAGTAAGGCCGCTAAATGTTACAAAATGTAACAAATGTCACTAAAAAAGTCTGAATTGGACATAAAATTGGTATCTTTTCACACATACCAAATTGTTCCCCCAAAGACACAATATTCCTATTTAAATTTTGTGTTTTATACAATAACTCGATACGGCATATTGAGTTCATGTATAAAACACAAAATTTAAACATGAACTCGATACAAGGTATCGAGTTCATGTATAAAACACATACTTTACACAGGAACTCGATCCGCAGTATCGAGTTCCCGTATGTAATAGAAAATTTAAACAAGAACTTGATAAGCCGTATCGAGTTCTTGTTTGAAACACAAACTTTAAACAGGAACTTGATACGGCGTATCGAGTTCTTGTGTAAAACACAAACTTTAAACAGGAACTCGATATGCCGTATCGAATTCCTGTGTAAAACACAAACTTTAAACAGGAACTCGTTACGTATAAAACACAAACTCTAAACAGGAACTCGATACGGCGTATCGAGTTCCTGTTTAAAACACAAACTTTAAACATGAACTCGATACGCCGTATCAAGTTCCTACAAACTTTAAACATGAACTCGATACGCCGTATCAAGTTCCTGTACACAGTTTGTGTTTTATACAGGAACTCGATACGCCGTATCGAGTTCTTGAGTGCTAAAACATATTTACAAAAATGTTTGGACTGCCAAGCACTTACCTGGATTCTTGGTGCTCGATTTTCTTCGAAGACATGATTCTCGTTGTCGATGCTTAGGGGGAGATGACAATTTGGTGTTGCGTGCTATGGGCTCTTTGTGCTTTGTCTGCTCTGTGTGCTTGTGTGCTCTGTTCTGCACGTGAGTGATTGAGAAATGAGGACGTCTTCCTATTTATAAGGATTGACCACTATGGTTAAAGTAACCACAATCACTTTAACTAGGGTTGGTAAGCTTAAGGTTAGTTAGTTAGACCTAAGAAAGAGTTAGTTAGTTACTTTATATAGTACATAATCTTGAATGTACCAATGACTCTCTAATGGATTTAAATTAAATGATGCTTATGAATGAATCAATGATTAAATACTCAAACTAACATATTAATGATTATTTTATACTCAAACTAACATACAATGCCTTTGAAGGTCATGAAGGAAACAATGATAGAGGTTCATGAATGAAACAATGATTGAATACTTAAAGCAACATTTTTATGACTCTAATGTTTTGTATTAAAGATGTGGCCATGAATGAACCAATGATTGAAAAGGCTATTTTGGCTATTTTAGCCCCCCCCCCCCCATTTTTTTTTAGGGGGCGGGGAGGGGGGATGTGGTGGTGGTTTAGCCAAAATAGGGGGGCCAAAATAGCCAAAAGGTTTGTATTTTTAGGAGGGGCAAATAGCGCATTCCTAAATTTATTATATTAAAAATAATATCTTTATTTATTGTATTAATATAATATTAAATAATATAGACATTATATTGAGGGAGCTTCTGTTTAGAGAGGAGTTTATGTTTAGAGAAGACATTATCAATTTTTTATATTGGCCCAAGCACATAACTTAAAGAGCTCTCAATGGACCTTAAGCCATGAGTGAAGACTCACCGTTCTCGATTGAAGAATATTGTTTGTCATCAGACTCTTCGTTTTCTACCGAAGAGTATTGTCTGTCGATAGACTCACCATTTTCTATCGAAGAATATTGTTTGTCGATAGACTCACCCATTTCTATCGAAGAGTATTGTCTGAGCTCATCTTCACCTACAACACATGTGAAGAGTTCTCTATTGAAGAATACGATATTAATAAAGATACGGAGAATGAAAGTAGTGCCAATGAAACATCGAATATCATGGGCGATGGTCACAACAAAGAATTGGATTGTAACAAGGTTACTCCAACTTCTATGCAAGAAGAGAAATCTGGAAGTCCTATGCATATTAGAAGAATCCCACGTAGAATTCGTCTGGCCAGATTTAACTTGGTGACATCAGATAAGCATATTGGATTTGATGTCAACAAAATATGTTGTGCTTGTGGTTGTATGTCTTTGATTGGAAAATCAAAGTTGCGAGAATTAAGGCGATACTATTTTCGATGACTGGTGATGACCAAGACACTTACCTCGGGTCACATATGCAACTAGTGTCTGACAAATGTACGGGGATCAAAGTATCATTTGAGTATTATATCTTCCATGCACAACAAATATGTAGAGTTGCATTCAAAATTGTGTCATGTGTTAGTAACATGTGGCTACATAGAGTACAAAAACGTCTACTTAGCGGGGATCAGATGCTCAATTGTAAAGAGGTTCCAAGTATGAAAGGTGCAAGTGGAAGACATGCTATTGGTTGGATGAAAAGTTACTTTCAGTTAAATTGTGAAGTAATGCCCACTACAGGTAGGATGCACCTCTCTGATAATTACACACGTCGGGAAGTTTATGATGTCTATCAATCTGATATGGTGGGCTCACGTAATAAATCTGTCACATATAACCAATTCACAAGATTATGGAGTGCTCAGTTTTCAAATGTTATCATTCCACGTAAAGTGCGCATGGGGTATTGCTCCATTTGTGCAAATCTTAAAAGTTTGGCTAAAGGTGCAAAGACATCAATGGAAAAGGATATGCGTAAGAAGTTACTACAGGGGCATCGTGAGGCACAATCGTTAGAATGAAAGAAGGCGATGCATCATAGAGAGAAGTGTTTGAAGAGGCCCTAACAATACATGTGCTTAATGATAGATGGCATAGACCAAAAGAAGACGTGCTTGCCACATATGCGGAGGCTCCCCAAAGACATCAATGATGAGTGCCTTGTTCAAATGCACTTGGTGGGATGCTTGGCTTATAATAGGTTAGTTGGACCTCACATCTTCATTACATACCCCAATGTTCACAATGACCCTAACCTAACAGTTACAGTGATTCACCAAGTTTTGATGTCATGGGGCCAACCGTTCCCCCCTGTTCTATACATTCAATTGGACAATACTACTAGAGAGAACAAAAATTCAACTGAGTTTGGCTGTCTAAGTATGTTGGTCAACCAAGGATTGTTTAGAAAAGTGAAAGTCAATTTTCTTTTGGTTGGCCACACACATGATCATATAGATCATATGTTTAGCACATTCTCCAAACTGTTGTCTCGGCATGATGCTTTCACATTACCAAAACTATTTGATGTCATTTATGATGCATATACACCACGCCCAAAAGTGTTACACTTGAAGGAGGTATATGACTTTAAGAGATATATATCAGATGGGGGTGTTGGGAATGTTAAAGTGCCGCCCAGTTAAACAATATAAGCTTCAATCACATTTTTATGATAAAGAAAAATGAAATAAGTGGTTCTACGCATTTGTATGCTAAACAATATTCATCTTCTACAACATGGGAACCTGAAGGTGATTGCGAGTTATTACTTTGTATGCCGAGTACAATTGTCCATGGTGACAGGAATGCACGCTCCCTTTGCACACCACTCGGCCACAACCGAGTCTAAAATCGAAGCACAGAAAAATGGATAATGAATGCACGACACAAAGGAGAGAAGAGTACACAGGAAAGAAAAGAGAATACAGGATGTTAACGTGGAAAACCCAAACTAGGGAAAAAACCACGGCAGCCCACAGACTGCAAACTATCACTATATCACAATGATTACAACAGTAAGCTCACGGAGGCAACGATCTCATGCTCACGATCTTCGCCACAGGCGGCGGTTACAACAGAGATACGAACTCTTCTTCTCTTTCTCTCTCTCTCTCTCTCTCTCTCTCTCTCTCTCTCTCTCTCTCTCTCTCTCTCTGTACACGGCTGCGCTATAATCTTGCGCCAACAAGAATGACAACAGCTACACACACACATCATAAACAACAGTTTGCCCTAAGTCATATTTATAGTAATATGACTTTCCGGCTATTTACAAATATAGCCCCGATGGACTCTCAAAAACATATTTACGAATATTTCCCTTCATCTGGTGATCACTCTTCACCGGGCCTGCATCATCCAGCGCTTGCCGGGCACTCATCATCCGGTTCTCACCAGGTCTTCATCATCCGGTTCTCACCGGGTCATCCGTAGCCGGGTACTCCTCATCCGGAGGGATCTGTTTCCTAACACATGGAGCTAAACAAATGCCAATTGAGAAGAAAGGATAGTTGCATAGTGACTTGGTATCGGAACAAAAACAATTATGGCTCCAAGCCTTAGAAGAAAAAAGAAAGCATATTGAGGATGCCAAGAAATATGCCGCACAACAAGACACGTCATGGTGGGATGTATTTTTTAGTGATTGGAAAGGAATTATAGACAATTGTGTATTCGGTGATAATTGGAATTTGGAAACACCATTCACATGGTCGCTAGAACATGATCGTGTAAATAAAACTCCGGAGCAACCAACAAATGCGATTAATGACAGTTTAGTCCATCCACAACAAAGAGACATTTATGTGGGACCAAGGATGACCAAAGTAGCCGAAGCTAGATGGCAAGGCAATTTGCAAGAGCTCGCAGCGGGGATGTTGATTGCAACGCCGGCTGATGAGAACTCATATGACCACTAATTTTGGGTTGGTAAAATTCTAGAAGTGCTAATGCATGAAATAGAAAACACGATCAAGTCCCTAAACGTTTATTGGTACAACACTAGAAGTGCAAATGCTTTTACAAGTAAGTATACATTGGAGATTATTGAATGCCCAACGACAAGGGGAGGTTGGAAGAGGAAGCGAAACATTCGTAACACCTCGACCCTTGATATCTCTGATGTGGATATCATCGTGTACGACCTCACGCTTACAAAAGCCGGACGATTAAGGAAGTCAACAATAGATATAATAAAAGAAAAATTACCAGGTCTACAAGGTGGCTTGAGTCGAAGGCAAACGAGATCTGCTACATATAATCTAGAGTCAAACCATTTGGTTTATGACGAAGATAATGCATTGATTGGTACATCCGAGGATGACGAGGAGGAATCGTCATTGTACATTAGTTATAATAGTGATTCTCCGTAAAGGAGTGATCATGAATGTATTTTTGGCTATTAAGTGTAACTACATTCCGCTTGTAACAAATCGAGCAATATAAAAGCATGTGTTTTGAATTCTTATGATTTCTAAAAAATCGTTTCTTATAAAATAACATTGGCTGTAAAGTTTGTGATATAAATTGAGAATGTAACTTTTTGAAATTCCTCTTCTTCTTCTTTTTCTAAATCACAAAAATAGTGGATTTTTAACCTTTTTCATAGTATATTTGAACATGTATGATACTGGTATTAATGTGTTTTGTAAAATCATTGAAAAAGTACTAAAATCAATCAAAATATTCCTTATCCTTCCATTTATGCGTGATCCTTCCACTTGTGAACGCGAGCGTGTTTATAAAACTATGTAGCAATATGCCTCATTTCCTCAACATCCTCCGTAATGGATCCATCATCCCTCTGAAGTTGTTTCATCCCATTACAAGATTTTTTTGCAATTACAATTTTGAAAAAATCGGCAGAGACTTTATCCCCCACTTGTGCCCACTTTGTAGCAAATGAATTATAAGTGCATTGAGCCCAAACATTTTGTAGTTTAGAAAGCTTATCCATTCTATTATTCAATTCAAACATCACCCACATCGCTCATGGCATACGTTGTTGAAAATGTTGCAAAGAAACAACCGTTTGTTTAGTACTCGCTATCTTTTTTTTTAATTGACATCGGTCCTCCTTTGCTTTACTACAAAACCAATTACTAACATTGGCAATTGCATCCACAAATTTATTACACCCCATCAGTTGTGATACACTTGTATCCTTCCAAATTACTAAAACATCTCTTCTAATGACAACATCATCATACAAAGAGGAAGGTATAGGTGTCCTAAAGGCCTTCATTTTTCCCTTTTTTTCAAAGTAACAATAAGAGGTGAGTGATCTGAGAAAGTTTTCCCAACTAATATATGTAATGAACCTCCTAACTTTAGCAAGAAGTCATTAGCATACAATTTGTCTAATTGATCTAGATTAGTACCCAACAACCGTCTATCTAATCTAGAGAATTACAAGGATTCAACATGTTTGCTAAAGGAAGAAGAGTGCCAAGTATCTTGAAAACCATACTTAAAGCACAACCTCTCCCAAAAGCTTAATTCCGAACTATATAAAACAACTTGGCTACCTCCACTTCTATCCAACATATCCTCGATCATATTAAAATCTCTGACCATACACCAATGATCCACATTGGCAAAGTATCACGTAGATAAGACCATAACCTTCTCCTATCTGATGACGCATTATGAGCATATACATTTATAAAACCCAATTGTAGATTTTTTATTTCTACGAGTAAGAAACTTGATTCTGCTCAATGTCGGTATACCGTTCAAGAAAAGGAATTATTTGCAGTTATACATGCGCTCAAAACATGGCGCCATTATCTTTATGGAAATCGCTTTGTGGTAACTACGGACCACGAGTCCTTGAAAGATTTTTGTGACCAACAAGACATGAAAGGTCGTAAGGTACGATGGGCTGATCTCATCCAGGACTTTGATTTTTCCATACGATATCGTAAAGGTTCCATGAATACTGTCGTTGATGCACTAAGTCGCATCTATGAAGTTAACATGCTTAGCTTCAGTGAAATAACATCAGATCTTTATGATCAACTTCGAGGGAAGTATCCTGATGAAAGTTATTTCGCAAAATAATGGGCAAGAGTTGACTCTGGAACAGACACCACCACATCCTCGAAGGAATACTTCCACATTCCTAATGGTCTGCTCTACCATAATGGGAAGGTTTGTGTTCCAGATTTGCCTGAGGTCAAAAAGAGAATTATGTTTTAATGCCATGATGCACCCTCAGTAGGGCACCCTGGTATACATCGTACACTCATTCTCATCTCCACTCAATTTTATTGGCCTAAGATGCGTCCTGACATACATAGCTATGTGACTAAATGTCCCCAATGTCAGGTTAACAAAGCCGAGCGACCTAAAGCCACAGGACTTTTACATCCCTTGGACATTCCCAACAATAAGTGGGAAAGTATATCCATGGATTTTATTGCTAGCCTTCCTCGCACCCAAAAATGCCATGATGCCATATGGGTTGTGGTTGATTGACTAACTAAAATGGCCAGATTTATTGCTACTAAAACCACAATAATAGCTCCTAAATTGGCTTACCAATTCGTTGACGAGTTATTTCGTTTTTATGGGTTACCGATGGATATCGTGAGTAATCGAGATCCAAAATTGACTAGTGACTTATGGACGGAAGTCTTTAAGAAGTTAGAAACTATGTTGAGCATGAGCTCCACGGATCATCCTCAATCCGATGGACAAATAGAACGAGTAAATCAAATTATTGAGGACATGCTTCGAGCATACGTTGGTACAAAACCAACAAAATGGGAACGTTATCTCCCAATTTTGGAGTTTGCTTATAACAGCTCCAAGCATACGTCGATGGGATATAGTACTTTTATGTTGATGTATGGTTTTCAGCCACGAGCCCCGATTGATGCTAATATACATCATGATGAGTTGCGAAGTACGCAAAACTTTCTTCAGGATATGTAAGATATGTTGCATATTGCACGAGACAATATAAAAACAGCTCAAGATAGATCGTGTTTTTATGTCGATCATCATAGGCAACCTCGTGTATTCAACCCTGGACAGAAGGTATTTTTACGTGTACCTCACAATTCTAAGACATTGTCTACGGGTAAGTGCGCTAAGTTAGCCCCACGGTTTTGTGGACCTTTTACAGTGCTCAAACGCATTGGGTCATCAACCTATCGTCTCGCTCTTCCCGATGGTGTTGGAATTCATCCAGTCTTTCATGTGAGTCATCTAAAAGAACTTCTAGGTTTCGGCGACAATACAGTTACAACTGAAACTCTGGTTACTTCTGAAGATTTATCTTCTAAACCACATGTACCTGAAAGAATTCTCGATGTTAAAACAAAAAAATTATGTACTAAAGAAATCCGAGAATTTAAAATAAAATGGATGGATAAATCAATAAAAGATGCCACATGGGAACGCGAAAACATAGCTGAGAAGTTTTGTCTATATGAACTTTCCATTGCAAGAGTGCAATCTTTTAAAGAGGGGGAGTATGTTACGGGCATGACCATATAATATCCCATGGTGAGAATTTACCGTAATATTCTATACACGTGGATAAGTGTAAGGGTTAAACGAGAGTGTAAAAAAGGGAGGATTACTTTTAAATCCTCGGGATTGAGACAACCCATTAGGCCAAGTGTGAACATGGTTGGGGGCCTTGGGTATCGCTATAAATAGAGGCCTAGCTACCCTCATTTCGGGATCTGGTTGACTACGTCGAGACTCTGTCTTGTGGTTGATCAACTCTTGTAGCGACGGCGCCAGCACCAAGTACGACTCGACGCCACGGCGGTGGTATGGGACGCCGATCGAGGCTCGAGTCCGTCTTGATCCCTTCGCTCGGGGGTGGTCGGGTGGATCGGCACCCTTCTTTCTCTCTCTCCTTTTTATCTATTCATCTATATTCTATCCTTATCTAATGCTTACATTAGTGTATGTCTCTAACAGAATTGGTGCCTTAGGTCATGGCCATCTACATCTGTAGCTATTAAAATCCCCACCTTGAGTTCTTGCAAGTTTCCACATAAATGTTGTCATGTTGTCATCCTTAGTTCCACATAAATGTTTCTCTGTTGTAGATGAACCAAACTATGAAGATCAACATTAACTGCTTGAAGTGGTGATTAAGAACCACGAGAATATTTTATGGACCACGTAAATGGCATTTGCAATGTTCAATTACCATCAACACAATTATTAATGGATTTTTGTTCATCAATGTTGTCCGCCGGAATAGTAACCGACGGCCAAAAGCGTAGGAATAAGAAAATATATAAGCGTAACGTATGTAACGGTTCACGCGGGAAGCGTGAACGACTAATTAGACCCTGCATATATAAAGGGCAGAAAACCTCCTAAGGAGGTGCGTGTAATTTTTGGGAAATGTAAAAGAACGCCTGATAATAAAATACTATCTTCTCTGAGTTTCTGTGTATAGCTACGACTAATTCAGTGTTTGTGTCTCGGATACGTAAGCATAGTAGTACGTAAGTGCAACCTGTGATAAGGAGTCGGTTGTAGCCGTTGAAGCACATGTTCACCATAAGGTGTCTTATTGTGCAACATACTTCTTTGCAGTATTGATATGCATTTTTTTCTCTTGTAAAAATGGAGATTTTAGTACAATTCGAGTTCATGTAAACCCTAAACCTCTTTCATTTGAAAAAACAGAAGATTTCTAAACATGAACTCCATACCTTGTATCGAGTTGATGTAAAAAACAAGATTTTCCTTGCAATTCCATACAATGTATCAAATTCATGTTCAATGTTTTTTTCCCAAGATTTAAAAAATAAAAAAATCAGGCTTGAGTTGATGAAAAAACCAAATTTTTCACCACAATTCAATACAATGTATCAAGTTCCTGTTTAAAGTAAATTTGTTTCAATTTCTTTATTTTTTATTTTTGAAAAAATAAAACTTTAAACATCAATTTGATACATTGTATCGACTTGTGATGAAAACTCTGGTTTTTTCATCACTTCAAATTTATTTATTTATTTTAAAAACAAAAAGACCCAAAATAAATAAATAAATAATCAAATTTGTTTTTTAAATAAACCCAAAAAAAAAAAACTTTAAACATGAACTCAATACATTATATCGAGTTCGTGTTGGAAAACAGGGTTTTCAACAGCAACTTGATATATCGAGTTCATGTTTAAAGTTTTCTTTTTGGGTTTTTTAAAAACAATTGTGATTTTTTTCCATTTATTTTGGGTTGTTTTCTTTATTAAATTTTAAGTGATGAGAAAACCAGAGTTTTCATCACAAGTAACAATCGGCAAACGGTTCAGTTTGAACCGAACCGAACCATGAAACCGTGGTTTAAGGGTTTCACTGGTTCAATTCGGTTTCAACAGCCAAAAACCGCGGTTTAAATGGTGTCGTGAAGATTTCCGACTTTGGTGTGAAACTGGGATGGAATGGGCAAGTCGGAAGGGTGCAACATGTGCACATGTATAGTAGGAAAATAGTGTATAGAATAAGGGGGAGAATTCATCCCACATTGTAACGTTTCTCCCTCCTTGGGCTATAAAAGGAAGGGAGGGGTCTCTTGTGAAGGGGTTGCCTATTTTGAGTGAGAAGGGTATACCACTTAGGTCGAGGGTTTCTATTTCGGTTTTAGGGTTTCGTTTAGGGTTTTACTATTCTTCTTCTTCATACCATTTCGGGTTTAGGGTTTTGCTTAGGGTTTCTTCTTCATCATCTTCTTTACTTTACTTATCCAGTTAGGGTTTTCTTGTAGTCGTTTTGGTGCGGCCTATGCGGCCATGGTTGTAATCGTTCACGGAGCCTTAATATAACTTGTTGTGTTTCTTTCTCCATCTATCTTCTTGTTCCATCCATTCTATGTTCATGTCCTAATCTTTCTCCTCTCCTCTCGAGTGAAGCTTCCATTCCCCCTCTACTCCCTAGTCCAAGACCCCCGTGGTCCCGCCTAAGATCTTACACATACTCGCGGAATACCGCGACAACAGTTTAACGGTTTTTTTATTTCTTTCTTTTTTAAACAATTTTTAAAAAATTTAAAATTGTTTTTAATAAACTTTTTTATTTTCACGCCTTGTTCTCACATTTTGGAAAATTCTCAAAATTTTAAAATTTTAAAAATTTTAATTTTGACCTAAGGTGAATACCGAAACCCAACCACGAAACCACGATTTTACCGATTTAGTGGCTTAACGGTTTGAAAAAAAAAATGGTTCGGTTTAATGGTTTCGTGGTTCGGTTCAGGTTTCAGAAATTGTAAACGGTTCGGTTTTGGCCCTCTCGAACCGAACGGAACCATTGCCGATTGTTAATCACAAGTCGATACAATGTATCGAATTCATGTTGAAGGTTTTTTTTTCCAAAAAATAATAAACAAATTGAAACAATTTGAAAACAATTAAAAAAAATTACTTTAAACATGAACTCGATACATTGTATTGAATTGTGGTGAAAAATCTGGTTTTTTCATGAACTGAAACTCGATTTCTTTTATTTATTTATTTTTAAATCTGGGAAAAAAAACTTTGAACATGAATTTGATACATTGTATGGAATTGTGATGAAAACTCTGTTTTTTACATCAACTCGATACAATGTATGGAGTTCATGTTTAGAAATCTTCTTTTTTTTCAAATAAAAGAGGTTTAGGGTTTACATTCACTCGAATTGTACTAAAATCTTTGTTTTTACAAAAGTAAAATATATACATATCGATCTTGTAAAGAAGTATGTTGCACAACATACCTTATGGTGAACATGTGCTTCCTTGATTAACGAAAAACCATTAATAATTGTGTTGATGGTAATTGAACCTTGCAAATGCCATTTACTTCACAAATTTTGTAGGGGAGTTCTTAAAATGAAGAAAAGGAGAGCATTTTGGATACCTTGATAACTATGTGATATGTTCAAATTGATATATTAATGTTTAAATCTAAGTTTGGCAGTTTTGACAGTTTATGAATATCGTTTACATTTTAGGAGTGATGGATTTATCAAAATAGTTTATGAATATTGTATACATTTCTTGAGTTGTGAATTTATGGATATTAATGAGCAATAAATGTATAGATGATAACATTAAGGATTGTAACAATGTTACCTCTTATACTTAAAACATTTTCAAGTCTAAAAATAGATGTAAATTCCACTTATGGAACCTACATCTCCCCAAGATGGTGAAACCATTAATCTTAACTTGTGCCTTGAGTTAACCATTGTGATTTTCTTTAAGTTAACTACATTTCATATCTGTAGACCATCAACATTTAAACATTTATTGAAAAACTATTCAATTTTAGAAATTATCATTTTGAAACTTGTCGAATATGAAAAAAATAGCAAATTTTACATGTTATTTAAAACATGTGATAATGATGTATCAAGTTTATGAAAATTGCCTAAAATAGCAAGATTATAGAAAGAATCTATAATTGGAATGCGCGAACCTTCCTTGTGAAGTCGAACGTGTTTATCATATTTTGAACATCAACAACTTGATGAAATCTTAAATGATTTTTGTGATGTTTTTCCGTGTGGACTACCACATGGGTTACCTCCTAAACATAATATAAACCATCGTATAGATATTGTACCTGGTGTTGCACCAATAAGTATACCTCCTTATCGCTTAAGTTGATCCGAAGAGGATGAGGTATCTAAGCAACTCAATGACTATTTATGAATGGGTTATATACGTTATAGTAAATCTCCATGGGGTGCACCTGTTCTCTTGGTATAAAAGAAAGAGGGCACATGGCGTATGTGTATTAATTACCGACGCTTGAATAAAGCGACGATCAAGAATTCATATCCATTGCCCCAGGCTGACGATCTAATTGACCGTCTCTAGGGAGCTCAGTATTTTACGAAACTTGATCTTCGTACGGGCTATGGGCATTATGAGTTTTTGTTCATGCCTTTCGGTTTGACCAAATTTGCTCCGTCCACATTTCAACAACAAAATGAATGACATTTTCCAAGAACAACTTGCAAAATTTGTCGTCATTTTCTTGGATGATATTCTAGTTTATAGTTGTACATTAGAAGAACATGCTAAACATGTCCGCTTTGTTTTACAAACTATTGTACGCGAAGATCTCAAAATGTCAGTTCTTTAAGAAATCAATTACTTATCTTCAACATCTCATAACCGAACGAGGAGTTGAAATTGGTCCTTCTCACATCGAGAAAGTCAAACTTTGGCCCACTCTTTGGAATAATCGAGAAGTTCAATCATTCCTTGATTTTTTTTGAGTTTTTGCAAAAATCTCTTTGTAATTACTCCCAATTGATGACAACGTTTACCAATCTTCTCAAAGGTCAAATGTGTAAGTCTACAAAACCTATTGTGTGGAATGCTACACTAGACCTCGCCTTTAAGGAACTCTAGGACCTAGTGTGCTAGGCTCCTTCGCTTCTTTTACCAGATCCTTCAAAACCTTTTAAAATTGAATTTGACGCAAGTGATTATGTTATAGGTGTCATCCTATATCAAGATGGAAAACCAATATCATTTAAGAGTAAGAAACTTGATTCTGCTCAATGTCTGTATACCGTGCAAGAAAAGGAATTATTTGTAGTTATTCATGTGCTCAAGACATGGCATCTTTATGGAAATCGTTTTATGGTAACTACGGACCACGAGTCCTTGAAATAATTTTGTGACCAACAAGACCTTAAAGGTCATAAGGCACGATGAGCAGATCTCATTTAGGACTTTGATTTTTCCATAAGATATCGTAAAGGTTCCATGAACACTTTCGCTAATGCACTAAGTCACATCCGTGAAGTTAACATGCTTAGCTTCACTGAAATAACATCAAATCTTTATGATCACCTTCAAGGAAAGTATCCTGATGACAATTATTTTGCGAAATACTAGGCAAAAGTTGAGTCTGGAACAAACACCACCACATCCTCGAAGGAATACTTCCACATTCCTAACGATCTACTCTACCATAGTGGGAAGGTTTGTGTTCCAAATTTGCATGTGGTCAAAAAGAGAATTCTTTCTTAATGCCATGATGCACCCTCAGCAGGACACCCTGGAATACATCGTACACTCTTTCTCACCTCCACTCAATTCTATTAGGCTAAGATGCATCCAAACATACATAGCTATGTGACTAAATGTCACCAGTGTCAAGTTAACAAAGCCGAGCGACTTAAAACCGCATGACTTACATCCCTTGGACATTCCCAATAATAAGTGGGAAAGTATATCAATGGATTTTATTGTTAGCCTGAAGGCAGCACGAGGATTAGGGTTTAGGTCAAAAACAGAGAGGGAGAGAGTCCGAGTGAGAGAACGAGATGCACATTGTCTTGGGTACAAAAGAGTGTACCTCTTTTTTGGTTTTTAGATATTATGTATATACAACTCAAAAGTGTGTTACGAGTGCGTTCACACTCGTGCACTAATAAAAGGCACGATGGCCCTTTATTCCCAACAATCTCCCACCTAAAGGCAATGTGCCCTGAGAAAAACAAAAAACAAAAAAAAAGTCAACTAAGTCCAAGTATGTACAAAGCTGAACTACATACATACATCTATCCAACTCCCATCATCTGTCGGCAATGAGCAAATTGCTCAACTGGAAGACCCTTCGTAAGAAGATCTGCAGGATTATTATTTGTATGTACTTTGACAAGCTCAATGCTCTTGTTGTCAAGTACATCTCTGATGAAGTGATACTTCACCTCTATGTGCTTCGTCTTTGCATGAAAGACGGGATTTCGAGCTAGCATGATAGCACTCTGGCTGTCACAATGAAGAATAGGTAACTCTGTAATGCCAAGATCTCTCACTAGATATTAAAGCCATAAAGCCTCTTTGCATGCCTCAGTGGCAGCAACATACTCTACCTCTGTAGTAGACAATGCAACACACTTCTGTAGTCTGGAGATCCAAGAGACCGCTCCTCCTGTGAAAGTAAACACATACCCAGAAGTAGACTTCCTGCAGTCTGCGTGACCAGCATAGTCTGATGTTGTGAAGAAAACCGTCCCTTAGCGCAATCGGTGCATAGCACGCGTGAACCAGCTCTTCACGCATGCGCGCCCTTTAATGTATATAATAGGGAATTAGGTACATAGGCATATCCGGGGGTAGTTAGATTCGGTAGGTAGGAAGTAAAGGAGGGAGACGGCTCCCTTCCTGAAGCTATAAAAGAGAGGGAGACGCGGGGGAGAAGGGATCGCGCATTGAGGAGGACGAAGTGTTGTCGAACTGTAACCGAACGCTTCTCCTCTGTTCATTCTCCGTCGCTCTTCTCTGCAGGATTTCGGGAGGCTCGCGCTGCTTCGAGGAACGCCCGTGTGCTTCCGGCAGCACCTCCATCCTATCCCCTTTCGTGCGTAGACGAACAGGCATCAGCATCTGTTCGCCGGCCTGTTTGGTTGTAACCGCTCGCGTGCTCTGTTGTTTTGTGTCATTTGTTAATATACAAACATTCGTGTCTCTCTGTCTCTGTGTCCATTCGTGTTTTTTGCATTGACGGGCCGTGCCCCTGTGTTTCTTTGCTCATACATAACCGGTCGTCTCTCTCTTTCTCTTTCCCCTCCTATCACCTGCTCTTCGGTTCAAGACCCCGGTGGTCCCGCCTCGTTTCTCCACGCACGCGCGTAGCAACGCGACATATTTGGTGAACCCGATGTGAACAAGGCGGCAGAGGAGCAGAAGATGAGGGGGTCGGATCTTGCAGAGGCCATGGCTTCGGCCGTGGACCGGATAGTGAGCGCGCGCGAGGGCACCGGTGCCCTTGACAGGGCTATTGAGGCGATCGTCGATACGATCAGCCGGTTCAGTGGAAAGGATGCCACGAGTTATTTGGCGTCCTACCGGGCGGAGATGTTGATGAGGGATATTCCAGAAGAGAGGCGTCTTGCCGGATTCCCTCGAGTGGCGATGCCGGGCATCCATGCGGAGGTGCTCGAGGTCCGGGCGGAGAGCCGGACCTGGGAGGAGTTCGAAGGACGGCTCCTAGAGAAATACGGGCTGGATGACGCGCTTCGACTTTCGAACTGGGGCTTCATGGAGTGGGTGGAGTCCCCCAACAAAGGAAGAAATGCGTCGGTACTCCTCTGGGAGTTTCAGGAACGCTTTGCGCGCCTTTCGGCGCTCGATCGGACCGTTCTAGACACAAGTCGTGTCCTACTGTTTGTCAAATCGGTTGACGCACGGGATCGGGAGCAAGTGGGCTCCTTACTGGAAACCGAAGACGGGCTGATGGCCGACTGGGCCGTGGTAAAAAGAGTCTGTGGTCGTTTTGACAAAAGGTGGGAGTGGGCTGATACAGGGGTGACCGGGGCGGGTCCTGTCGCAGCAAGGAAGCTCGAACCGATACCGCAAGCACGACGGGAAGAGACCCGGGAGTGGCTCGAAACCGGTTCGGCTTCGACCGGCGTGGTCAGAGGCTCGTCCGGGGGGACAACTTTGGAGGAGTTGACACGGGCGGTAAAGGATCTCCAGATCGCCCAGGCTCGGAGGGAAGGTGGCGAACAGGCTCGTGACCGACAGCCTCCGGCAGGAAATAGGTGCATGTGGTGCGACGAGGTCGGCCACATCCGGAAAGACTGCGGGGACTTTGCGGAGGCTTTGAGAAACCGGGTAGTATACCTGTGGGAAGGTCGGGTGCACGCCAGCGATACCTGGAGGGCGCTGAACCGAAACGACGGGCGAGGAGGAATGAAAAGGTTGATGGAAGAGGCGGCGGCCCGGCACGCGGAGACCGTCCACTACTCGGCGTCAGCCGGTATTCGGGTCCGGTGGCAGCGAGGCCCAGAAGGGGAGCAAAGTCGGGTTCTGGCCGACGGTGCTGGAAGGCCTCGCCGGTGCCCGACTAAAGAAAGACGAGGCGGACCGCGCGGAGAAGCGGGTCCAGGAGGTAACTGGGTGGAGTGACCCGGTCGGAGAAAAGGTGGGTTTCGTCGAAGCAGCTTGCCAGAACTACGAGGCTCTGGTTGAAGACAAATGGGTAGGTAAAACCGGAGGGGCTGGACCCTCACAGAGATACGAAACCCGATTCAGGCCGAAACAGAACGAGGCCGGTGAGACCAGTGCCCGGGATAACCACAAGAAGGGCGGATACCGGTTGGGCACGGAGATCGAAAGGACCACGGACCTACGAAAGGTCCTCGAAGAACGAATCCTCGACAGCAAGGTGGAACTGTCGTTGTGGGAGGTGCTCGGAATCGCCAAGAAGGAGTTCCACGACTCCATCGTAGACTTGGTGAAGAGGAAGAGGCTGTCGACGGAGACAGAACCGGAAAGGCCGGTGGAGGTGCGGGCGACGCACATGGAGGAAATGGCGATGGAAGACGAGTGGGCGGAGAGCCACTACTTGAGGCCACACTGGGCCCGAGCGACCACGGAAACCCTGGTGAAGATCGGAGATGTTCAGGAACCGGTGGTGGCGCTGGTGGACCACGGTTCGGAAATAAACCTGATGTCCATGGACTTCTACAAGAAGGGGAAATGGTCGATCAACACCAAGCACGGGTGGAAGATACAGGCGGCGACTCGTGCCACCGAGGAACTACACGGGGCCTGCCCAAACGTGCGAGTCAAGATCGGCGACGTCGAGATAGATCAGCACTTCTTTGTGCAGGAGACGTCCTCACACCCGGTCATACTGGGAGAACCGTACATTACGGCAGCGCGGATGGAGACCAAGGTGCTAGACAACGGGTCGGCTTACGCGAGGGTCAAGAGTCAGGACGGGCGTCATTCGGTCCAATTCCTAACGGTGCGACCAAACCACGAGCGAAACCGCGAGTCCCTCGGTGGCGAGAACCGAGAGGATTTTTAGAGAGGGTTGTCAAGGCGTGGGGCCACGACAGTCCGGATGCTCTGGGAAAACCCCACAAATGTACGATAGAGGCGAAACCGAAGAATCCTTGTACCATAAGTAGGAAGTTTTGTTTCTCCGACAACGGAGAGTGTACGATAGTCGGCGTCGTTGGCCGAGAAAAGACAAGGGCGGAGGAGTGACTTCGGGCGTGCGGAGTTCTCGGGCCCAGCGAAGAAATCAACGGAGCCGTGGAGGCGGTCTCCTTCGACGATACCTTGGGAGTACTGCAAGAGGTGGTCGGAGAGGGCCTTAAAGAGGACCGGACGATACCGGTTTGTTCAGAAGAGATGTACGAAGTCATCGCGGACATCAGTCGAGGGCTCGAGTCGGATCGGACGGCCCGGGTTAACACGAAGTACAAGACTGTGGACCGAAAGGTAAGGCCAGTCGCGGCACCCTTACCAGAGGGCAGCGAGTTGCGAATCAAGGGGGTCGCGTCGGACCCCAGTTTACGAGATCCGGCCTGCATAGGACACACCTTCATCGACAGAATGCTACGGGAGCTCAAAATCGGCGGGGGCGGGTTCCTACTGCCGGCGGAAGAAGACCGGTTTCGGAGAATACTCGGAAGGCACGGGAAAGCCTTCGCATTCTCACCGGGAGAGATCGGGTGCGTAGACCCGACAGTCGTGAAGCCGATGGTGATATTCACGGTACCGCATGTGCCGTGGAATCTCAAACCAATTCCGGTACCGAGAGCTCACATCCCGGAGCTGATGGAGCTGTTGAGGCAAAAAGTCGATATGGGCATCCTCGAACCGTCGAGCACCCCGTACTCGAACCGGTGGTTTACTGTACCGAAGAAGAACGGGACGTTGCGCTTCATTCAAGACCTGCAACCAGTCAACAGAGTGACCATTCGGAACGCAGGAATCGGACCAACGATAAACGAGTTCGCAGAGGCCTTCACCGGAAGGTCGATCTACTTGGTCGGTGATCTGTACTCGGGGTATGATCAGTTCCAACTAGCCGTAGAGAGCAGAGACATTACGACGATGCGGACTCCACTCGGCCTAGTGCGGATGTGTACCCTGCCACAAGGAGGGACGAACTCGGTGGCCCACATGGTGAATGCGATGAACAAGGTGTTGAGGGATTGTATCCCGGACATCACCATGCCATTCTTGGACGACATCCCGATCAAGGGATGTCCGGTGGAGGAAAAGGACGAAACGATCGGACCGGACGAATGCCGGAAATTCGTGGCGACACACATTGACGACTGCGAGAGGGTGCTGCAGAGGCTAGAGGATGCGAGGCTCACCTTCTCCCGGGAGAAATCGGCCTTCGGGCAATCAGAGATCATGGTCGTCGGACATCTATGCGGACTGTATGGCCGGAAACCGTCTCCGGCTAAGGTGGAAGCCATCTCCGCAATGAAGCCCGACTGTAACTCGGTCACGGAGGTACGGAGGTTCTTGGGAGCATGCGCGTTCTACCACATATGGATCCCGCATTACGCCCATGTTGCCGAGCCGCCTTACGGGTTGCTGAAAAAGGGGCGAAAATTCGAGTGGCGAGACGAGCATACGGAGTCGGTCCGAAAGATGAAGGAGGCTCTTGCTGCAGCTCCGGCACTCCGGAAGGCTGTCTACGAGAAAGGCACTCCCATCTACATAACGGTAGATACGAGTCCAACCGGGATCGGATGGGTTGTCAACCAAGAAGATGAGGACGGCATTCGGTTCCCAATCCGGTTCGGTGCGAAGGTCCTCAGCGAGCGACAGCGAGGATACGCCCAGGTTAAACGCGAACTCTGGGGTATCGTTTCGGCGGTGAAGGCCAATAAAGACTATCTGATCAGGACGGAGGTGATTATCGAGACGGACTGCTTGCCGATTCTGGGCATGGTTTCTGGATGCGCAACCCCGGACCTGGCAATGCTCAGGTGGATAGTGTACATCAAGTCCCTAGATCCGGAAATACGACACATTTCCGGGAAAGACAATGCCATGGCCGACATGCTTTCGAGGGCGCAATTCGACGACGAGGGCGGCATGGTTTCGGAGGACGAGGAAGTCGGCGTGGACTTCTTCGAGGCGGCTTACGTAACAACCGAGGGGGGGAGCACTCCGGCGCTTAACGATTTTAACGAGAGCAAGTACGATGGGGAGTGGCTGCAGATTGGAGGATTCTTAAGGACGATGACGTCGGACGCGTCATGGACAAAGGACGAGGCCAACCGGATCCGGATGAAAGCGTACCGATTCTTTCTCCGAGACGGATACTTGTGGAAGCACCCGAAGAAGAGAAACGGCATCCCGCTCCAAGTAGTGGCGATGGAGGAACAGGAGGAGTTACTGAAGGCCTACCACGACAGCCCCTGGGCTGGACACCGTGGAACGTGGCCCACGTTCGAGAAACTAAAGGGGAAGTACCGGTGGCCGAGACCGTACCGGGACGTACATCGGTTCGTGACGACTTGTGAGAGCTGTCAGATACACTCCATAGTCCGACATCGGGACGAGCTTCACCCTACATACCCTCCAGTCATCAACTTCAAATGGATGGTAGATTTGGTGACGATGCCGATGGGCGTAGGGCAGATGCGATATCTGGTGCTGGCCCGGGAGGACCTGACGAACCAGGTGGAAGGCCGAGCCCTGCAGAACAAAACGACCGCGGCTGTGTGTCGGTTCCTGATCGAGGACGTGATATGCCGGTACGGGTGCGTCGGGAAGATCGTGGCTGACCGCGGGGAGTTGGACGCCGAAGAGGCCGAGGAGTTGTTCGACCGGTTAGGGGTCAAGCTCTCGCTCACCACAGCGTACAATCCGGAGGCGAACGGGAAGGTGGAGCGCGGACACGGACCGATCGTCAAAGCATTAGTCCGGGCATGCGGAGGCCAAGTCGGGAACTGGCCACGACTGTTACCTTATGCCTTGTGGGCGGACAGGACAACACACAGTTCGGTAACCGGGATCATGCCGTCAGAGCTCATGTTCGGACAGAAGCCGATCATGCCGATGGAACGGACAATCTCCTCTTGGGCGACAGTGGACTGGAGAGACGAGATGAGCCGGGAAGAACTGCTAGCGATGCGTATACGGCAGCTCGAGCGGAGGCCAGAGGACGTGGAACGAGCAGCGGAGAGACTTCGGATGGCGAGGATGAGGAACAAAGCCCGGTTCGACCGAACCCACCAGCTCCGACCAAAGAAAATCGAGGAAGGAGACTGGGTGCTAGTCTACGACAGCAGCCTCGACAACCAGCACCGGGCAACACGGAAGTTTGCAAAGCGGTGGTTCGGGCCTTACGTGGTAACGAGCGCCAACGACAACGGGACGTATCACCTGGCGGAACTCGACGGTACGAGGATGGCGATACCGGTAGCAGGGAAGCGGATCAAAGCGTTCAAGAAGCGCCACGACGGCGAACCGGATCTAAGAGGCCTGGACAACGACGACGAACAGTCCGAAACGGAGGACGAACCGATGGACGAAGAACCGGAACTCGGACCGGTTTTCTCCAACCAGAGCACAATTTTGGCCAATACCGGTGGATGCACGGTTAGGTGGGGGCGGATGTCGTGAAGAAAACCGTCCCTTAGCGCAATCGGTGTATAGCGCGCGTGAACCGGCTCTTCACGCGTGCACGCCCTTTAATGTATATAATAGGGAATTAGGTACATAGGCATATCCGGGGGTAGTTAGATTCGGTAGGTAGGAAGTAAATGAGGGAGACGGCTCCCTTCCTGAAGCTATAAAAGAGAGGGAGACACAGGGGAGAAGGGATTGCGCATTGAGGAGGACGAAGTGTTGTCGAACTGTAACCGAACGCTTCTCCTCTGTTCATTCTCCATCGCTCTTCTCTGCAGGATTTCGGGAGGCTCGCGCTGCTTCGAGGAACGCCCGTGTGCTTCCGGCAGCACCTTCATCCTATCCCCTTTCGTGCGCAGACGAACAAGCATCAGCATCTGTTCGCCGGCCTATTCGGTTGTAACCGCTCACGTGCTCTGTTGTTTTGTGTCATTTGTTAATATACAAACATTCGTGTCTCTCTGTCTCTGTGTCCATTCGTGTTTTCTGCGTTGACGGGCCGTGCCCCTGTGTTTCTTTGCTCATACGTAACCGGTCGTCTCTCTCTTTCTCTTTCCCCTCCTATCACCTGCTCTTCGGTTCAAGACCCCGGTGGTCCCGCCTCATTTCTCCACGCACGCGCGTAGCAACGCAACACCGCATCCATAAAACCAACGACAGATGCCTTTTGCTTTCCAAAGCAAATACACAAGTCCTTTGTGCCTTTGAGGTATCTCATAATACCTTTCACCGCTTCCCAATGCTTTTTGCCGAGATTTGCCATATACCTACTAACCACTCCCACTGCAAAGGCAATATCAGCGCGTGTAGCAACCATCGCATATATCAAACTGCCAATGGCAAAAGCATATGGAACCTTAGCCATTTCAGCCTTCTCATCATCAGATGTAGGGTTGTCTTCTGCACAGAGTTTCAAATATGGAGGCAATGGAACCCCAATTGTTTTCCCCCCCTCCATATTGAAACGCTACAAAACCTTAGAGATATACTCCTGCTGAGATAGAAAGAGTACCCCTTTCGATCGGTTTCGGAGTATTCGCATGCCAAGGATGTGATTTGCATCACCAAGATCCTTCATATCAAAGCTGCCATGAAGGCTTTGACAAGAATACACGCTCCCGATGAACAACGCTCGGCTACAACCGAGCCTAGGATCAAACACAGAAAACGGGTAATGAACGCACGACACAGTGAAGAGAAGAGTACACAGGATGTTAACGTGGAAAAACCCAAACTAGGGAAAAAACCACGGCAGCCCACAGACTGCAAACTATCACTATATCACAATGTACAACAGTAAAGCATCGAGGCAACGACCTCGGGTTTGCTATCTTCGCCACAGGCGGCGGTTACAACAGAGTCAATGACCTCTTCCTCTCTCTCTCTCTCTGTACACAGTTACTCACTCAAATCTTGCACCAACAAAAATGACAACTCTCCTACACTAAGTTTGCCCTAAGTCATATTTATACTAATATGACTTTTTGGCTACTTACAAATATAGCCCCAATGGACTCTCAGAAACATATTTACGAATATGTCCCTTCATCCAGTGAGCACTCCTCACCGGGCCTGCATCATCCGGCTCTTGCCGGCCACTCGTCATCCGGTTCTCACCAGGCCTTCCTTGCCGGGTACTCGTCATCCGGTTCTCACCGGGTCCTCCATTGTCGGGTACTCCACATCCGGATCTCACTGGGTTTTCCGTTGTCGGGTACTCCACATCCAGTTTCGGCCTCGGCCGAGTTTGCTCATCAACACTGTTCTTCTCACTTCCCATCCAGAGGGACCTATTTCCTAACAGGCTTTGCTTCAATGAATTCAAGGCATGAACATCCTTGCCAACAATCAACATATCATCAACATACAAAACCAAGATAATCAGGCTGCCATCTCCTGCCTTCATGGTGTACAAGCAATGGGTCCACTTGACTTCTACGAAAACCTTGAAACTGCATAAATGCATCAAATTTATGATACCATTCTCTTGGTGCTTGTTTCAACCCATACAAACTCCTTTTGAGCTTACAAACCATCTTCTCTTTGCCTTTAGTGACAAAACCTTCAGGTTGCTGCATATATATGTCTTCATGTAGATCGCCATGTAAAAAGGCGGTCTTCACATCCATCTGTATGAGCTCCATATCTTCAGCTGCAACTAAGCCCAAAATGATTCTTAATGTAGTCATCTTGACTACAGGCGAGAAGATCTCATCAAAATCAACTCCATATTCCTGCTTGTATCCTTTTGCAACCAATCTTGCTTTGTACTTTGGCGAGGAATCAGAAATGACCTTCATTTTATAAACCAATTTGCATGGAAGTGTTTTCTGCCCTTTAGACAATTGCACCAAATCCCAAGTATCATTTTTCTCAAGAGATTCCATCTCTGACAACATGGCTTTATACCATTTCTTATTGTCTTGTCTGTCCATTGCTTCCTTGAAGCAAGTCGGTTCGCCACAATCAGTTACCATGACATAATCAGTCACATTGTTTGCATCAGGAACAAATCTGTCAGGCAGTCTAGTAACTCTAGACAATCTCCTAACCCAATGCTCATTGTTTGGTAGCTGTTGAGCCTGCAAATCATCATTTTCAATTTGCAGTCCAGGCATTTCAGCCTGCAAATCAGCATTCACAGCTTGTTGTTCTAGCTATTCCTGCACATTTGGTGGCTCATCATTATTGGCAAAGACTGGATGATCATTTCCAACCTCATTTTCTGCATTTGCATGTAATTTTACAGCAGGTGTTTGCTGTTGTACAGCGGGCACATTTTCCTGTCTAAAAGGTATTTCTTCTCGGAATACAACCCTACGTACTTCCTCAGTCTTTTCGGGTTGTTTATGCGTGCGATTTTCCCGGAAGATAACATCATTGCTGCGTACTATTTTTCTTTTCTCGAGATCCCACAATCTATACCCCATTTCACCCTAGTCACCGTATCCTAGGAAAATACATTTGCAGGACTTTGGCTCAAGTTTGTTGCGTTGTTCTTTACGAATGTGCACAAAAGCCTCACAACCAAACACTCTCAAGTGAGCATATGAAGGTGGCTTGCCCGACCACTCTTCTTGGGGTATTCCCCTTCCCAAAGACCTGTTAGGTGACCGATTAATCAAGTGAATAGCTATCATAACAGCCTCTGCCCAAAAACCATGGGGTAATGCAGCATGAGACAGCATAGTACGGACCTTATCTTGAATAGTCCTATTCATACACTTTGCAACTCCATTTTGGGGTGGATTATAAGGGGCAGTGAGTTCCCTCTTTATCCCTCTGCTGTCACAAAATGCTTGAAAAGCCTTGGACACATATTCCCCACCATTGTCAGAGTGAAGACACTTAAGTGTCTTATCAATTTGATTCTCAACTAATGCCAAAAATGTTCGAAATTTGTCGAGCACTTCATCCTTGCTACGAATAGGGTAAACCCATACCTTCCATGTAGCATCATCGACAAAAGTGACTAAGTATTTCTTTCCCCCTAATGATAGCCCTGGCATCTGACATACATCTAAATGTACTAACTCAAGCGGGGACGACTTCAGCAAAACAGACTTTTTATGAGATGTTTGTACATGTTTACCATAAATGCAATGATCACAATGTTCAAAATCAGCATAACGAAGACACGGCAAGTAACCCAAACGAGAAAGTACTTTCATACCAGTTTCACTCATGTGTCCCAACCGGCCATGCCACAAAGAAACACTAGGTTGCTCGGTTATGGCAACAACATGGTCACTCACACTAGATACATGGAGAGGATACAAAGTATCACTTTTACTACCCTTGGTAATAACTCTAGATCCCTTACAAATCTTCCATTTCCCATCACCAAAGGTTGTGTGAAATCCATCATCATCTAGTTGTCCTATGCTAATCAAGCTCTTCTTGAGCTGAGGTACATGTCGTACATGCTGAAGTGTGAAAGCAGAACCATGCTGAAACTGTAATTGCACAATGCCAATACCTGCAATTTCACATGCATAGTTGTCCCCAAGATGGACAACACCATGTCGACCCCCTATGTAATCTGAAAACCACTCACGATGAGGGGTGACGTGAAAAGAACCACCGGAATCGAGTATCCAAGTGTGCATGTCACCATCCGTATCTGCAAGTAAAGCATGTTCTCTATGGCATGATGAAACAAAGAGTACATCATTTCCACTATCACTATCATGAGTGACTACATTCACCTCTTCACTTTTAGTATTGCCTTTCCTCGGTTGAATGTCTCTCTTTTCTTCTATGAAATCATCTATCTTCTTGCCCTTTCCTTTCTCTTTCTTCCATTTGAAACAATCACGTTTAAAGTGACCCTTTTTGCCACAATGATGGCATTCTACATCTTTACCACGTGATTTACTACGGCCATAACTATCAAATTTGCCTCTTTGTTATGACCTACCCCTCATATGCAACGCACTAGAGGACTTATTGGATGCATTATTTTGCCGACTCATCTCTTCCATGAGTAGAGAACTCTCTACATCGGCATAAAGAAGCATCGCATTTGAATTGCTCATAGCAGTCCTGAAAGTATCCCAACTTTCTGGCAAGGTGCAAAGTAAAAACGTGGCCTTAAACTCATCATCAATGATGAATTTCAAGGCAATCAACTGGCTGAAAATGGAATTGAACTCACTCAGGTGAGTTGACATGGGTGTGCCCTCAGTCATACGCAAATCCATAAGTTTCTTAAGCCAATAAACTTTGCTAGCTGCCGTCTTTTGGGCATACAGTTCCTCTAGTCTAATCCATATAGAATAGGCGGAGTCCAAACCTTCGATATTAAAAAGCACGGCATCAGAAATCGACAACTCAATAGTCGAGCGTGCAAGCTCATTCAACTCTTGCCAATCATCTTCGTCCATATCTATAGGCTTTACCCCTTTGACTTTTATAGGCTTTGCATGCTTCTTTTGCAGCAGGATGTTGTAGCACTGCTTTTTCCAAACTGCAAAGTTATGTGCACCCTCAAGCTTCTTGATGTGCATAAGGTGGCTACTTTCAGTGCTACTAGTCATGATTCTAGCCCAAACGGAGGACCAAACCTGCACTGCAGAAAACGTGACCTGCTCTGCAGAAACCCTAAACTCTGCTCTACAGAAACCCTAATCTCTACTCTACAGAAAACCCTAATCTCTGCTCTACAGAAAACCTTAAACTCTGCTCTGCAGAAAACCCTAAACTTTTCTCTGCATAAAACCCGAAACCTTGGCTCTAATACCAGTTTGAAGGCAGCACGAGGATTAGGGTTTAGGTCAAAAACAGAGAGGGAGAGAGAGAGATGTGCGTTGTCTTGGGTACAAAAGAGTGTACCTCTTTTTTGGTTTTTAGATATTATGTATATACAACTCAAAAGTGTGCTACGAGTGCGTTCACACTCGTGCACTAATAAAAGGCACGATGGCCCTTTATTCCCAACATAGCCTTCCTCACACCCAAAAAGGCCACAATGCCATTTGGGTTGTGGTTGATCGACTATCTAAAATGGCCAGATTTATTGCTACTAAAACCATGGTAACAGCTCCTGAATTGACTTACCAATTCGTTGACGAGTTATTTCGTTTTTATGGGTTACCGATGGACATCATGAGTGATCGAGATCCAAAGTTTACTAGCGACTTTTGGATGCGAGTCTTTAAGAAGTTAGAAACTACATTGAGCATGATCTCCACGAATCATCCTCAATCTGATGGATAGACAGAACGAGTAAATCAAATTATTGAGGACATGCTCTGTGCATATGTTGGTACAAAACCAACAAAATGGGAACGTTATCTCCCAATTTTGGAGTTTGCTTATAACAGCTCCAAGCATGCGTCGACGAGATATAGTCCTTTTATGTTGATGTATGGTTTTCAGCCACGAGCCCCGATTGATGTTAATATACATCATGATGAGTTGCGAAGTACGCAAAACTTTCTTCAGGATATGCAAGATATGCTGCATATTGCACGAGATAATATAAAAACAAGTCAAGATAGAGCGTGTTCTTATGCTGATCATAATAGGCAACCTCGTGTATTCAACCCTGGACAGAAAGTATTTTTACGTGTACCTCACAATTCTAAGACATTGTCTGCGAGTAAGTGCGCTAAGTTAGCCCCACGGTTTTGTGGACGTTTTATAGTCCTCAAACGCATTGGTTCATCAGCCTATCTTCTTGCTCTTCCTGATGACGTTGAAATCCATCCAGATTTTCATGTAAGTTGTCTAAAAGAACTTCCTTGTTCTGGCGACAATACAGTGACAACTAAAACTCCGGTTACTTCTGAAGAATTATCTTCTAAACCACATGTACCTGAAAGAATTCTCGATGTTAAAACAAAAAAATTGTGTTCTAAAATAATCCGAGAATTTAAAATTAAATGGATGGATAAGTCTATAAAAGATGCCACATGGGAACATCAAAATACTCTTAGAACTAACTTCCCTAACTTTCCATTGCAAGAGTGCAATCTTTTAAAGAGGGGCAGTATGTTACAGGCATGACCATATAATATCCCATGGTGAGAATTTACCGTAGTATTATATACACGTGAATAAAGTGTGAGGGTTAAACGAGAGTGTAAAGAAGGGGAGGATTACTTTTAATCCTCGGGATTGAGACAACCCATTAGGCCAAGTGTGAACTTGCTTGGGGGCCTTAGGTCTGGTTATAAATATGAGGCCTAGCTACCCTCATTTGACACATTATCGACTACGTCGAGACTCTGACATTGTGGTGGGTCAACTCTTGTAACGAGTGCGCCAGCACGAGGTACAACTCGACGCCACAACGGTGGTATGGGACACCGATCGAGGCTTGAGTCCATCTCGATCCCTTCACTTGGGGGTGGTCGGGTGGATCAGCACCCTTCTTTCTGTCGCTCCTTTCTTATTTATCTATCTTTTATCCTTATCATATGCTTACATTAGATCATAACTCTAACATCAATAGTAAGGTCTATTGGTCGAAATCCTTGGTGAACCAAATCATACATATCTAACATGGTCGAAATTTGCCACGTTAGAGCTACAAAAACTATGCATGAGAAAGCTCAAACCAAAAATCCTATGTTGTGAAGAAGGTTGAATGATGTTGACAAACTCTCCACCTTTATTGGGTGCTTGCCTTTGTCAGCGTATTATTGGTCGTTGCCTCGATTTTTATGAGTAGGATTCATCATCTAAAATGAGGGAACGGTTAATCGAGAAAGAGAGACAAATGGGAAGGGGCAATAATGAAAAACCAAGGAAGGGAGCAAAACAATAATGGGAAAGAAAACAAAGAAAGAGAAACAAGGAGGAGGCATAAAAACAAAGGAAGACAAAGAAAGAGAAATACCCCCACTTCATAATAAAGAGAAAGAAAACAAGGGAAGAGAGAAACAAAGGTCATAGACTAAAAAAATTAAGGAATAAGGGTGCCACTGCATGAATCATGAAAATGAGTTGCAAACAAATATAACCTTGACCTTTGTTTATTTATTATCAATTATTTGGAGATTATCTCTTTCCTAGAGCTTTTTGTATCAAACTTTTGGTTAGTTACACAACCTCGCTTGCTTTTAACCAAATATATTAAAACTTGAATTTCTAATTACTAATTACATGTTACTGATTATAGTGGTTAACTAACAATAGATCATTTCCAAATAGCCTAATTCTCTTAGCAAGACATTTGCCAACTCATAGGACAAGTGCAACGGAGCGAACTCGTTAATATTTCCCTCCAAGTGGGGGTATGTTATTCAAAGCTACCCACTACACAATTGAAAATTTTCTAAATGATCACTTAAGTTCACACGATTTTCTTCAAATTTAAAGTTTGATTTAGGCCAACAACATTGTTGAGAAACTTAGATAAGCTCTTTAGTTCACCTTATGGCTCATGGCCTCTCTTCCTTTGTCTTATTGAGAAAAGTGTTCACCCAAATTTGTCCAATTTTAGGAGTTGTCATGTTTCTCTAATTGTTGGATTTTGTTTGATAATCTTTATGAAGAAATTTAAACACAATCCATATTTCTATATTTCTCTTATGGCCCACTCCTCTACCTCTTGGAATGATTGTCTAATCACCCTCTACCTATAGTTGGCTCAATTGTCCTCATAGAGCCACTATTTCATGGTCAGTATTGTTTGCTTGCCTCAATGATTAACATGATAATGTTGTGTAACGTATTTCTCAAGTCTCATGGAGAGTGCCATTATCAAATATATACATGAGCTCTTTACAAGGTTCTTAACAATCAGAATTTCTAATATACTCTTCCAAGTGAAACTCATGTCTCCTTTAATTGTTCATTGTTGATCTATAACTTCTCCACCAAATCATCAAACAATCAATGTTGATCCTTGATAGTGATATTCTTTACCACCAAAAAATCCATGGGGAATGGTTCAATGGGTGAACTATAAATTTTCCTTATGTTCCATTTTTGGGCTTGGTTGATGGAAGACAATGTTCGCTTCATTTGATGTCACTAATCAGATCTTCGTAGAACACTAGTGTCAGATTTGTTGATGGATTAAACTGGTCTTGGGAAGATTTTCCTACAAGATCCATTTGTCTTTCTTTGTACTCCTTGACTTCTTTCGGAATCCAATGTTTTCACACCATCTTGATCATCATTGTATGAGGGATCACAAACAAACAATTTGCATTCTACAAGTGGTCATGCTTTGTTGAATTTAATAAATGACTAAAGCTTCCATGGATAAAGCTTGTTGGATTTCATCGAATTCTTCTAGGTTTAGAGTGAATGGTCCTCTATCATTCTTGCTTTCAACATATGGATTGACAATTCTACATGCATTTCTCAACACAAAATACATAAATATTGTAAATATATGATTATTATGGTGCAACCAAAGGTATATTGTTTCAATTGAAGCAAGCAACAAAATAAATAATAATTTTTTTCTAATAGACCCATGCGTAATGTTATAGTATAACATAACATGACTAGATTTAAATTACCTCTCTAATTTGATCCAATATATTTACTTATTGGCCCAAGTCTGAAGCAAATGAAGGTGTAAAGTTGCAATCGTTAAATTACACTACCACAAATTTATCCTATAAACTAGTTTAATAAAATTTACATTTTTCCTAATGAAAGGGAAAACATTGTCTATTCATGAATAAATGCATCTCCCATACTAGTTGGTCCAATTTATTGATAGATGTACGAAAAATGAAAATTGTAATATGTACAAATCCGACTATGATCTTTCATTTATGGTGATTGTCTCAGAAACTATAGTTGTAATATGAAAATTATATACATGTTGGGTCAAAATCAAGTGTACGATGTTTAAAAGATGGCATGATTCAATAAGCATTATACAAAGATATACATATAATTTTCCTTTGTAATCGAATTGAAAGAGCATTGAATCACGCATGCTTCATGCGATACCTCTTCCTTTTCCTACAACTAATAGTGTCACATAAACTTTAATTCAAGTCAGGTGACATGTTTTGTTTTGGGAAACAAGTTATTCTCTAGTAACACCACTATCTTCAATTTTTTTCACTAGAGAGTATCCTTGTTCCTCAAAAACTTGGAATCCACTTTTCTTTGGTGACACCACTTCTATTTTTATAGGGATTTGGATAAGGTAGCTTATGTGTTTGTATACTTAATGTTGTATTATTGAAATAATTTTATTGTGATACCACCTAGAATGGGATTTGACTGTGATGTTTCAATTATCCAATAAGAAATCATATCTTCATTAAAACGATATTTACCACAAGAGACACTGTGAAAATTATCAATAGAAAATATAGTTATAAATTATCAATAGAAGCGGCATCTATAGATGTGACATGTCAAATATGAAATGTATCTTTTTCTCCTTCCATCGTTGTAAAGATGCAATCTATTGCTTTCAAAAGTCTTGTTTGCAATGATAGCAAATCCTATGAATCCTAAGTGATATGATATATATTAACAATTATCTTGTTAAAAAAACAAAAAATGCTTGTGGATTTCGTAGTTCATGCATAGTGGTAAAAAAATGGAATTAGATTATTTATCATTTTCTCCGCAAGGAGTCGCTCGAATGTATATTTTGGGGCAATTTTGTCACAACAATGAGAATTTTTGTGTGTACATAAGCAGATGTTCAAATGGGAACCTAATTCTACTCATCCTTTGAGTGGATGACAAAGAACATTTTGGGTATGTAGATCACTCAAGCAATAAAGAATCTATGAATTCATCTATTTCAAGGAGAGTACCTCACCAAGATAATTGATTGGTTCTCCATGAGGAGAGTCAAACATGAGACTGAGTAAGGAAATTTCTTAAAGCCAAATCTAAGTGGGAGGTGTTGCAAAAAGTTCCATACTAATCTGTAGACAATAGCCTAATGTATTCCATGCTTGGCATAAGGCTCAACATCACATTATTGGAGTGGTAAGCAAGTTGACATTATCGACATGAAGTATTGGCAAGTGGTGATGAGCATCATATAGTACCTGTGTGGTACAAGACACCAAACCTTGAGCTTTGGAGAGGGTGATTCCATAGTAGTTGGTTGTGTGCCTAGTAAAGACTTTGACTCCGGGCTATGTCGTTGAGTCCACAAGAAGATTGATTTTGTGGAGGTTGAAACTTTATAATTGCAAGGAGGTGTGACAACAAAAACTAGTAATTGAAGCATACAATGAAACATTGTGGCTTTCTCACCTAGTGACATGGGAGAAATCCACCAAAGCCCATGTCTCCATTGCAGTACTCAACGACAAGCAACAAGGTGTAACATCACTTCATCCAAGCTTGTATACAGAAGAACCAAATTCATCTATTGAAGTTGTATACATCAGAGGATGTCATGAATGCACTATCAAAGATTGTTTCTATAATATTGTTGAGGATGGTTGCAAATCAACCAAGTGTTGGACCTAGGATTGTTGATTGTCAATTGCTAGTCCAGGGTTGATGTAGGATTGTTGATACCAAATTACCCTCAATATGGGGGCTTTAAAATTTTTACTTAACTAAATTCTCTCCAATATGACCTATGTAATTAGAAGTCAAATATTTCCTTATAGCTTGTGTAGTGTTGAATTTTACCATTGAGTGTTCCTATTGATAGTGCAGAATGTGGAATCTATGTAGTTCTCCTCAATGTCAAATATAACTTATGGGATGAAAAAATGGAACATTTTCATCTAGTATGCATAGAATTGATAGTGATTGTCGATGTTGAAGAATTTTACAAATGACTATTTGTTATTGAGTTGGCACAATATTAAATGTGTGTAGGGATAGGATTATATTAATAGCATATGAAAAGCAAAAGTCGAGTCAAAGATAGAGCACATATCTAAGTATATTACACAAATAATCAAACCTATTTAGGGCTAAATATGCATAGTCGATGATCCTCCCTACTTATGCCTCAACCTCCCATCTTTCATTGAAAAGAACATGAGCCAAGCTGTATGGAAGCAATTGTGTACATGGCAAGCAACGCAATGGGCTCTAACATTTATCAATGACTTGTGTGGTTTCAATATCAATGACTTGTAGTTTGGTGCAACATATGTAATGCAACTTGTGAAATGTGAGACTCCATATCTTTCTCACATTGTGCTATAATGGCATTGCCAAAATCCTTATTCACAATTGAATCTATTGGAGTAGAATGAATCAATCGTAATTCAACTCATTTTCCAAGCCATTTCTTCATTATCCATCTAAAACATAGAATTTTGCGTTTGTGCCTCTTTTGGATCCTTTTATTTGTTTCCCATATTATTCAAGAAAATTGAGGTAAACTTTACTTGTTTCCAATGTGAATCAAGGAAGTTGAGGTAAAGGGTTTTTAACCTTAAGCATGTACTCAACAACACTTTCCATGATCACAATCTCTAGAAGTAGGCACATCTATAGTGTTTGTGGCGTAACTTAACAAAACCTCATAAGGAAATGCTTCCAAACATTTTCAAAATCTTTCCATGTGGTTTTAGGGATGCTACAACCCCACCTTGTGCCTCAACCCAATAGAGCTCCATTGTTGTTATCAAAGGGTCGAAGAGGCATTTCTTAAAGACCCAAACTTTAAAATCTCCAACATTGCATATTTTTTAAGAATGCAAGAGTTTTCATGGTGATAAAATGTCTTTAGGATAAACTAGCAATAGTTCTTCATAACCATATGAAACCAAGAACAAGCTCAAGATCCAGATCCTTAATCATTAGTTTTTCTCTAATCAAGTGAATGACAATGTGAAGGCCTTAAAATATTTGTCAAGACGATAAAATGTCTTCGAGTTCGGCTAGTAGTACTAGGGGTTGGCGAAAATGGACGTTAAGATAACACAAAATCGTATTCATGCCCAACTTGCAAAATCTAATGGCCGTGTCAGGACAATGACTACTCTAATGAGAACTCTCCCACTTCCCCTTGGAGAATTATCCACATTTTTCAGATGTGAAGAGATGTAGATAGGACCACCTCAAAAGACAATTAATACAGATCATGCATGCTAGACAAGATTTCTTAAAGAGAATGGTGAAAATCAACCAAAATTAGATGCCACGACTATAGTAAAACAGGACATATCACAAGGACTACATATAAAACAATAAAAATTTGATGCTATCTTTATGTTTGAGGACAACGAAGAGCTCTTTGCATAGTTGGTTGATGAGGAGAGATTAGAATCACTTAGGAGCACATGAGACATAAGTTTCTTCGTGACAAACCCACATTGTAATCAACTTAAGCATTCTACATAATATAATTTATCTCTATTTCATTCTTCATTGTCTTCTTGTCAAACACATGGGTCTATGCAATATTAGCAATTTATCATAATATAGGGACTCCATTTTCTCCATCCAAAAATCTACGGTTAATACAATCTAGTAGTGACTTACGCTAGAGCTCCTATGATCCCTTTTTTGCAAAATAAAATAGACCTCCTTACCATGTCAAGGATCCAAAACCAAATCAATGTGGATAATGGAAACTATGAATCAATATGCTACTACCATTTTCTTAGTCTTGTGTGTGTGTGTGTGTGTGTGTGTGTGTGTGTGTGTGTGTGTGTGTGTGCACGCGCGCGCATGCGTGTGAGTGTTTGTGGGTGTTTGTGTGTGATTACATGAAGATACCTTTAGTTGTTAACTTCACATATTTAATACATGTCAAATAGATGAATATGAAAACATCATCTATTCATGGAATCATATGTAGAGTACATGCACCTACACACACGCAACTACATATTTTTTTTTTTTTCCAAAAAAAAACACTACTTCCCATTAGTTAGCAAAAGAATTACATCGAAGAACAGCCATAATCAAAACAGCATAATCCTCACCTAACTACATATTACAAAGGCATGCATAAAACATTGGTATCACGCCAAATGCTATGACATAGTAGGAGTATTGTGTAAGATCCAAGAGTGGTGAAGCTTTGTTGTAGATAGATTTTCTTCACAGATTCACTTTGTTTTGGAAAACCTCTTTTGGGTGTAATTTTGCTTACTCTAATCAGTGGATGATCTAACACCCATCTACCTTGATTTATAGACATATTGTCAAAACAATGTGAGGAAAACTGAAAAGGTGAAATGAATGAGTAGAGAAATGAGAATCAACGATAACTGAGGAGTCCTATAGTTTAATACTATTTTGTCATAAACTTTAACATCGTCCTTCTCTTTATTTACTCTACATCATGGGATTCTATATACAAACAAGTGAAAATCTGAATGAAGGGAAAATGTAAAAAATTTCACTCATATTAAGTGTATGTTGAAATGTTAATGCAAACATTGGTAAAAAAAAACATGATGGAGATTAATGACAATTGAACCTTGATTAATTAATACTCTCATAGTCTTAAGTTCACAATCTTCTATAGTCTACTCTTTCTCTCTAAATTTGTCAACTTCTGTCTCTTTCTTAACGATAGTTCCTCTATATATGTATAGCTCTCTCACACTCTCTTTCTCTTCGTCTTTTCTAAATCTCCCGCTAACATGTCAAGGAAATGCCCTGAACAACTTTAGAGAAGAATGAGACACCCAAAAAAGGTAATGTGAAGCATCATAGGCTCAAGTCAAGACTTCTCAAGCATAATTGTACAATTAAGACGAGGCATTTCATAACTGAACATGAACAATCTTACCTTCTCGCTTTTTATCTATATTTTAAGTTCTTGAACAAGCGAACAACCTATGAGGTGTATATGTTTTAATCTTATAGTCTAGATATTGGTATCTATTGAGATTTTGATAATACTAACTTGCAATTTTTTAGTATAACTTCTCATGTTATAGAGAGAGGAAGGTGGTCAGAAACTTGTGACATTAGAGTTCTTATGAGTGTTGGATTTTATATTTTCAAAATTAGGAGGGGTACTTTTACATTACCTTTAATATGATGTGAGTTTTTCGCATTGTATGGAAACTGTTGGAAGCGGAGGAAACCATTCTCCCTTGAATGAATAGTGGACCTAAAAAGGAGAGTTTTAATGTGGTTAAAAATTTCCAACGGCAAAAGATATAGATGCTTCTTCTTGAAATGAATATGGTTTCAAATTCCCATGATAACAAGGAAATTTCTTAGTTCATATTCTTTGGGAAAAGATGTCACTTTTTTTAATTGTTGTGTTACTTGTCAACGAGGTTCCAATCCATAAAGAGCATTAGTTGGTAAATTGGCTTCTTTGGAGAAAGCACTTAGATGAAGGTGGGTAAGCTTCACATCTTCAATCGTCATCGAATTGAATGAAAATTTCCCTTGGTGAACGAAAAATCTTGAAGATATAGATGCTTGAAAGGATTTTGGGACCAACTGCTATAAATGTTGAGCTCGACAACACTTTGTCTTATTCAACTCATCATAGTCACGTCAATTGTTTGGCAGTAGGACAGACTAGTTCAATTGAATGTTGTAGCATCTTAAAGTCCAACGAATTTATCGTATTCCTAGCAACCTAATGAATGGTGAAGGGAAGATACTCATGCAAATGTTGCCATTGCTAGATGCACGGACAAATTCTTAGTAAAAACTGGACCTCGTGTAGTTGTTCTCAAATTTTGTAAAGTTAAAGTGTGAACCTATGAGGTTAAAGCTTTCATGTCCATTAGTATGTAAGCAAGATTCTCTGGATTACAATCACATTTATTCCATAATCAAAAAACTTTGTGTAGCTCCAATTACATATTCTCTTGTTGAAAAGTAGGTATTTTCTAGTCAATAATAGAATGCATATATGTAAACAACTCATTAATGATGGAACATGAAAGATGATGATGAGTGATCTCCCCTCCATCATCTTTGGCTATGAAAATATCACGTAAATGTTGCTCCATGGAAGGAAGAAGCATACAACTTCTGTTGAGTTGTTGCTATATCCAGTCACATGCCTACCCTCCACTAACATTTTATTTGAACAAATTGATTAAGTGTTAATTAATCATGAATTAACTATTGATTATGTGTTGACTCTTAGTGGGCAAGTACCAACTACTAAGAAACATGTGAATCAAAATAAGACAAGTTAACAGTTTGTTGCTACATCACACAAAGGGGCACAATCCTTATTCAAGAATCAAGGGAAACCTATCATTGGTTTGTGTTCTATAAGTCCAACACAGCAAAACAAAACACCACATTAATCACAAGAACCTCTACTAGTTTTTCTTTTGGCAAATACTAGTTAAATCTTGTTGATGTGTTGATATATACTTGGGTTTGTTTACTATACTGTGCTCAATTGTCAAAGCTGCACAATCAATGCTTCGCATGTCCATGGACATGATCTTGCTTTTAGGCATTGTGAAAACTCAAAACTTTAGGTTGACACCATCAAAGTTCCATTTCTAGTGAATAGGGCCGAACCATAACTCAAGTGTATAGTTATTGGGACTTGTGTAGAAGTATGAGGCTCGTGGCACAAATTACATGATATACCAAAGGGTTTATAAGTTTCTTATAATGTTTTTTGTCGATGCGTGAGTTCTTGAGCCCAAGACTGTTGAGAATGCATGAATAAACCAATGCCTCGAATAAAGCGTGTGTGATTGGAATAACAAAGAGAAAGAAAGTGTTTTGGCCCATAACGAGTTAGGAAAAAGATGCATTCCATTTGTGGGGTCTCATGATCTCATTGTTAAAGAAAAAAATGATTGGGCCCATAACTCATTAGGAAAAATATGTATGTGAGACCAACAACTTCACAAATATGAGAAGATGATGAAGCCTTTGTAATTCAATGACATGCATGCTTTGAAAGTTTAATGAATGCTTACAAAACCAATGTACATTTTAAAGAATTTACGTGTTTCCCCCGTTTTCGTATTGCTTTCTTTGGGGATGAGGAACATTAAATTGTGAGTCTTTTTAAGAGAAAAGTGTGTGGCTTCATCTCGTGAAAGTTGGGAAGGAATGGGAATCCCAAGTCAAATACATATATCTTGAAGAGAGAGAGAGAGAGAGAGAGAGAGACAGCTATTTACAATTATTGGTCTCCGATGAATCCTCAATAATTTGTATTAGCTTACCACAATTTGGACCAAAGTTACAACAACTATCAAATAGTTGGGGAAAATTACTCACTATAGGTAACTTAGGGGCCAAATTAGCCTAATGCCTTGGCAACTTTATCAAAGAAAGGAATCCATGTCAAGAAATCATGAATAGTTTGACAATCATGATTGTTTTCTTGGTAACCGCAATTGACATCCTACTAGATACCATTCTTATTGTGCCTAAGTCCCAAACTAAATTAGGAGCTAATAATTTGCCCAAGAACTATTTTCAAGTATTTTGAGAACATTTAGGCTTCTTTTTTTATGACCAAGGTTTTGAAAACGTTACCCAATTATGTAGAAAATTAAGGAATTCGGAGTACGCCAAGTATTGGGAAAGATGAAGAAAAGATTGGCCCAATCTTGCACACTTCAAGATTTTTGTAACGTATATATACTTCCTAATCCGTTTATATTCAATAACTCCAATGAGGAACCGTATCTTCTTTTTCACTCCGATGTTGTTGCAACCAATCTACACAAAGAAAAGAAAAGTTTGACAAGTTCTTTGATGATGCATGCCCCATTATTTGATCATCAATGTTGCACATTTGTTTCCCAACTAGGAAAATTAATCACAATACAGGACGTTGTTTCAAATGTTCCTTAATTGCTACGCAATCTAAGCATTCCACACAATGCCCCAAAGTTTCATTGTAATTTCCCCAAGTACCCAACCTCAATTCTATTTTTCTCAAAAGTATGGGTGCTTGGTAGGGGGGATAATATGATGAATTCATAATACCCTCTATCTTTTTTCTCTTTTTTACCAGTGTGAATTCATCACACCCAAGGGAAGAGTGCGTTTTTTGTATGCATTTGCCTCAAAGAGGATTGTTATGGGGTCGCGATCAGAAGCAGTACATGGTTATTGCAATATATGCCAACCCGAAGATTGTTGGCGGATAAAACGATACTCTCAAATACTTGGGGGGTAACCAAATAAGGTTCGATTAAAGGGATGGGGTGCGTGTTGCGTGTGTGTCCCGAGATTTCATTCCTTATATATTGGGCCCTTGTTTCTCTTCCATGCTACTACATGGAGGCACGCGATCCGGAATGTCCGGGGGCTGGTCTCCCCTACACGATAGGGCCGCCCAAATTATGGGCATTCTTCGGTCACTGGGCATGCATGGATGGCAAGGAAGGCCATGGGGTGACATATATATATATATGTGGCCATGGCTATGGTGATGGTGATGGCCATAGTACGTAATATACTCGAATGCATTGGCAAATATTCGTTTTCATACGAATGAAAACGAATGCGTGCGTTACCAAAACATTCTTATGGTTTTTTTTTTTTAAAAACACTTTTTACCATACTCGAAGGATCCACGAATCCCTTGCCTCCCCACCACCCAAACCACGAGCCCTGAGGCTATGGTGACATTCTCGGATGCGAATGCACGTACGTATGGTTCATACTATGATCATTGGCTATGCATCCATGGCTCTATGGCGATGGCTATGGCGATGGCTATGGCTATGGTGGTGGCTCTGCAAGATCCATGGCCATGGCTGTGGCATCATGGCAGTAGTGTGATGATGGAGAGAGAGAGAGAGAGAGAGAGAGAGAGAAGCATTTAATGCATGCAGACAATCAGTGTGTTTGTTGTACTGCTTTCACACGTAAGGTAACGTCAAAAAGGCTCTCTCTCTCTCTCTCTCTGTTTCTCTCTCTGTGTGTGTATCATCTGTCTCTGTTTCTCTGCGTGTTATTTGTCTGTCTGTCTGTGTCTGCCTCTCTGTGTTTGTCTCTCTGTTCACAGTGTGTCCAAAGGAGAGAAGGGCCACAACAAAGAAAAGAAAAGCAAAAAAAAACAGAGGACCCCAACCCACATCAATGTCTGCTAGACACAAGTCTAATGATTTCTCCATCTCCATCTCCATCTCCATCTCCATCTCCATCTCCATGAATCCTCGCGCAAATAATAATGGACGCAGAGACTAGGCCCATCTAGCTGTATCCACCGCCATAGCCATGTCTTCTTAGGGGTTTTTTTTTCTTCTTCTTCTTCTTCTTCTTTTATTTTCCAAATTACAAAATTTAGGGTTTTGCTATAAGGTGGGCGAGTGTATGTACTCAAGAAGGCGACATGAGGTTCAGGTTGCTCCATGTGAGACCCCATATCTGGTTCTACAAGCAAAACGATCACAGCACCATTGCAGGTCAAGCAGACAATGAGCAGCTTGCTACAACCTGCTGTGATGATGATGATGATGATGATCGACGAGCCATCAAAACAGAGGTTTCTGAAGGTATCCTTCATCATCAAAGTGTGGTCAGGGGTAACCCTAACCCTAACCCTAACCCTAACCCTAACCCTAACCCTAACCGTGTTTCTAAACCCTATGTTGCAGTCAAACACTCCAATCTTCATAAGAATCAGTATCACACGCAGGCCTTGAGCACTCGAGTTGTTCGGAAGGGTAAGGAAGTGCGGGAGTGTATGGTGGTGGATGCAGGCTGTACATGTAGAGCCACTGTGAGCAGCTCTCAGAGCAAGGCCGCCGCCATGGCAGCTCGCAAGCTAAGGGCGTCGAATGCGGCTCTCCCATCGCCCCATCCCATCAACGATCATCAGACACTGGCGGGTAGCAAACGCGATCACGTGAAATGGCACCAGAAGCTCACCGTTTCTATGAATTCAGGGCCTCCCGCAGGCTTCGGGACGGCGACGAAGAGCAATGTGGTCTCGCGGCTCGTCTGCAAGTCTGCAGACGACGTGGTGGACATAGCAGCCACTACCACCACTACTACTAATAAGGTCTTCGAGGAATCGGCGATGGTGCCTCGGCATGGTATGGTGGAGGAATCCTGCAGTGCAGGGGGGACAGAAGACGAGAATGCAGTGGACCTAGCAGATGTGGCCATGCCATTAGAGCTACGCAGCAGAAGCACGGTGGAAGAGGGAGGTCGAATGGCCATGGATGTGGCGCGTCAGAAAAGCATCAGGCACATCGGTGAAGAAGATGAATCCCCAGGTAGCAGTAGCTCCAACAGCAATCTGAATGGCAGCACCATAGCCAGTAGCAGCCGCAACAGCAGCAGCAGCAGCAGCACTGCTCTGTACACTCCTGCTGGTAGTACCATCAGCAGCAGCTTCTCTGTTTATACTCCTGCAGGTACTGAGAGTACCCAAAGATCTGTGAGCTCGAATGCCGCCATAGCTTCTGAAATCAGCTGGGATAGCAATAACACTGGCTCTCCAGCCATGGCGACTGCAACTGCAACTGCAACTGCTGCAGCTGCGGCTGCGAAGCTCCATGAGAAGGTCATCTCTTTGGCCGAACTCCGAGACTCCATCAAGCAGATGAAGCTGAATGCCAAGGCTCAGCAATTGCCTTCATGTGAGTCCTTGAGTAATGCCATGGCCAGGCATGCCCATAGCCATGGCCATGGCCATTTCCTGCATGATAAGGCTCCGGAATGTGTCGAACATGCGGATGTGGGAACCAACGGTAATAGTGATACATCTGAGCTAGGAGCGGGGTCTCCGGATGGACATGGACACATGCGCTCGAGTAATGCTAGGTGGAGGAGATCTCCGCTCTACGGCTTGAATCGACACAGGCTTGACTACACCGAGGAGGAAGAGATGGACATGGATTCGGCCGAGACCAAGGCCAATGTAGTAGAAAGTAAACAAGGGAATTCGGGTGGCTTATACGAGATTGATGATGAATTAGATGAAGACGAGGTTGCCCAGATGTGGGCTTCGACAACTTCGTGCGAGATACAAATACTAAGCGATTATGATGGTTACGAAGGAGAGCATATGGAGGGAGGAGAATCACCATCACCATCACCATCACCATCGGCATTGGCATCTCCCTCACCTCCACCTTCATCATCATCATCATCGGCATCATTCTCATCGGCATCCACATCATCATCATCGAGATCTTTGGTGGGCGAGGAAATGATGATGTCTGGCCCTGCCGGGAACAATCGGATCGATCGTATGCATGGCAACATGATGATGAATTCATGTGGTCATGGTGCCATGAATAGGAAGGGTACTAGTACTAGCAGTAATGGAGGAGGAGGAGGAGCTGTGGCTATGGTGAAGAGCTCGTACGATCCGCACCATGATTTCAAAGAATCGATGGTGGAGATGGTTGTGGCGAAAGGGCTACGAGGACGCCGCCCACTCCAACAGCTCTTGCAGTGTTACCTCTCCCTCAACCCTGAGGAGTACCACCCCACCATCGTCAAGGTTTTCCATGAGCTTTGCTCTGAATTGTTCCATGATCACTATGAACATTAGTTGAGCAACAAAACTATGTTCATTTGTAATATCACTCCATGATGTAAGTGTTCCCTCTTCATTCTACAAGAAATACAAGCTTCTTTTAATCTCCTTACTATCTACTAAGTTTGCCTCAATCTTGCCCAAAGTAATGCATTTGGGTTCAAATCTCACTAACTTACTCAATGACCACATGATGGGATAGCGGGGTTTGAACACGAACTTCTGGCCTCACCTAACCAACTTGGGGCGGCGATTCATTCAAACGAAAGGACCCCATTGGCATCCTCTGGAGCAACTACAAGTTGCTATGTGGGATTCTTCACCCACAATGGAGGGATGGATCCTCCATTTCCAAATAATTATGTAGGCTTACATCTGAATTGTTAGAGATCTGTGTTGGTCCTACTTCCTTGTGCAACCAATTCTAGAATTGTATGAGTCAAGTGTGCTCTGAAGGTTTAGGTGCTCTTGGGTTGTCACCGCTAATGAACATTGTACTGATGTGCGGTTACATTTGTTTTGTTGGCCTCTTGAGTGTTTCCTTGTCCCATCCCCTTTCATACGACTCATAATGATCTGCACCATTACTTCCTCCATCTCACATTCTCTTTGAGGTGGAATGAGGGTGTTAGGGCATAGGTGAGGAGACTCATTGGGCTGTCTTCACTAGGTTAGTGAGTTAGTGGCCATCATGCTATTGCAATACAATGTGTGATCACTTTTGATTTTGGTCCTCATGTTTTCAGCTTGAATCTATACCTACATGCAGTTTATCTCTTAGATTGCGTAGTCTCAATTTGAATTTTGAGACTCACTACTACATGCTAAGGAAAATGTGACGATTTGTTCCCATGGATCATACTTTACCTTCAAGTCCTATAATATGATCATCTAAGATTTCTTGCTAAGGAAGCTTGTTCGAGTCAATATATAATTGACATTCATGTTTGTACTATGTGAGATGGGATCTCTTCCCTTTGAGATAATGGGAATTGAGAGTGCATGCGCACATGAGGTTGTGGACGATCAAAGAGTGAGAATGAGAGAGGTGCTCAACACACCTTACATCCTAAACGTCATACAAATCAAGAAGATGCTCACAAGGTACATGATGTGATACCTTTATCATGTTCGCTAAGTGGTGAGCAAGATGGTGGTGAGCAAGATGGCAATGAGGTCAATTTGGAGCTATTAGCGAAAAACATGAAAATGGCGACACAACAACCTAAGTTTCCTTAAATGCGAGTGATGTCATGAAATGCTCAGGGGTTAGGGGGGCCCTTATATAAATGATACAAACATCGTCTCCATCAAGAAATTAACAAATGCGTAGTGGGTGGAGGATCCCTAGATTTTCTTTTTGTACAAGAACATCATTTAAATACTTTTAGAATTTCTTGTTATGGTTCTATTCTATCTGGAACACTAGGACATGTTCTGGAACACTAGGACATGTTTTGATAGAATGGGATGTAGCT
Organism: Azolla caroliniana; assembly: GCF_043228905.1. Lineage (NCBI taxonomy): Eukaryota > Viridiplantae > Streptophyta > Polypodiopsida > Salviniales > Salviniaceae > Azolla > Azolla caroliniana. The sequence goes on along the minus strand of NW_028230439.1, from coordinate 24,446,954 downwards.
CAACCACGATACATGGCCATGAATTAGCAATGTGGGAACAATTGGTGTTTTCCTTACAAATATTAGATGCTTGGCGCGCTCCTTTGATGGTTCATACAAACACCTCACTTTTGTTTTCAAGATCAGATAGGCATGTAAATGTTACTAATTTATCTAGCCCGGATAGATTCTACTTATCTTGCAAATATCTTTCAACAACTGGTACAATACATATAATGCCAGGAATCACCTTCTCTGATCATGCTCCAGTTATTCTTTAAGTCTTGACTCAAAACCTTAAAGAATTCTCCAATATGAAGATTCCAAAAAATCAGTTGTTAGACAATAGTTTTTCATTATAAGTGATTGAATTATGGTCTCAAACAACTACAAAATGAGAATGGGACTATCTCATCTAACCCTCAAGTGATGAGAGAAATAGCCACACGATACTATTCCAACTTATTGTCAGTTGTTTCCTTTTCCGATAGGATTTAATAAGTTGGTCCTGTGTATGGAATAAGTTGAATTCAAGAATAACACAAAATATGAATGTGCGTCTTTAGGATGCTCTTACTTATGATGAATTGAGTGAAGCACTTCAAGCTTTGCCTAAAAATTGTTGTCTAGGTATGGATGGTCTAACCCCAACATTCTTCATTAAATATTGGGACTTGTTTAAAGCATATTGATGTATAACATTCCAACAAATTCTTCAAGAGGGTAATATGCCTTCACATTTTACAGAAGGACTAATTTACCTTATCCTTAAATCAGACGGTCCTTCACTGGACATCAAGAAATGGCGTCTGATTACACTACTGAATACAATGTATAAAATCCTAGATAAAACAATTAGTATACGACTTAGTACTATGATGCCTACAATTATACATCTGACTCAAACAAGATTCATTTGAGAAAGGAGCATTTTGGATAATGTTTATACATTTTGGGAATTTTGTTGCCTTGGCAGCCAAATCTAATCAAAAGTTGGCCATTGTTATGCTTGATTTTGAGAAAGCTTACGATTGTGTTGACTAGGAATTTATACAAGTTGTATTGGCTCATTTTGGTTTCTCAAAACAATGGATAAGAGGTATTTCTTCATTATATAATTCTGCACAAAGCCGACTCTTACTGGCTAGGAATTATGGCCCTTTGTTTTCTATTTCTCGGTCAATTCGTCAGGGTTGTCCTTTGGCTTCCTTCCCGTTTTTGTTTTTTGCTGAGCCAATGATTTCTTTTTTGAATGTTGGTGATATTGGTATATGTGGACTATGCATCCCACTCTCAAATATAAAAGTAAGGGATGTTGAATTTGCAGATGCCACTGCCCTATACTTAAAGGTGATTCGGAAAATCTCCAAAAAACAAAATTGGCCATATCCACATTCTGCAAGGCTTCAGGTGCACTGGTCAATTGGAACAAGTCCTTTGCATTTTGGGTGGGGGATGTAGCTATGCAATTTTAGTGGATACCATTAGGTTGCCCAATTTTGTACCTAGGATGTACGATAGGTATTGATCTTTCAATGGAAAATCAAGTGGCACCCCTCCGATTGTCATTGCGGAAAAAGTTGTTATTATGGAGGTCAGCCAAGTTATCTTTTGCTGGCCGGATTGTAGTTGCCAATCACGTTTTATTGGCTTCAACATGGTATGTTCTGTCATGTTGGATATTCTCCAAGTCATGTATTCTGAAAATACATAAACTGATTCGTAATTTCTTGTGGTCTGGTAAAACAGAAGGCAATGTTCAATCTAAAGTGAAATGGGATGTTATTACCTTACCTCGTTCTAAAGGAGGATTAGGTATTATTGATCCAATAAATCAATCAAGAGCATTGTTAAGTAAGTTGCTCATTAGAGGATTTACGCTGGGGCAAGACATATGGAAAGTATTATTACTTGACCATTGTTCAGATTTCTCTCCTCGCTTAGATGCCCCCTAATCGAAGGATGTAAATTGGATATTTAAGGAAAATTTCCGAGTACCTTCAACTAGTGATGGGAAGACAAATATATTAGGACATTATTTTCATCATGGAAACAAGTATTACCTGGTTTGCTCCGCAATAAACCCAACCCCAAACATTATCTTGATTATCTCAGACAAAGGATAGTCTGGAACCCGTTGTTTACAACCTCAGATGGTTTAGTGATGGGTTCTAGACAACGGTTATCGTGGGGAAAAATGACAGAAGGTCTTGTGAAAACAGTTCGGACTTGGCAAGAATTTTTATCACGTTCATGGGATTCAAAAGGAATCCTAGGTAATGTGCATGGCGGTCAAATAATGTATCAACAAATTCAGGAAGCTATGAGTAGACTCCCCATACCACCCAATAACTCTAACCATATATGTGTTGGGTTTTTTCAAGATTGGAAGTACTCTTGGATGTTAAGGGGTATTCATATGATAAGACCTACCAATTTTTTGAGGTGGATGAAACAAACCAATTGTCTCCATCATGGGAAATGGTGATAGATTACCCTTATGCTATTGAACACAAGATAATGGTCATCGGATATGCCGGTCGTAAATGGTATATTGATCCAATGATAGAGGAAATAAGGGCACATTGGAGGTTGTGGGTGTTGGCTAAAAAACCGGTATTCAAATTAGATTGGGACCCAATTGATTATCAGTGGACAGATCCTTTTACAAGTCACAAGTTCAATTTCTTCCAATATTCTGTACATATGGGAAGACATGTGCTTTCAGATACGTGGGATGTGTTACCAATTGCATTTCAATATTGGAATCAACAAGGTATTACTCCTCAATTCCTTGCAAATTTCTAGGTTATCTTATGGGCAAGAAAACAACCACACCAAATATTGCATATACAATGGTTACTTGTACATTGAGCCAGTTGGCACATGCTTGCATAGGATGGGAGTATCTTCTGGTTGTGCTCGATGCCATTTACAAATGGAAACTCAAATTTAACATTGTTTATGGGAATGCATCGAGTCTCAGTTGATATCGCAACATCTCCTTAGAATTTTTGCTAACTATTTTCCCCCATTGGTTTTCACTTGGGACATGGTGGTTTGGACATCACTTGTCTGTCATGCGTTCCATTATGACATTGAATCTATGGACCATGGATTTTACACTAAATCTGGAAGTGTTCATACAATGTCATTACCATTGTTGTCATTACAGTTTTCAGGAATACGAAAGGAAGTCGAACAAGTATGGGAGATACTGAGTAGTACCACTGTATATCGCATCTGGAAGGCTCGGTGGTCTCTCATTTTCCATCAACTTAAAACATCACAAGCTTAATTGGTTTCAAATATTTGGTTATACATAGTTCATACTTTGAAGGGTCAATAGGATAGTATAGTTGGAGATTCTTATGCTAAAATTGTTCAATGGCTTGAGTTTCTTATCATCTGGACAGCTACTCCATTCATGACATCCAATTACGACACTCCTTATTGGCATTTTCAACCTCTGATATGGTTGTTTCCCCCGCCGATCACATCTAAGAGTTTAAAATCTTGCAAAATGTTTACACTAGTGACAGGATATCTTTTAAAAATAAAGAAGAAGAAGATGCTCACAAATTGATCATCTTTGGCCTCAATCCAAACAACCTTCAGTAAGGCCCAAGAAGCTTGAGGCAAATTTCCATCCTCATTGATCTATGAACTCTTGGCTCAAATGTATAGCTTATAAGCCTTCTAGTACACTTCGATGCTTGTGTTTCCCAATTACATGATCATTCATTTAACATGCAATATTCTTAAAAGTATGCATTAGATCAAGAATATAAATGATAAATAAGTGGTTCCAATAAGGAAGTTCATGGAAGATTGTGTTGGGAGACAGGTCCCTCCGGATGGGAAGGGAGAAGAACAGTGTCGATGAACAAACTCGGCCGAGGCCAAAACCGTATGAGGAGTACCCGACTATGGAGAGCCGGATGATACAGACCCGGTGAAGACCGGATGAGGAGTACCCGGCTACGGAGAACCGGATGGTGCAGTCCCGGTATGAACCGGATGAGGAGTACCCGGCTACGGAGAGCCGGATGATACAGACCCGGTGAAGACCGGATGAGGAGTACTCGGCTACGGAGAACCGGATGGTGCAGACCCGGTGAGAACCGGATGAAGAGACATATTCGTAAATATGTTTCTAAGAGTCCATCGAGGCTATATTTGTAAATAGCCGAAAAGTCATATTAGTATAAATATGACTTGGGGCAAACCTTTAGTGAGAGTTGTCGTTGTCATTCTTGTTTTGCACGAGATTAGAGCGCGTAACAGTATACAGAGAGAGAGAGAGAGAAAGAGAGAAAGAGATCGTTGCCTCTGTTGTAACCGCCGCCTGTGGCGAAGATCGTGAGCACGAGGTCGTTGCCTCCGTGAACTCACTGTTTGTACATTCCAACATAGTGATAGTTTGCAGCCTGTGGGCTGCCGTGGTTTTTTCCCTTAGTTTGGGTTTTCCACGTAAACATCTTGTGTACCTTTTCTCTCCTTTGTGTCGTTCTTTATTTCCCATTTTCTGTGCATGAATCTAAGCTTGGTTGTGGCCGAGCGTTGCGTATAGGGAGCGTTCAGTTCTCGACAAGTGGTATCAGAGCAAAACGACACAAAAAATGGACAAATCATTTGGCGGCATGTTCAAGCTCACCGGCTCCAACTATTCAGTGTGGAAGTCGAAGATGAGGGACATGCTCGTGGTTAAAGACCTCTGGCTGCCGATTCAGTTCGGGGACAAGAGGTCGGACAAAATCGACGCCGCGATATGGGAGGTGATGCACATGAAGACAATGGCGTACATACGGTGCTTCATCGACATGAGCCTGTACAACAACTTCAATGAAGAGAGCAAAGCTCATGAGCTCTGGGAGAAGATCAGCATAATGTTTCAAAACAAAAATGTTGTTAATCAGGTTTCGGTATTCCAGAAGCTAGTAAGACTCCGGTACCAAGATGGCTCTAGCATGGCGGAGCACATGAATGCCTTCCAGGGGCTGATCCACTAGGCAACTTCATTGGAAGTACCTCTCGCCGATGAGGTACTAGCACTACTCCTGCTCGGTTCCTTCCCGGATAGCTGGGAGACATTGGTTGTCACTTTGGGCAACGCCGGGCCGGAAGGAAAACGGTTATCCCTAGCAAGAGTAAAGTCGAGCTTGCTAGATGAGGAGGCGCGTCGGAAAGATAAGGATACGAGCTCCGACTCCAAAGCGCTCCTTACCGAATCGGAACGCGGAAGACATAGAAACTGTAGTCCCCAGAACCGGCAGAAGTCGGGGACACGGTCAAAGTCAAGGGGGAGGCCCACTTGCTTCTATTGCGGCAAGCCGGGACACTTCCAAAAGAACTGTCGGCATTTCCGAAAAGATAAGGAGACCGACGGTACCGATTCGAAGCGGACCCCGGACTGGAACGGTAAAGACCGGAGGGGGCCGGATCAGAAGGGAACAACGACAATCGCGGCAAGTGAAGAAGAGTTGATGCTCATCACCGAGGAGAGTGAGATAAACCTTGCCGGCGACGAGATGACCTGGGTGGTAGACTCTGGAGCATCGTTCCACCTTACCCCGAACTGAAAATGCTTCTCATCCTACTCAGCCGGTGATCACGGCTGTGTCCGGATGGGGAATGAAGGCACATGCCGAATTGTCGGCATAGGAGACTTGTGGCTGTCAACACCAACCGGATGCAAGTTGCTGCTGAAGGATGTCCGACACGTTCCGGAGGTTCGTCTGAACCTGATATCAGCCGGTCGGCTAGACGATGAAGGCTACACGGGTAGCATCCGAAATGGTGTCATGAAGTTCAGCAAAGGGAACCTAATTGTGGCTCGGGCCCGGAAGGTCAACACATTGTACCTGATGAGTGCCCGGTTATGTCCGGAAGAAGTGAACATGGCATCTGACACTGCCGGTGAGTTGTGGCACAAGAGGCTGTGTCATATGAGCGAGAAGGGGATGAAGAGGCTTGCAGACAACAACCTCATTCCAGTGAAGAACGTGCACTTGGAGAAGTGCACTGATTGTTTGGCCGGTAAGCAAAACCGGACCTCTTTCCGACCAAGGCCACCGATGAGACGTAATGCACCACTGGAGTTGGTGCATACGGATGTGTGTCAAGTAGACACGAAGTCACATGCCGGAGCGCAGTACTTCATGACGTTCATAGATGACCACAACCGGAAGCTGTGGGCCACACCGTTGAAGATGAAGGATCAGGTGTTATCCGTCTTCAAAGAGCTCCACGCAAGAGTGGAAAGAGAAACCGGCCGGAAGCTGAAGGCAGTTCGAGCAGATAACGGAGGAGAATACCGGGGGCAGTTCGAGGAGTACTGCCGCTGTCGTGAAGTACGAAAGCTTCACATTAAAAGTCTACAATAAGATAAATACGTAACTAAAATAACATTTGATAATGTTTTATAACAACACATATGATAATATTATATATATGTAAAGAAAAATAATATATATATATATATATAAATATATTATATTACACGAACAAGAGAGGACTTGAACCAATAAGCCCACCCTATGACTCTCAAATCTTACCATTTACTCTACACTAATAATATTCAGAAAATAAAGCATACTTTATATATACTTTATATTACATAAAGGATTTGCTTCATGATATAAAAATAAAGTTGCATGTTGTATTCAATAGTATTTTGAGACTCGAACCCACAACCTCATACACTAAAGTCAACACACCTACCATTAGGCTAGGCCCTTTCTCTTTAAGATTATGTTTTCATGTTTATTGTTATTGCATATATTGTTTCATACATAAAAGCTCAAATGAGCGAGATGTTTATCATGCATCACATGTAATGCATGAATGCCAAATGGCGATCATGCATCACATGCATTTCATGCACTACATGCATGATTTGTACCCTCCAATGCATCATATGCATGGGGGCACCTATTTAAATGGTGAAAGAGAAGATCAAAGGGGGATATGTATGAGATATCAATCAAATTATGTATTACATAAGAGATACCATAAAATAGAGAAAGAAAGGAAGAAGTTCAAGAGAAAGGTGGAGCTCTAGCTTGGCGGTCGTGGTGGTCAACTCTCAACAAGAGGGAGGCGGTTCGAGCCTTATCTTCATTAAAATATTGAAGTGAAGATTGTAGTGGTCGACGATCAAGAAAGAGAAGAGCGATTACCTTGCAAGACAAAGTTCGGAGGTTCAACGACGTGAACAACCACTTTTGTAACTCTTTCATCAAATAATTATAAATCTCTTTTATTGCTTCAAATATCATTCTATATCCTATCTTGTCATATCTTGTTGATCACTATTTATCTATCTCTACCCTTTCGTCTCTTCCGTCCATAATCCCAGTGATTCCTTCCTCACTTTCACGATATCTTTTGTCTACGCAACGCTACGCTTCTAGGCGAGCCACGCCACGACACAATTTGGTGAACCCGACGTGAAACGGGGAAGTAGAAGAGACATCTAAAGTAAAGATCAACATCAACATGGCAAGTACGAGTACAATGGATCCGGTAATGTTGTTTATTAAAAAGTTGAATCAAGATCGATTATTTCATGCCTTACGAGAAGTCCGAGAGAAGATTGGTATGTTTGATGGCACAAATATTTCGAAGTATGTGAATATATATTATGATGAAATGGAAATGTTTGGTATAAATGATGTCAATATGATAGCAAACTTTTATAAATTAGTGGACATGGAATTAAGAGATAGAATTCATGAAATACAAGCATTGCATAGTTTGGATTGGAATGCATTCAAAGAAGCACTTGTGTCTGAATATGCTCGTGAGGATTTCTCTCGAGTTACTATGCGTTCATTTCATGAATGGATCTTAAAAGAAGATAAAGGGTTATCTGTGTCTGACACAAAAAGAGAGTTTGATAGGATGTATGGACACCTAAAGCCAGAAGAAAGAAATTCTTTGTCTTGGCAAAAGGTTGCTTTATTTTTGCAGGCAGTTGACAAGAGATATAGAAAAGAATTGGAATTTATGCTTGAAGTGCCAAATACCGAGGATGGTATAACGACAGATTGGAATGAGGTAACAAATGCTTGTAATAAATTTATGAAAAGAATGCAAAGGAATGGTGTAATGCTACAAATACCACATGTGGGAAACACAAATCGGCTTGAGCAAAACATCGAAGTTCAAAGACTTGGTCGAGAACCATCACACGAAATGGTCCATCAACCACGAGAAATGACGGGAACTAAGAGTGAGTTTTTGCTTGATGATTTAGTTCAAAGTATGAAAGATCTAACAATTAAAGTGGCAAAGCTTGAGAATGGTCAGACTTCGAGGTCAAGGGAACCATTTCGACCTCGATGCATGTGGTGTGATAGTCTCGACCATCGTCTACGTGATTGTGAAGAATATAAAGACATGGAGAATCGAGACTTGGTCTATTGGAAAAATGGTAACATTTACTTAACTGAAACTAGATCTCTGCTTACAAAGAACTTTGGTGATGGTGGTGTTAAGGTTAAATTTGAAGAAGCTGAAGCAAAGAAGGCTTCCGCAATGTACTACTCGGCAACGGCAGGGGTGCGTCTCGATGACATGCCATCCCGATCACCATTCTGGGAGAAGGTTGTAAGTACCGCACAAAAACAAAAGATGAAGATGGAAGACCTTCGTGTTGCCGGAGATTCTGTGAGGAAAAACACTGGATGGGATGTTCCAGTAGATGTTATGACAGTCTATGCTCAAATGGCAAAACACCAAGAGCATGAGGTGATAGTGGAAGAAAAAAGGAAAAGATCGGATGAGGAGATTGGCTCAACCAAAAAGCATGAAACAAGAGAAAGCAAAAGAAAAGAGATGGACGCAAAAGTTGAAAAAGGTAAATCTGGTCCTTCATTCAAATTAATGTCTGATATTGAAAAGGATACAGATTTAAAGAAAGTTTTAGAAACAAGAATACTAGACAGTCGAGTAGAATTTACACTAAGAGAAGTGTTAGGTATTGCAAAAAAGGAATTTCATGATGAAATAATTGATATTGTGCGAAGAAAGAAGCAAGTAAATGAGCAGGTTAAAGAGACAAATCCGAAGGTGGCATATGAAGTGGTGAGCAACGAGTCAAACAATATTGTTGTTGACTCTCAACATGCATCAACCTCAATGATAAATTCAACAGATGTAAGAAGCCATTACTCTCTCAAATGTTGGGCAAGAGCCACTACTGAGCATCATGTGAAGATTGGAAATGTTCCAGACCCCGTGATGGCACTTATTGATCATGGTTCTGAAATAAATATAATGAGTGCTGATTTTTACAGGAAAGGTAGATGGCCAATTGATACTCAACATGGTTGGCGAGTAAAAGCTGCCACATCAGTCACGGAAGATTTATTTGGTGCATGCCCAAATGTAAAGGTTACTATTGGTGATATAGAGGTAGATCAACATTTCTTTGTGCAGGAAGGATCTACCTATCCAATAATCCTGGGGCAACCATACATTACAGCCGTACGGATGGAGACCAAAGTCCTCGACAATGGTTCTGCCTATGCGAAAATCCGTAGTGAAGATGGACGACGAACTGTACAATTTATGACCGTTCGCCCAAATCATGAGAGGAACAAGCAAGAGCTTCGTGATCATTCAATACCAAAAGATTGTGATGATTTTGATAATCAGGTTTTTGACTAGGACTGTTGCGAGTGAGGGTTGCAATAGTCCCATTATTAAAAGACCCTCATATAGGGCATTACAACATATGAATAAGTCATTTCATGTTTCTGAAAGTGGTGCTATATGTGTGACTAGGATGTATGAATGCAAGAGGAACTTGAAAAAGAATGCTAATCTGTTTCAGCAGGCATTGAAGGATACTGGAGTACTTGAAATGGAAGAGCAGATTGAAAGTGTTATGGAAGAAATTTCTTTTGCAAATACTTTAGAAGAGTTAGAAATGTATTTGAAAGAAGATGATGAGAATGTTAGAAAGATACATGTAAACTCAATTGATATGTATTATGAGATTGATAGGTATAATTGTAAATATGAAGAAGTAGAAAGTTTATGTAATACAAAATACAAAACAATAGATAAAAAGGTCAAACCTGCTGCAGTACCATTACCTATTGGTAGTGAAGAGAAGATGGAGGCAGCAGCAACCGAGCCTATGCTTCGACCAATAGAGAAGATCGGACATCACTTCACTTCGGAGACAATAAATAACTTGAGAATCGGAAGGGGTGAATTTCTTCTGCAATCAGAGATCGTGACTTTCAAAGAAATGATCTTTAGGCATGGGAAAGCGTTTGCATTCAAAGCTGAGGAGATTGGTTGTGTAAATCCAAAGGTGGTGACGCCAATGGTAATATTTACTATCCCTCATATTCCTTGGAATTTTAAACCTATTGCAGTACCGAGAGCTCGATTACCTCAATTGTTGGAGTTGCTGAAGGATAAAGTCAAGATGAAGATTTTAGAGCCTTCAAATGCACCATACTCCAATAGATGGTTCACAGTTCCAAAGAAAGATGGTTCTCTAAGATTCATTCAAGATCTACAACCAGTCAACAAAGTCACAATCCGAAATGCGGGAATCGGACCGATCGTTGATGAATTTGCGGAAGCGTTTGCTGGCAGAGCGATTTACTCTATGGGAGACCTATATTCAGGATACGACCAATTTCAACTAGCAATTGATAGTCGCAATATCACAACAATGAAAACACCAATTGGGTTGGTTCGAATGTGCACTCTACCTCAAGGTGCGACGAATTCGGTTGCTCATATGATGAATGCAATGAACAAAGTTCTACATGAATACATCCCAAAGGTAACTATGCCATTTTTAGATGATATTCCTATTAAGGAGGGATGCTTAGAAAGAGAGAAAGATGAGACTATGGTTGGAAATGGTTGCAGAAAGTTTGTGATGGATCACATTAATGACTGTGAAAATATTTTAAATAAGCTTGAGCAGGTACATTTGACACTATCAGGAACAAAGTCTTGCTTTGGGCAAAACGAAGTTCTAATAGTTGGTCATATGTGTGGGTGGTATGGGAGGAAGCCTTCACCGATCAAAATTAACGCAATACAAAATATGAAGGAAGTTTGCGACTCGGTAACAGAGGTGAGAAGATTTTTGGGTGCATGTGTGTTTTATCATATTTGGTTACCACACTTTGCACATGTCTCAGATCCTCTCTACCAACTTTTAAGAAAAGGAAAGAAGTTTATTTGGACTGATGAACATACACAAGTTGTTCAACAGCTGAAAGAAGCATTACTGAAAACACCAGTTCTTCGTCAACCAGACTACAAAGGTAAAAGACCAATTATAGTAACAGTTGATACTAGCCCAATCGGGATCGGTTGGGTTATCAACCAAGAAGATGAAGACCAACATCGATATGCTATCAGATTTGGAGCAAAGATATTAAATGAAAGACAAAGAAACTATGCACAAGTTAAACGAGAATTGTGGGGTTTGCTTACTGCATTAAAAACAGATAGAGATTACTTGATCGGAGCAGATGTAGTGGTTGAAACAGATTGTTTGCCACTCATTGGAATGATAGCAAGTTGCACGACACCAGATATTGCAATGCTTCGGTGGATTGCATACATCAGAACCATGAACCCAGAATTGCGGCATATAAAGGGAAAAGACAACCCAGTTGCAGATATGTTGTCAAGGGCAAGGTTCATAAATGAAAAGGTGATGCAAACTGAATATAGGAACTGGGCAACTACAAGCCATCAATTTGCTCATCAAGAATCTATTACGCCTCATGATGAGTTTAATGTAAGTATAATGTTCAAAGACACAGAGTATGAAGGTCAATGGTTAGAAATAGGAAATTTTCTAAAGACTCAAGAAGCCAACCCATCATGGTCGAAGAAACAATTAAATGAATTTCGAAGACGAGCATTCAAGTTTTTTTTACATGAAGGGCATTTATGGAGGCGTCCAAAAAGGCCAACCGAAAATCCTCTTCGAGTCATTTGTAAGGATGACATTAAGAGAAAATTAATTAATGAATTCCATGATAGTTTGTGGGCAGGACATAGAGGCATATGGGCGACATTTATGAAGTTGAAAGAAAAGTATTGGTGGCCACATATGTATAAAGATGTAACGAAATTTGTGGAAACCTGTGAGGTTTGCCAGAGGTATTCAACTATCCGGTATCGAGATGAGCTAAAACCAACATATTCATCATCAATGCATTATAAATGGATGGTTGATTTAGTGACAATGCCACTTGGGGAAGGTCAAATGCGATATTTAGTACTAGCAAGAGAAGACCTTACAAACCAAGTAGAAGGAAGACCACTACGACAAAAAACAACTAGAGCTGTATGTAAATTTTTGTTAGAAGATGTAATATGTCGTTACGGGTGTGTTGGTAAAATAATTGCAGATAGAGGAGAACTCGACTCTGATGAAGCTAGAGAATTCTTCAGCCGAATAGGGGTCAAATTATCACTTACAACTGCGTATAATCCAGAAGCCAATGGAAAGATCGAAAGAGGACATAGCCCAATAGTTAAGGCGATCGTGAAAAGCTGTAAAGGTAAAATAAGAGATTGGCCACGCATGCTACCTTATGCACTATGGGCGGATCGAACAACTCATAGTTCAGTAACAGGATACATGCCAGCTGAATTGATACTTGGCCAAAAGCCCATCATGCCGATAGAAGAATCAATTATGTCATGGATATCTATTCCATGGAGAGAAGAGGTGAGCAGAGAAGAATTACTTGCTTTGCGAATTCAACAATTAGAGCGTCGACCTGAAGATATAGAAATAGCAGCCCAACGATTAAAGGAGGCTCGACTAAAGAATAAAATCCGTTTTGATAAAAGTCATAGAATTCGACCTAAGAAAATAGAAGAAGGAGATTGGGTGCTCGTGTACGATAGCAGTTTAGATAATCAACATAGCACCGTCCGCAAGTTCGCTGAAAGATGGTTTGGGCCTTATATAGTAAGAAAAGTATATGATAACTTTACTTATAAGCTTAGTGAATTGGATGGGACACTAATCCTAAACGTGGTAGCTGGAAAGAGGATAAAAGTATTTAAGAAAAGGTTTGAGCTTGAACCTCCTCCGATAGATCAACATGAAGATGAAAGATAGTGGCACATGCCGGAGGATGTGCAGGTCTAGAGGGGGTGGATGTCGTGAAGTACGAAAGCTTCACATTAAAAGTCTACAATAAGATAAATACGTAACTAAAATAACATTTGATAATGTTTTATAACAACACATATGATAATATTATATATATGTATAGAAAAATAATATATATATATATATAAATATATTATATTACACGAACAAGAGAGGACTTGAACCAATAAGCCCACCCTATGACTCTCAAATCTTACCATTTACTCTACACTAATAATATTCAGAAAATAAAGCATACTTTATATATACTTTATATTACATAAAGGATTTGCTTCATGATATAAAAATAAAGTTGCATGTTGTATTCAATAGTATTTTGAGACTCAAACCCACGACCTCATACACTAAAGTCAACACACCTACCATTAGGCTAGGCCCTTTCTCTTTAAGATTATGTTTTCATGTTTATTGTTATTGCATATATTGTTTCATACATAAAAGCTCAAATGAGCGAGATGTTTATCATGCATCACATGTAATGCATGAATGCCAAATGGCGATCATGCATCACATGCATTTCATGCACTACATGCATGATTTGTACCCTCCAATGCATCATATGCATGGGGGCACCTATTTAAATGGTGAAAGAGAAGATCAAAGGGGGATATGTATGAGATATCAATCAAATTATGTATTACATAAGAGATACCATAAAATAGAGAAAGAAAGGAAGAAGTTCAAGAGAAAGGTGGAGCTCTAGCTTGGCGGTCGTGGTGGTCAACTCTCAACAAGAGGGAGGCGGTTCGAGCCTTATCTTCATTAAAATATTGAAGTGAAGATTGTAGTGGTCGACGATCAAGAAAGAGAAGAGCGATTACCTTGCAAGACAAAGTTCGGAGGTTCAACGATGTGAACAACCACTTTTGTAACTCTTTCATCAAATAATTATAAATCTCTTTTATTGCTTCAAATATCATTCTATATCCTATCTTGTCATATCTTGTTGATCACTATTTATCTATCTCTACTCTTTCGTCTCTTCCGTCCATAATCCCAGTGATTCCTTCCTCACTTTCACGATATCTTTTGTCTACGCAACGCTACGCTTCTAGGCGAGCCACGCCACGACACCGCTCGAAGGGAATCCAACTCGAATTTACCGTGCCGAAGACGCCGGAACTAAACGGACTGGTCGAGAGGATGAATCGGACCATAATGGAGAGGGTCCGGAGTATGCTAGCGCATGCAAAACTACCCAAGAAGTTTTGGGCTGAGGCATTGTCGACGGTGACATATGTGATAAATAGATCACCCTCAATACCCTTGGACGGAGACACGCCACAGAGAGTGTGGACCGGTAAGGAAGTATCCTATCGGCATCTGAAGGTGTTCGGGTGTCTCGCGTACGTGCATATAGCTAAGGACCAGAGAGGAAAGTTAGATCCAAAGACCCGGCCATGCATATTCCTCGATTACGGTGACGATGAGTTCGGCTACCGACTGTGAGACCTGGTCGACAAGAAGGTATTCCGGAGTCGAGATATTATCTTCATGGAGAACAAGACGCTCGCCGACTGGGAGCATGAGAAGAAGATAATGAACTCTGAGTCGACCGGTAAGGATCGACTCTACGATGAGCGGACCCAACCGGCAAGAGACCGGTTAGCACTCGAGGGACCAGACGGTTACGGTGAGGATACTGAACGGGCTGAAGAAGAAGTAGAGGAAGCTGAAACCGGAACCGGCCAAGACCCCGAATCGGATTCGGATGAAGAGTAGATGAATGAGCCGGTCACCGAAGCCCAGAGACAGAGATATCCTCTCAGAGAGAGAAGGGCCCCCCGGAGATTTCCGGATGCAGAGCATGTTCTGCTGACCGATGAGGGGGAGCCAGAAAGATTCGAAGAAGCGAAGGAAGACACCCACAGCTGAAAATGGTTGAGTGCCATGCAGGATGAGATGGATTCCCTGCATGAGAACCATACGTACGAATTGGTGGAGTTGCCGAAAGGAAAGCGGGCACTCTGAAACAAGTGGGTGTACAAGTTGAAACCGGGAGATGCCGGCAACCCCCCGAGATACAAAGCCAGGATCGTGGTGAAGGGGTTCCAGCAGAAGAAGGGCGTGGACTTCGACGAGATATTTGCCCCGGTAGTAAAGATGACCTCCATCCGGACGGTGCTGAGTATAGCGGCAAGCATGGACCTCGAGGTAGAGCAGCTAGACGTGAAGACGACATTCCTTCACGGTGACCTCGAAAAAGAGATCTACATGCAGCAACCGGAAGGATTCGTGGAGAAAGGGAAGGAGCACCTGGTTTGCCGGTTGAAGAAGAGCCTCTACGGGTTAAAGCAGGCCCCTCGACAATAGTACCGGAAGTTCGACTCCTTCATGACCGATCAAGGGTACCACAAGACGCAGGCCGGTCACTGCGTGTTTGTGAAGAAGTTTGAAGGAGGCGACTTCCTGATACTCCTTCTGTACGTAGATGACATGTTGATCGTCGGACATGACCAAGTCAAAATACGGATGTTGAAGAAGGCTCTTAACCGGACCTTCTCAATGAAAGACTTGGGTCTGGCAAGACAGATGCTGGGGATGCACATCATTCGGGACCGGTCAGCGAAGCACTTATGGCTATCACAGGAGAAGTACGTGACAAAGGTGCTTCACCGGTTCAACATGTCAGATGCGAAACTGGTCGGATCGACACTTCCGGCAAACTGCAAGCTATCCGGTAAGCAAAGCCCAAAGACGAAAGCAGAGAAGGCGGATATGATGAAGATTCCATATGCCTCTACCGTCGGGAGCTTGATGTACGCAATGGTTTGTACCCGACCGGACATAGGATACGCAGTCGAAGTGGTGAACCGGTTTATGAGCAATCCCGGCAAGGAGCACTAGAACGCGGTCAAATGGATACTCCGGTATTTGAAGGGCACTTCAAATATGTGTCTCCGATTCAGCTCCGGAAAACCTCAACTTGACGGTTTCACCGATTCGGACATGTCGGCTGATGTGGATACCAGCCGGTCTACATCCGGGTATGTAATGACATATGCAAGGGGAGCTGTTTCGTGGCAGTCGAGGCTGCAGAAGACGGTTGCATTGTCAACCACAGAGGCGGAGTACATGGCGGCTGTGGAAGCCGGTAAGGAAATCTTATGGATGAACGACTTCATCGGAGAGCTCGGTATCCGGCAAGATGAATACCAACTCTATTGCGACAGTCAAAGTGTCATCCACCTTGCTAAGAATGCGGCCTACCATTCCCGGACGAAGCATATCCAGCGGAGGTATCATTGGATCCGGGAAAGAGTAGATGACCAGGAGTTCGCGCTAATGAAGATCCACACGGCCGAGAATGGGTCAGATATGCTGACCAAAGTGTTGATACCCGACAAGCTGGATGCATGCCGGAAGAGAATCGGACTGGTAAGACACCCCATGCCGGAGTGAAGGGGGAGTTTGTTGGGAGACAGGTCCCTCCGGATGGGAAGGGAGAAGAACAGTGTCGATGAACAAACTCGGCCGAGGCCGAAACCGTATGAGGAGTACCCGGCTACGGAGAGCCGGATGATACAGACCCGGTGAAGACCGGATGAGGAGTACCCGGCTACGGAGAACCGGATGGTGCAGACCCGGTATGAACCGGATGAGGAGTACCCAGCTACAGAGAGCCGGATGATACAGACCCGGTGA
Organism: Azolla caroliniana; assembly: GCF_043228905.1. Lineage (NCBI taxonomy): Eukaryota > Viridiplantae > Streptophyta > Polypodiopsida > Salviniales > Salviniaceae > Azolla > Azolla caroliniana. The sequence goes on along the minus strand of NW_028230439.1, from coordinate 24,430,147 downwards.
AGACCGGATGAGGAGTAGCCGGCTACGGAGAGCCAGATGATACAAACCCAGTGAAGACCGGATGAGGAGTACCCGGCTACGGAGAACCGGATGGTGCAGACCCGGTGAGAACCGGATGAAGAGACATATTCGTAAATATGTTTTTGAGAGTCCATCAAGGCTGTATTTGTAAATAGCCGAAAAGTCATATTAGTATAAATATGACTTGGGGCAAACCTTTAGTGAGAGTTGTCGTTGTCATTCTTGTTTTGCACGAGATTAGAGCGCGTAACAGTATACAGAGAGAGAGAGAGAGAGAGAGAGAGAAAGAGATCGTTGCCTCTGTTGTAACCGCCGCCTGTGGCGAAGATCGTGAGCACGAGGTCATTGCCTCCGTGAACTCACTGTTTGTACATTCCAACATAGTGATAGTTTGCAGCCTGTGGGCTGCCGTGGTTTTTTCCCTTAGTTTGGGTTTTCCACGTAAACATCTTGTGTACCTTTTCTCTCCTTTGTGTCGTTCTTTATTTCCCATTTTCTGTGCATGAATCTAAGCTTGGTTGTGGCCGAGCGTTGCATATAGGGAGCGTTCAGTTCTCGACAGATTGACAACCATTTAACATGGATGAGGATCATTAAAAAAGATTTTCAAAAGCATATCATATAACTTACATGCCTATGGATGGGCGATATGCTAGAATGTGTGCACTCAAGGCATGGTCATCCATGCCAAAAGCAAAAGAGAAGGATGCAACTTCATGGCCATTGGACATGTTACACATACAATTAAAAGGGCGAATAGAATCGACTAACAAATGTTGTGGATATAAATATTGATGAATAGAAACCCTAAATTCTAGAATGATATTTATGTGTTAAATTGTTTCCCATCAAATAATATCAACAAGAATGACCATCAAACTAATAGCAAACCAAACTCTATGAGAGAGAGATCATTATCGTCTTCGGTGGTCAAATATGATGTAGGAGACAAAATATAACATTTTCACATAATACATGTGAAAGTGGGTAGCAACTTTTGATGTTCAAGAACTTTACTAATGAATGTCACATTCGAGAGTGCACACTATGACTATGAGAGGAATTTGTGCAAGGATAGGGTTTGATTGAAGGTGACAAATAATGATAATATAAAACAAAGTTGAGAAATAGAAGCCTGATACAAAAATCAATGATAAGTTAGCACTTTGGGCCACAAACAACGATAACATGACAAGGAAAGACCATCGGAGCATGTAATAACCCAACCACCCTATGCTAATTGGCTTTGAAGCGAGGATATGCTCTATTCCTTCTATGAACCATACATATCTTGGTAACGTTATGTTGTCTAAACCAATGAATCAATGAGTGCATCTAGCTTGTAGCGGTGGATGTTACATGGAGGGGATGAAATAATACTACTCCTCTACGACACTCCTTCATTGATGTTAGGCCTTCATCACTCACTCAGAATTGCTAAAAAAGATGGTCTAATAGAAGTATGAAGCCAAGGTCTTCCATCCTTCATTCAATCGAAAACTTAGGGATGTTCTAATAAATGGAACTGTAATCTTTCTGTTATGAATGTCGAGCTCTAATGACCAAGGGATTCTTGTCCATTTTTTTGTTATGAACTCCAATCCCATACAGAACCGTTTGTTCGGCTCGAACCCATGCCAATAATCTAGAAAGGTACTCCTTTTTTCGTACACACCTTTTCGGAGCTATTCAAAAAGCTCCCTACATGACTCCGTTCTTCGGCAAAGTCATCATGCAAAACACAGAAACTGCAAGTTACCAATGAGCACTCGGAGAAGCCTATACACATTCTATACTACAGAACAATCAAGTGACTGTGTAGGCGAAAAGCACAAGAGGCATCATCACGGGTGATTGGCGACCGGACTCCCATCTACCATCGAAGAAGAAATTCTCTACCACATGTGGCCGAGATGAGTCATGATGTGGGAAAGAAAATTGATATATATACATATATGATATACATATAGTCTTATAGATATATCATATAGATAAATACTGTATACATAAACTTATACGTACATATACATTTATACATATACATACATTATACATACATACATATAATTTCTTTACTCAGTATATATGGCTAGTATATTCTGCCTCGTTGTGCCATATCCTTCCAAGCTCCACCATCGCCATCGCCTCCTTCCTCCACTCCCGGCTCTGCAGAAGGATCTCTTTCCCTCTCTTTCAACTGCTAACATGGATATGGATCGCTTCCTCTCCGTCGCAGTCGAAGCTGCTAAGATTGCTGGAAACGTAAGCAAACAACACTCTTCGCTTTCTCATCTCTTTCTTCTTCTTTTGACATGTGCAAACCTTTGATCTTCTGTTTTCATTCTGTTTCTTGGCTGAACTTATTGCAAATAGACAAACTATCGTATTCTTTTTTCTGTCTTCTATCTTTCTTGTAATTGCTGATTTATTGTTACGGCGTTTCTACGTTTAAGTTGTAGCAGACAAAGCTAAGTTCCTTCTTTCGGCATGTTTTGTCTTCGTATTTTCCCGTAGGGGTTAATTGTTTCCTCAGGTTAAAGTTTTCTTTTGCAGAAAATCTCTCCTTTCTTTTGAACGTTATTCTTCGATGTTTGTTAAGTAATGCTGATTTTCTGCTCTCCGTTTCTAGGTGAAGCTATGGCAGAACATGTCCTCTTTCTTATTTGATCTTGTAAATTGTGATTATTTTCTAGATTTAAGTTGCAGCAGTTGCCTTTGACATTTTAAAGGCTGACTTTCTTCATTCCATTATGTTATACGTATCTCCTTACGTTTGGCCTTATCTTTTTATTGGTAAATTCTGGATCTTCAATGAGTTTCGAGTTTAGGTGACACCAGACAAATCACCTCTCTGCACTCTGTTTCTAAAATAGGTTTTAAAGGCGCTTTCTTCCTTCCTTTGGCCGTATCTTTTTATCATTTTGTAAATTATTTTTCTTATCAACACTGATTCTCTGCACAATGTTTGTAGGCTAAGTTTTCAAGGCGTCTTGTTACTGCCATTGGATTCTTTTTTATCATTTTTCAATATCATTTTGCAAATTATTTTTCTTATAAACACTGATTCTCCGCACTCTGTTTCTAGTTCTGATTTTATAGGCATCTTCTTCCTGTCTTTGGTCTTTCCTTTTGATAATTTTGTAAATGATGGTTGTCTGCACTCACATGTCCAGGTTATTGTAGACAATTTTTATGGAGCAAAGAATGTGGAGCACAAAGGAAAGGTAAGAAAAAATCCACGTTTTATGTTAGAACAGAATTTATAATATTAGTACATTGTTATAGCTCCATCGAAATGGTTGAATCTGGAGAGATGAGCTGGTGGCTGTAGTATGATACAAGTTCTTTACACTATAGTAGCTACATAATGAGAATCTCCTGCAGAAGATTTAGTTCAAGAATTTCAGTGTTTTCTTGTGCATGATGATGAATTCCTTGCAAGAAGAATAACCTTTTTTTAGTTTTTTTAAAAACTGCCAATGCCCTTAATCAGAATCATTATGCAGGTTGATCTTGTGACTGAGACTGACAAGGCTTGTGAGAGTTTGGTTTTCCAATACCTTTCAAACAATTTCCCTGATCATAAGGTAAATGGTTTCATCGGAGGTTCCTTGTTCGTACTGCAGCAATAGTTGCTTGAATGTTAGATACCCATGGCAGTTTATTGGAGAAGAAACATCAGCGATCTCTGGGGCATTTGAACTTACAGATGCACCAACTTGGATTGTTGATCCTCTTGATGGAACAACCAATTTTGTACACAAGTTAGTCAATGCATTGTCGTTGATTCCCATTCTAGAGTGCGCAGCTGCGTGCAACGTCTCTAATTTTTTTGTGCAACATAGTAATTAATTAATACAGTTACCCATTATGAGATGAAAAGGCGAGGAGAGAGAGTCTAATGTGATATTGTGTTTCGATATTTGATAGATTTCCATTTGTTTGCGTATCAATTGGATTAGCAATTGATAAAGAACCAGTGGTTGGAGTTGTATACAACCCGATAATCAATGAGGTATTATATGATAATTTGAACATTCTATGGTTATACTAAGTGAGATGGAGCTGATATTTAGTTGAATGCAATGTGTAATTTGAATGAACTGAAATGCATGAGTTATTTTTGGTGTTTAGGTCTTACCAAGCCTAAGAGATTAGCTCATCCTTTTACATGATGATATTCTCTTTATTGACAAAGCTGTGTTGCATGTGCTTTTAGGATTGTTCATATCACAAACTGCTTGCAGTTTACCTGCATAAACGCAGAATAATAACGCACTATTGCCGAAAAAGGTGTATTGCATGTTCTGATAGGATATTTGCTTGCATTTATATGGATGAAAGAAACAAATCTATCTTTCAAGACTTTTGCTATTTCTTTGTTCATATGCATCATGATAAGCTATAGAATTTTGCAGGTCAAGTGTAGCATGGTAGTAAACCTTAATAATAAACTTGGAGAAATAATAAGGATACATTGCTGAAATAATAAGGTTTTTTGCTCCCCATCTGAAATATACATCGTTAGCATAATATTGTTTGGCTTCTTATTGCAGCTTTTTACTGCAGTGAAAGGGAAAGGAGCGTTTTTGAATGGAAATGCAATATCAGGTTCCTCCATTTTTTCATTTGGCTTCCTTTTTCCTGTTTAACACTGTTATTTAGATCTTTTTGCTGATAAATGGATCTATTTGAGAGAACAGCATCTCTACAAGAAAACATGGGCAATGCTCTTCTTGCATCAGAAATAGGTACAAAAAGGGACCAAGTGACAGTGGATGCTACTACTAACCGAATCAATGGTCTTCTTTATAAGGTACATTATAGGCATAAGACTTGAACATATGCCTTAGTGCAGTGATTTATTCAACCTTTTTTCTATACAAAAAAACCATGTACTGACGTTGAAATAATAGAGATTAGGAAGTGACAAAACTCATCAACGGACATAATCCATAAGTAAAACTCTGTAAAGTGTATCATATCTAGGTCAAAACATTAGGGTTTGGAACTACTGTGTCTCAGGAGACATGAGGCATTCATGCTTAAGAGGGTTCAAGATCCTTACCTAGCTCGTTCAGTGATGCTGAGGTAGAACAGGTGACACCATGAAAGAGGTGGGAATTGCGATTCGCTCAAATTAGATGAAAGGTTACAAACATCCTCAAGTAAGATTGTTGGAGCAAAAGATTTTCTGGCTAGATCATCCACAGAAGTTTGAAAACTGCAATCTTCCACAATTATAGACGAGGCAGAAATGCAGTCTGAACTGCATATAAAGGGGTTTGTCTTGAAGAGCCATAGCCTAGACAAAGTATCCATGATTAGTTTGAAGGGAGATTTTTAAAACGGATATAAAAATTTCAAGCTTCTGTTCTGACTATTACCTTTTAATATTCCTTAACTGATACCTGGGTATAAGAATAGACTACCATTCCTTGACCCTTTGTCATAACGGGAATGGTCATTTTAGTCCAAATATATGCTTGTGACTATGGAAAGGTGGCATTGGTAGGTAAATTGCTTGACTAACACTCACTACCATCTCAAAGTGACATCTAAAGTCATCGATAACCAGATTGTTGGTGAAATGGCTCCAAAGGGAACAAGTCTGATGAATTGTCCAAAATTGACTAAGATTACACAAATGTGTTTAGAATCGGCTGAAGGCATGAACTAATGGATTCTTGGACACATTGTGTATGGGGTCTGCTGAAGAAAATATCATGAATGTTTCTTCAATCAGTGATGAGGCTGATACATCAATATGCGGTTCTTCAATGTCTGCCATGTGATTGTTGGTACTTGGATCATTGTTGTTGTCTTGTTGTTTCATATATAAGTAAGTATCAGGAGAGTAACTACACAAGGAGCTCCTCAGTATTCATGGTACTCCTTTATGAGTAATCTTATTTATCACTAGTTTGTTACTCCGATCAGAGGGCCATGACAGATTGAAAGATTTAAATAGAGAGTTGGTGAGCTGCAGTTTTTTTTAGATATTTGAAAGCGTATAAAAAGTGGCAATGTGTCTATGAAGTAATACACAAACTCAGAAATTTTCCAGAACAAAAATGGATTAGTGGGTCCATGAGTGCTTGGCAAGAGGCCACGAGTATCCCAGCAGAGTAACTTTACAACCAGTACATACGTTTCAGCAGTGGAATATGTAGATATTGAATAATGCTAGATAAATTGGTGAGTAAAATGGAACAGTCTTGGGCCGCATAATTTAATAGTGTTGCAATTCTGTTCAGAGAGTATTTTGAAGATTACAGGAGTGCATGTCTCCATATCTTCCGATTTTAGTTATACTCAATGCAATACACTCACCTTGCTATTAAAATTTGTAATCAGTCACACTAACTCTTACCTCTCTCATGGTTTCATCTTGTCTACTGTATATATATGGCCTTGTTCAACAGATTCGATCTCTTCGCATGACGGGATCATGCGCACTGAATTTATGTGGTGTTGCCTGTGGGAGGCTAGACATTTTCTACGAACTTGGCTATGGGGGCCCATGGTATTCTTCTGGAGACAGATCATATATCTTTGAAGCATGTTATGTCTATATCCTAATGTTGGTTTCTTGGATAGGGATGTTGCTGCTGGAGTGGTTATTGTGCAAGAGGCAGGCGGGAAGGTCTTCAGTCCGTAAGTCACACCACTATTTCTTTAGGAACTGTGTAGAAGTCTGCTCTTACTTAGCATTCAGTCATAACTTCAGTAATATGCAATTATTTCAACATTATCGTTCAGTCATAACTTCAGTAATATTCAATTATTTCAACAGTTCTGGAGGAGCATTTGATCTTGGATCACAACGTATTGCAGCATCAAATGGATTTCTTAAGGACAGCTTTGTTGAAGCTTTAAGGGAAAGTTTTCTATAGTGATTTGAGACATTTGGAATCCAAAAATGGAGAAATTGTTCCATCTGATGGAATTTTGGTTGTACTGATCCATTTTCTGCAAATTCTGTTTCAAAGAAATAAATGGCCCTTTTACTACATCAGAGTCATCTACATTCATCGAGGAATGCTACATACATTCTTTCACTAGGGAGAGGCATCATAAATGCAGTGCACTATTTATGGGTGTCTCAAAGGACTAAGTTCCTTCTTATCTAATCAAACTATATATCAGCCAACTGCATGGCATTCCTGATAGTAGAGCCCAATGATAGAAATAGATATTATTTTCAACTTTTGGAGGTGCACTGAAACTTATATAATTTATATTGCATTCCACTTGAGAATGCATTGCAATAAAAATGGATTGTTTTCAACCGTTGCAAGGTTACTAAAAGCTTTAAACAATTTATTGTTGGATGTGAGCATAACATGGATAATGTCATGTTACATTCGATGGTTTTATGTGAGCCTACAATATTATAAAGATGTTGCAGATTGAATAACATGGACAATTATAGCTTAGAATGATATAATTTCAAGCTGCATTCAGTGGTTTTATTTGAGCCTATATAAAGGAAGGTTTACAATATGACAGTTTTGCTACATACATTTGTAGACAACCAAGGTTGTAAATATGTAGCAGATTGGGAGACTGTAAAGTCCTTTATACATAAATACGCAACCTGGAGGTAATTGATAAAATCCTTCATACATAAAGATGCAACCTGGTGGTAATCAATGTTCTGCAAAATGGACAATTGCTGATATTGACTGCACATTGTTGGCATATCTGTAAAAGCAATACAAGGAATTGGAAAATGGGAAATCTTAATAATTTTATAATTCAAAATTAAAAAGAAAATGGCACTACCTGGTGGCCACACCCCAATGCCATATCCTTCGGCCCCGAAGCACATATTGGGCAACACTAGATTTTATGCAAACGAAGGAAAAATAGTGACCATTAAATCATACATGTAAACAAAAACATTGACCACTGTATCATTATGTAAGGAGCACGGTGGCCACTATATACTACTATATCATTATGTAAGGAGCATGGTAGCCACTAAATCATTGTGAGACCTAGTATTAAATCATCAGCACTTATCATTCCTACATACTTGGCTTTCCGATGATGTTTCAGTAGCTTTAGCTTCTTCAGGCCTTAAATTATTTAATGCTGGAACACCGTCAAATTGTGGAATATTAACTGGTGGTGGTTTTATGATTCCTCGACGTTGCTTTCCAAATGTCCGACTGTAATATATTTTGTCATTTGCATAAAATGACTTATCAAAAGCAAAACCTGCCATCGTCATCAAAAATAGCAAAACATTTTTAATTCCATTTTACTTTAAAAGTCCAAGCTCCAATGTCGCCCTGTATTGTGTGGGTATTTCCATGAGTGCTCTAAGTGCAAGCATAGCCTCTTTTTGTGCGGAATCCATTTTCATTGACATAATATTGGTATAATTTACAAACTGCAGTTTGATAAATAATCCGCATGTCAGCAATTTACTTGAATTAAAAACAAAGACAGGCAGTTTAGGAAAACTACCTGAAAATTATCAAACGTCCTTCTTGGTATATTATCATCAAATTGCTGCATCGTATCCCAAGGACCATCACCAACTCCAACCAATACAATTGATAATGGATAATCACTAGGGATAAAACAACAGTGTAAGATTCCTAACCATGTAAAAGAGATTACATCATGGACTACTACTACCTCGCCTGCACAATTGCATCAATTGTCTTTATCTCTTGAGAACTCAGGTTTCCTAGGGAAGTGTCTATACTTCTAGTAACCTGGAAAATAAATAAGATATATGAAGAAATTATGCGAAAATCTATTTTGTTTGATAAGATCTTATAAGCACCTAACCTGCCCATCTGCTATTATTAGAAGAACATGATATTGCCCTCCACTTTGTTCTACAACATTCATTGCAACTTGTATGACTGGTGCGAATGAAGTTGGCCCTACGTAATTTGCTCAACGCTACATCTTACAACCACTAAGAAAAGGTAACAGGAAAACATCTGGTATACATTTTTTTTCTTCGTACCAGCAAGATGGATATGCGGTACTATTTCTTTATATCGGGCCAAAACACCTTCAAACCCTTTACAAGGAGCTTCATTAGGATAAAAGCTGAATACAGCCTTATCAGATGTAGTGGCTGGTACAAACAATATAAAAACAAAATGAAAAACATTTCATGCATTTAAGCAATTCAATAATACATGAACTTTGATTCCAACCATCTCCAAAACCAAAGCAAGGAATCAGATTGTCATCATCAAATTTAGATAAGGTCTTTCCGAGTATTTCGATAGCCTGCTCGTATGGATTCAAGGTTGTGCTGCTAATTGAGTGAAGACTTCGTCCATTAAAAGAATGTTTTCCTGCATTTAAGAATCTATAAAAATATGAATTTAGATAAGATCAAAATCCCAAGAAAATTCCAAAATCTAATTTTCATCTGTCAACGTTAAAAGCATTTAAGAATTCAGAGACATTAGAATTTAGTTTGAACATCATTTGATTGTTCAAAAAGCCTGACCACACAGGGTGGCCATCTTTGGACTCTGCTCCTAAGAGACCGTGTCTCACTGTATAGTCACATGCTTCTGTTCCTCACCCCCATTCCACATTCTGCAAAACTAATGTTTACTGGAAAGATGTTATGCTTTTTGTCAAAATTAAGCCTCTTTCAAGCACTGCACTAGCATGCAGCCCTCAGAGACCCTCATGCCTCGCAACATATATATACCCATGTATATAGACAGAGACACGTGCACATTTGTGAGTAGTGAGATAGATATGCATACATACATGTGTGTATACACACTTATTTATAGACATTATTGTGCTGTGAACATGCACCTAAAAGCACGTTCATAAATGATGAAAGAGAAGTGGTTTAACTTTAGTTTGTAAGTCTTTTTATTTCTTTACGGTGAAAAATGAATATTATTGCTTGTGGCATTCAGATTTTCTAGGTATAGGTTCGATATCCTCCGTTATTCTGATGGAACCTATTGCACTGCAAAGTCTACACTTCTCTCCAGTATATAGTGTACACAAGAAGAAGCCTATAATAACAAATTGTGAGATCATTATAATTCCTGTGATCTAGTTATTGTCAAGTATTCTTCAAATAAAAAATTGTAGTGAAATTCGACATGTAAATGTTTGCTATTAATAAGAATTCTGTATTCTGTTGCAGAAGACAACAAATGAGGAAGCATTAACTTTTAAATGCTGATTTTAATGTCAATCTTTTTCACTTCAGACTTCAGCATCACATTAAAGTTTGAACTTAAGATCTCTTAATAGAAAGTGACTATCAAGGAACCACTTTATCCATTGTTTTAATACACCTACCTGTCCATTCATTACTCTTTGTAAAGTCAATGCCAACAATCAAGTTTGATGTCTCAAGACCTGCTTCTCTAAGTGCATCTGTTACCTGCCATGAAATTCTTCTTTTTTCGAAAAGAGGTATGTATTTCATATAATACAGAAAAATGCATAAATGTATTACCTTCAATGAAATTTCCTTTTTTTCATAAAAATGTATACATTTCATACAATCTCTCTCTCTCTCTCTCTCTCTCTCTCTCTCTCTCTCTCTCTCTCTCGGTAAAAGCACACAATTATATTAATTGTATGTAAAATCCACTTAGTTACAACACTTCGTAGTCTCCTATACATATCATATGCCTATGTAGGGAGAGGGACGTTCTGTAATGCTATTAAAAAACCTGAATATGCATTTGAGGAAATGATCCCCACATGCTCTAACATCCAAAAATTCCACATGCGAATACCTTTAAGCCTCTTTATATAGGCTTTCACCCCATGTCTATTATCAAACATGAAATCATTACACATATTCCAATTTGATCTCTCTCTCTCTCTCTCTCTCTCTCTCTCTCTCTCTCTCTCTCTCTCTCTCTCTCTCTCTCTCTCTCTCTCTCTGTGGCTATAATAAAAAATCAATGTGGAAATAATGCACACATATGTACTACACTAGAGACCCCATTCTTACGGAGTCACATACAAGATAAAATGTTTATTTGGTCTAATAGGTCAAAATCGGACTCCTCGTGGACAATAAAAAACCTATTCTATTCTAGATGTGTAATGGAATCAAAGATAAGTTCATGGGGCTGAAAAAAATGGTGAGAGGGCTTACAAACAAGCTGGTTTTAGAAACATCATAGCACCATCAATCACCTTATCACTCTTTGAGTGTTAATAGAAATAAGTCGCTTGAGAAGCAAGGGTTTAAATTGTTGCTTCTTAGACTTCAAGAAAGCTTTGGAGGCACATGGAAAGACTTGTGGTACCAAATGAATTTAAGATTGCAAATCAATGAGAAAGTTCCATGCTTGCAATTTCTCGAAACTTTTGATATGGTACCTTATGTGCATATGGACAATAGAAATTCCGATTTTTCAATAGCACTGTTGGTATTAAGCGAGGATCCCCATTCTCACCAACTTTACTTGGTCTATGCATTGATAAATTAGAACAAAAGGTTGCCAAGTTTCTAAAGGAAGAAGACACTAAAGAAGTTGTCAATGACTATGTAGTCATCATACTTTTGTTATATATAGATAATGTGGTTCTCACAAATACTTTAGAAGATGCAAAAAAACTTGTGAGAGCATTGGAAAAGTTTTGCATGCATACAAATTTGAGAGCCAAAAGCTTGCTTCGATAAGGGATGGAACATTCGAGCACAAGCGATGAGACTATTCCATTATGCACATTTTGTCCTAAACAAGTTCGGGATTTTGAGTATCACACTTTGATACAATGCTCTACCTTTGACTATATTCGACTATGCTTCCTCCACATTTTCGACCGAACCCAATCCTCAGACATTCACAATGTGCACTCCCAATCATTACATTCATTAATAAAGTTCTTGAACATTGAGAATTGCTACTCATTTTCACATTACATAAAAACATTATATTTTTGGTTTCATAGGTCATATTTGACCTCCAAAGTAACTTGTATTGTCATTATAAATGCTTCTATTAACCTGCTTGTTTGGTTATAAAAATCCAATTGTAGAAATCCATTCTTAGTGATGTAAAAAAAAGGCATGACTGTCCCATAACTCCTTAGAGGATTTCCTTGTTTCATATATAATGCAAAACTTCTGTTGCATACACGAGAACGAATCCATAAAGACTACTTATTTCATGTACAAGAGACTATGTGGAGAGGATCTGCCAAATTGTGGAAACATTTTAACCCCTGCAACAGCAAAGAAACCAAAGCTCCAGAAGGCAAACAATTTTCGACTTCTTTTTTTTTTTCTTACCTACGATCAAAAGACTAGAAGAGATCGAACCAGATAGACGAAATCTCTCGCAAAAAAGAAAAAAAAAAAAAAAAAAAAAAAAAAAAAAAAAAAAAACCATTTAAAAGAGGGATTAAGGAAAGGGGAGAAGGTTCTTCCAGCAGCAGAGACTCTACCTGGTCCAGGTTACTGAAATTGTCGCCAATGAATGAGTATTTTCCTATCCGGGAAGGCATGGAAGCGGGGCGAGAATGAGGAGGAGGAGGAGGAGAGTATCCAGGACGTCGTTTCCGAGCCCCCTTGGCGAACAATGATATAAAAGCTCCCATCGCTGGCTCGCTCGCTCTCTCTTACTCTCTCTGTCTGTCACTCTGTCTGTGTTTTTTTTTTTTTTACTCTTCAAACTTTTAACCCCATCACCATGGTAACTCTTAAATATATACACAGATTATGTACATATATGAGCCCATGGCCAAATCAAAATGAGTGCTCCTTAAGCCAACTATTATGTGTACATAAACTTCCTTGAAACTTCCTTCCTTCCATGTTTCCCTTTCCAAATATATGTATTCATATGACCCCATTGCCAAGTGAGTGCTCCTTTAAGCCAACTACATAACTTCCTTGAACCTTCCTTTCTGCCTGCCATCACTCCATACACACACACACTATCTTCGATTCCTCATCGTCCACATGTCCGTCTAGTCCCAGCACGAACACAGATCTTAGTCTCACAACCTTCCTATTGCTCTTCTTCTTCTTCTTCTTCTTCTCCTTCTCCTTCTCCTTCTCCTTCTCCTTCTTCTTTCGCTTTTGCCTTTTGTTCATGTCATTGAAGAAGACCCTGTGACCTCCCACACATCACTCGCTTGACCAACCACAACCTGATTGGGGTTGCTAGATGGGAAACTCGAGGACAACATCTTTAATTATTGTTTATCTTAGGACACAACAATGCCCACAATTTTCAAACCAATCGGCTTTGTCGAAAGTGAGATTGTAACACCATTTTTCAAAAAAGAAATTAGTGTAATAACTTGACTGCTTGTCTATTGCAAGGAAAGCGACGACATGATTATTGAGAAAAAACAATTAGTTTACTTATATTAGCGTTTTCAAACTATCATTAACAACCATACTTTTGCTTCACTGACTAGAGGCAAATGTGGTCCACAAGGTCAATTCATCGCCACGAACAGAGGGATTTCCTTTTATAATACAAAGCTAAAACTTTTCAACCTTGGATTGTGGGAAATGGTTTTGGTAACAACAACTTTTAGGAGGACAGGTTTTCCTAACCAATGGTATAATGGTCTTGGTGTACATTCTTGGATACTTACTACAGTTAGTGCAATGCAAGTCCCATTGATTTCAATCTAAATCTAAGACCACTAAAATTCCACCACTACACCATCACATTAATATGGTCTTCCACATTCTACCTAAGTATGAAGTGTCTTCGTCATCACTCTTCCTAGCTCTAAAGATTCACACGTTTAACACCAATGGTCAATCATACATTTGTTGTTATAAGTTGACAATTGTTGGTATGTTGAGTATCGACCATCTCTTGTGACTCATGGATCAATATTGAGTTCCAAGAATCATGGATTTCTTACTTATAGTTTATCATATGGTGTCTTATCTAGGATAATCAAACCAAGTACTACATGGAGTCCACGAACTTGACCAAAAGTTCAGCACTTACAAGTCACAAAAGTTATTAAAAGGATAAAAATAATAATGAAGTATGTAGTGATAATCTAAAGTGAACCCTGTTACTTTCCTCTCGCCCGAGAAAATTTATGTTGGTTTCATACATACTTATATGATTCTATTTCATATGTTTTCTAATCAATAAATCGCCAAGTAAATTTCCTTCTCAAGTTAATGTTTAGGGCTATGTATGTATGTATGTATGTATGTATGCATGCATGTATGTACCTAAATAACAAATTTTAAGACTTTATGTCTCCATCATCATTTTTCTCCCACTCAAAGATTTTGTTTCCTACCTTAAAATAATTGTAAAGTATGCACAAGAGAAGAGTATGATTATATCAAGAATAAGGACTCTTAACACGAAGAGAATAAAGCAAAACAATTTGGGATTTCTTTTGACGCGCCTAGTAACTTGGTGTGAACGTCATATGTTCGAACTTAGTGACATCGCACATTCCAAACAACAAACTAAAATTGACACATTATCATGTGCCAAACCCAAAATTACTCTCATATGGGATTGAAGATGTGTCTTACATGCTACATGAAATGAATTGGCCTTCATTAACATGCTTTTTATTTCATTTACATATTTTATGGTCAAGTTCGTGGGTTTTGATCATGCATTCCAAATAACAAATCTCAATTTTGACACCATAATCAGTAACTCATTACCGTGTAGACAACCGGAGATGACACTCAAACGGAGTTGAGTACATGCCTCACACGTTATATAAGACGTAACTTAACCTTCATTAACATGCATTTATTTACACTACAATTTCAAGGAAATACAAAAATAATCTACGGATTTGTGAACAAGCATAAATATATCTTTGAATTAGAGATGCAATGTAATATGTAACTCATTGCATAATTGTTAGATAGCAAATTAATTTTTCTATCATTTAACCTTTTCTCCTTCTCTTGTGGACAAAATGTTTGTGTGCATCATCTTAGAGTAAAGCTATTGAGAGTTCATCACAATTGAAAACCCTAATTAAGTGAATGCAACATCAAACCCATGGTTAGAGACTTTAACCAATGGCATTAACGTTGCAAGACAAGCTTTACAATTACATAATCATTATTATATAATTAACGAAAATATTATTAATGCCTTTTAAGTTACACTACCATACAAAAAGATGAATCAACGTAATTGGTAATTAGGGGCCTAGGCATTTGCGTCATTCTCACAAATTTGAAGAGGCATAAATAAGGACGCAAAATGTCATCGATGTGTTTGTCATGTAGTGTCTAACTTCAATGTTTCAAGGATCGATATTTGGGTTCATATAAAATCAAATGTCTCGGGCGTCTTAATATCAGTGGTCACTACTCACAAGAAATTGTTTTTTTATCACCCTTTTAAGAAGCGTCGTCATCTTGGATTGATACAAAGGCATCCAAAACAGATGTTTGACTTTTTGTTAAAAAAAGATGTTGTGGTTTTCAATTAGGAGTACCCTTGCAAACCCATAAACACAAACCCTAATTACAATTGCATTACCATTATAGATGGTGCCATAATTGCACCTATTATTATTCATTAAGGAGGGGGGGGGGGAAGAGGGGAGAGTTTTGCTTGCTTGAACCAAGACTACATGTGATCATGATCAATTTACGACCTTGTCTCCAATCTTGTCGGTTTCAATGGCGAGCTTCATGGCATGGTCACAGAATCGGATGGGTGGGAGCGCGGGGCGGTCGGGGGTGACCAATTGCGGGGCCGGCTTGATCACGGCATCGGGGTGTAAATCGTAGAAGGCCGCAATCGAAACACGGCGTCTCGTTGTGTTGACAACGGCCCGATGTTGGATGCTTTTGTAGATGCCATTGCTTACCACCTTTGGTGTGTAAAACGAGCAAATGACAAGACATTATTAAATGCGGTTTATATGTTATTTTCACACTTAAATGTAAACCCTAATGGGAAGCACTAAAAAAGGAAAGTGAAAAGCTTGTTCAAATTTACCTCTACCATGTCAGCAACATTGATAATGTATGCCCCATCTAGTGGTTTGATTGGGTACCACTCCCCATCCTTGAGCACCTGCAAGCCCACCACATCCTCCAATTGCCATAGACATGTGACACCCCCCAAGTCAGTGTGCTTGTTGGCACCCACTGTGAGCTCAGGGTTTGGGCATGGTGGGTAGTGGTTGATGAGCAAGTCTTGGTGTAGCTCCCCAAGAGCCTCCTGGATGTAGTTTGGTGGCAGCCCCAAATTGATGGACAGGCATTCCAATAGCTTCTCTGACAATTTCTTCATCTCAAGTGTGTAATTGTTGATGGCATCCCTACATTATGTTTGCAGACCTTGTTAGATCTAAGATTGTCATGATGAGCCCCCATGTATGCAAATGAAAGTAGAGGATTGCTAGCTAGCCCCGAACCGAACCGAACCGGGGGCAAATGCAACCCTAGATCGCGATGTTTCCTCAAGAAAAACACATATGCAAATACAAGGATCCCTATGTGTGCATAATCTTTTTATACAACTTGAAAAAGAAACAGAAAAGAAAAAGGATTGAACCTTGGTACTACCTGAAGGACGGGCGATTCGGCCATGTCGAATAGTCACGCATTGACTCGGGGTAGGTGCGGAGGAGGAAGTAGTCGCGCCAGTCACGAGCTCCGGTGTCGGGCTTGACATAGCCAGTACCATAGCCTTGGCTCGCTACGCCTTTGTGGATGCCACCGGGGGCACGATCCGCGACGGGGAGCTGGAGGAATTCCTCCACTTGTTGCTTCATCGTGTTCATGACGGCCGGATCAACCCCATGGTTGAGGACCTAGGGGAAAAAAAAGGAATGATCATGGATTTAGGGTTACCAAACATTCATAGATAGATAGATAGATCATTCGATCGTATCTTCACCCCGGGGGGGGCGGGGGGCGGTACCTGGAAGAAGCCCCACTCGAGGCATGCCTTGTGGATGATGGCGAGAGTGCGTTGGCGTGTTGTGGGGTCGGACGCATCCAAGCCGGCCATGTCGACCACCGGGATCTCGTCGCTACACCTCGTGAGCGCGAACGCGGGGCGGTGCTCCTCGGGGAGTATGAATTTCTCGGGGATGTGGTCTTTCTTTACGCTGCCGGCCATGCTCTCCACGAGGTCCTCCTCGAGGAGTTTGGGAGCAGGAGGGTGAAGAGAAGGGGCCATTGGATGGATCTATGGGATACACTAGGGCAAGGAGGTGATCCAAGACACTATCTTACACACACACACACACCTTCAATTTGCACAAGAAATGAAGCAACTTATCTCTCTACAACCTCAACACTTCACATATATATACATACATACATATATATATATATATATATCAACACACACACTTCTACTACTACTTGGTACTTACTATAGCGTTGTATCCACGAGCTACATGAAATAGGGTGCACGTGAAGTCAATAACCTTTTTACACACATAATTCAGGTTTCATGTATCACGTGATATCTCACCCTGTCACGTGCTTTGGCCAACCCTCCCCCTCTTTCCCCCCCTCTCTCTCTCTAGACACCCATGTATGTTGCATGTTTGACTATAATTAAACCTTAGCCATGTTACCCTTATTCTTCTTCCTACCCTTCCGGTACCAACCTTATTCACAAATCACTGCGAGATCCACAATGTGGCCAAAATGAGTTTTGCCTGTTATGCATTTATTGTTGACTAGACTTTCATGACCTTTGGTATCTTCTCGTCAGACTTGGAATTAGTGTTATGGACTATAGCACAATTGTAATGGAGGTAAAAAAAAAACAAGGAAAGAAATGTCATCTATGAAGTGAGGGAGAACTCATGAGTCATGACATCCCTTGTCTTAGTCTCTAGGCTTGCATGTGCCAATAATGACTGACGTGCTAATGGTCACATAATCCATTGACAAAAGAAGTGAATATTGCATTACACCCACCTTCATGTGCATGATTTGTAGCATACTTGGCTACAAGTTCTCAATATTAATATTCATACACAATGTTTAACATTAACATTAATTTATAGATGTTGATTGCATTGGGGTTATTCTACATTGGTATGGGTTTTCTTGAGTTGTGACACTTTTCCATCATGTTCTAGTTCTTTTAAATTAAGTTAAGTAAATATTTGTATGAAATTATCTTTGAACTTCCAACGAGTATGTTGTATTATTATGCGTGAAAAAATAATTGCACATAAATAAAGTATGGATATAGGTGTGGTTAAACCAATTGAAATGGTTGATATAAGATGACAAAAAGGTTAGAATGTGTTGTTCATAGATGTTGTTCTCAATATGCAAAGTTAAGCTTATGTTAAAAAAGGGTTTGCAATTTTTTAAGCAATTACAATTGGAAGCAAATCCAATACAAACTCCCATACAATTGAAATTATATGGGGAGGATGTTTTAAAAAAAGTAAGAAGAAAATGATTGCACTTTACTATATTGAAGATGCTCAATTTCATCGGTTAAAAATGTTATTTCATTTGTGTGTATACTTAGAGTTAGCATGCAATGAAGGATGTGGAGGTTACATGCATTACAAGTTTATATCATGATGGCAGGATTTGTTCATCTAGTTGCATTGCATAGTTTACTAATGAATGGGACTCTTAGATGGGGTTGAAAAAGAAATTATCATTCTAGTTTCCATTGGTTTTTAGAGACCAACATTGTCATTCTATGATATTGTTCCCACTCATCATAACTCAATCCAAGCCAACTACCATGTTATGATAGTTGTGAAAATTAAGTGATGAGCCAAAAAAATGCACAATTGGGTCGATCTATTTGGTAACCAAAAATTCATTGTTTTGGAATTTTGATCCACCCTCTCAAGTATACCCAAACTAGCTGCGATTTCCCACATTCTGTGGGCGAGTTGTTACTAGTGGATTACTTTGGTGGTGTTTTCAATGCTCCTTCCACTTTAATTTAACCACAAAATGTATGAGTATGAATTTATAATGGAATGTTCAAATAATATCATTAGCATTTTCAAAATAATGTAGTGACTCAATTTTGGTTATTGAACAATCTATATTCCCTAATCCCTGATCTCAATGCCCCTCTCGACTCAAGCCAAACCACTTGTAGATCCCATGAAAATCTTAGCTCACAATTCCTACTTTGTAGATTCCCGTGGGAGTGTTCTCACCCATGTATTACTTATGTGGGGCATTCAATGCCGTACAAGAATTCCTCGTCCTTGATCACTTTAAAATTATTTTTGAATAACGAATATGCACTTATATTTTCACAATACAACCATTTTTAATTGTATTGTATATTTATAAGGAAAACTCTAGTACCTATAACATAGGATGCCCCTCTAAACAAAGAGAAGATAAAGTAACAAGGTTCGTGCTTTAAGAAACATATGCATGTGTGTTTGCACCCCTGTTTGTTGTTTCAATGCAATGTCGACCATCATTGTACTACAAGCAACACAAATTTTGTGTGTGATGCACACGGATACATACTTAGAGCATGCCAAAGTACCAAGTTACCACCAAAACAAATCTCGACCATCTCTCTCACTCCACACAAAACAATGCACACACTAAGATGATGTCCAAATGCCAATCATGATAGCCTCTCTCTCTCTCTCTCTCTCTCTCTCTCTCTCTCTCTCCCTCGTGAGTTCATTTTGGTTATCTTCACATTTAAAAGATTCACATAAATCTCAAAATTATGCTACCCTCATCCCCTCATCCATTCTAGTTCTAGTTGTAAAAGAGGTAAATCCAAGTTGTTATTTCCTTGGTGAGAATTTTTTTTACTTGGTGAGAATTTTTTGTCTGATTGATCTTTTGGTTAGTTTTTGTTTTTCATGTACATTGTTAGTTGTGAATTGAATGCTCTATTCTTTTACTTGCGTTATTTTGCATACATATTGTTTTTACCTTTTTGCTAGTTTTTTAAGAAAACCTCAATAAGACAACTCCCCGTATGAGTATAGCTTGATTATTGAATAACATCATGTAAGCCATATGAGTTTCGAATAGTTGATGGATAAGCTTCAAATACAAGCTACTTATTTATTTAATTTCAAGATGGATATGGTATTGTACAAAATGATTGCATTGATTTGAACATCAATGTTACGAATATGATAGGCTAGAAACTAACTACATACTATAAGTTGTGTACTATTCAACTCATGAAGTATAAAGGAAACCAATCGACGAAAATATATATACATTGTATAAAATGGGAATAATTATAAAAATGGAGATTTATGAAGAGTGTCTTGTATCAGACATGACTGTTGTAAACACACTAAAAGTTGGAATTTTGAAACATAGGTAATGTGGAATGGACTCAAGGATTCATGGTAATTATAACATGGCAATGATAGTCTTATTGGTGATGGTGTATATGAATTCTTGGTGGATCTATGGAGTTAATGCATCCTCCCCTAGTGATTTGAGCGACGCGTTTTATAAGGATTCGTGCCCCCAAGTTGAGAGTATAATAAATGACACATTGACTAGAACTCTCGCTGCAAACATATCTCAAGCAGCAGGACTCCTTAGGTTGGCCTTTCATGATTGCTTTGTTCAGGTACTTTTATTGTAACCACTATCACATTCAATCTTATGATTTGTTTTTTAGCTTACTAAGCAACATATGTGAATGATATGTCTACAACTTGTAGCGAGTGAATTCATTGTGTATGGTTTGTAAGTTTAATAGATGGTAACTATAGTTTTTGTAATTTTAATAGATGTTGACTATATTTTTTAATTGTTCCAATTTCACAAAGTGATTAAACAAGTGTCTTCACCAATGGAATAGATAAACTTAACACAATTCATGAGTTACGAGTAATACAATTATAGTTTCGTGCACGACAAACTCATTATTGATGAGATCAAGCAACAACGTCCTAAACCGAAGGTCTATTAATGTAGGTCATCACATTTCTAGATTTCAACTTGAAGTAAATCTCATTGACCATCAATTCTATGGTTTCACAATAACTTTTCTTGCTAGGTTTTTAGTTAAAGAAAAATGTTAGATATTATATTTAAACAATGTAAAAGATAAATAAAGATGCAATTAGTGTTAGTAATGGTAGACATCATATAATTCATATGAAAAAGAGCATATGTGAGGGGAGAAATCATATATACATATGTTCATGTATAATATATACAAGTTTCTATGTCTATACAAGTGTAGTTGTACAATTGACGCTTGATATAAACATTGATGGGGTTGGCACTGCGATGCTAAATCAAATCTACATAGCACCATATGATTAACTTAGTTGTTATCCATGGTCACCTTATTTCCATTGTCATTGTTAAGCCTATAATGAAGTGTTGCATATAGTTTTAAAGCATATATTCACCATAACGTACCAAGCGGTTTAAAAAGATGATGAGCATACTCATCAAATTTTAAGCATTACTTAAATACCCCATGATTTTCAAAAATTGTTTTCCCAGTTGAAACCATAGTAGTAAAAACCAACTATATACATTTGTGTTGGTTTTCTATTGGAAACTAAGTTCATGGTTCATATTTCTTCTTGAAATGTTATTTATATAGGGTTGTGATGGATCAGTGCTCTTGAACTCGGATTGGGATGATGGTGTCTCTGAGAAGTTTGCAATCCCAAATAAAAACTCCCTTAAAGGATTCGAAATTGTAGATGAAATCAAAGAGAAACTAGAAAGTGTTTGCCCAATGACTGTTTCATGTGCCGATATTATTGCATTATCAGCTAGGCATGCAGTAATTCAAGTAAGGCATCAACGCCCATGTTCCGCTATATAATAAATTGGGTGCATCGATATATGATTTCTATCAAACTTTTGGCAGAGTCGCACTAATGTGACACTCGATTAAATAAAAATCCCAAATAGGCGCATCAATTTTTGATAAAAAAACAATATTAAAATACATTGCAGTTGAAATATTAAAAAAAGAAGTTTAAAATTTTGAGATTGAAGGTAGAGCACATCTAAATTATAAGATGTAATGATCTTTTTGAATAAAAATTGAATATATTTGCTAACAAATAATTTAAGCAAGCATTGGGGAAAGCTTTATTACATTTAATTTTTCAAACATCATTGCGCGAACATTCAAAATACATGTATGTGTTCTTGGCCAATGCTTACAATAGATGTAATAAGGTAGACAGGTGGCCCTACCTATGATTTAGCTAAAGGTAGAAGAGATAGTACGAATTCATCAATGGCAAAAGCAAATGCCGAGCTTCCAAGTCCTAGTTTGAATATATCGGGGATAATTGACATATTTGGAAGGAAAGGGCTAAACAAGGTAGACATTGTGAACCTCCTTGGTGAGTAAGCTTTACACAATCAAACTCAATTATGTACTTTTACTCAAGAAAAGTATGACCTTATACTAACATGGTAGTTGCTTCCATTTAGGTGCTCACACTATTGGAGTTGCGAAGTGTTCGACATTCAATCAACGAATTGGGGCAAATCACAAGATAGATCTTCATGTGAATATGAGCTTTTGGTTAGAGCTTGTGAGACAATGCAAACCATTCAAAGTAAATGATGAATACCATGTTCCTTTAGATGATGCTACTGTTGAGGTTTTCGATAATAGTTATTACAAGGATTTGATGCAAGCCAGAGGCTTGTTAGCTACAGATGAAGCTATCATGAATGACACAACCACAAAATCATTGGTGCAACAATATGCAAAAAACCAAGATTTATTCTTTGAAGGTTTTAAAAAAAGCATGATAAAGATGAGCAACATAAATGTGTTAACTGGAGACGAGGGAGAAATAAGAATAAACTGCTCTCTCCAAAATTCAAGACTAATTAAATAGATTTGGTACATCCTCAAATTTGAAACTCCAAGTTGTTAGCCTTAAAAATTAGAATGTATATGAAATTAATGTTTATTGTTATCCGACTTGATATAAACGATGTAAATATCCAATAACTAGAAATACGGGTGATTGCTACAAATCTACAAATCGGGAGGATCCCATGAAAAGAACTTGAGGAAACTAGAGATTTGAACAAACATTAGTTATTTGTGGCATTTTTTATTTGGACCAACACAAGCATGTGTGAATCATGCTCATGTATGAAGTTTCTTATAGGTTTTCTACTTGTCTTTTGTGTAATTGTCATTTGAGTTCAAATAAGTAAGCAATTAAAGCTTTCGATGACAATATAGGGTATAGCGCATTGCTACTTCCTATAGCATCCTCGTAGGGTGAGTTGTGATATAGGTAAGGATTCTTCGGCCGAAATAATATTATTGGACCATATAGCTCTCTTTTTTTTTCTTTTTTTCTCAACAATATTTCCTTCATTAGTATTAAGAAAAGTGCCGAAGGGCTACAAAAATGTAAAATCAGAGAGTATTATATACGAAAGAAATGGTCAGGGCAAGGACCAGGGGTGATGATATTTCCATAACGGTCCGTTAGAGGAGACTGTGAACAAAGGCAACTTCCACCATAATTGCAACATTTTTTTCCTTTTCTTCAGAACAACCTCCGAAGAGCTTGTCATATTGTTAGATTGCCCCTGCACAACCGCCAATAAGGTCCCCCATAATTCCGGCAATATATCTGAGAGAAGAGGAATTATGGACTCATATCGTCTTTTACAACGATACTTCCATAATGTAATTGTAGATACTGTTTTCCATACATGGGTTGCACGCATTTGTTGGCGAGGTTGCTAAAAAGGGGAGACTGTAATTAGATGTCTGTTGATGACTGTCATAGCCTCCAGAGCATCATTTGCTTCATACAACAAGAGACTGGAATGGAGAACCCCCATACTGTTGATCCCCAAGAGAAGAGGCAACCTGCGTTAATTGTCAAGAATAAAGCAATAACTTTATTCCATACCTGTTTTTAGGTCCTTCTCTCCTCATGAATGGATGGATGGATTTATGGTTGGCATTAGCTTTGTTTTAGTGTTATTGTTGTTCTCATCGAACCAACCATCAACTTTTGTATTGCTAATGATTTTATAATACCAAGGTGTATCTTTTGTTTGAAAAAAAAAAACTTTATTCCATACATGTTGGGCTATTGAGCATGACCAGAGAGCATGTTTGGTAGTTTCCTGCATGTCACCGTAATAACATTATTGTCTAAGACTAGTTGCCACATTTCCTTGCAGTGACTGACCTATTGGTAGTGTTGCATGTAGTAAAAGCCATCTGAAGAGAATATATTTGGTTGGTCCCTTGAAAGACCAAATCCATGTCCAAATATGCCTTCAAATGAGTGCTTGAAGTTGAAACACCCCAGTTATTCCATTGCTTTTGAGCTAGGAGTTGGAATATTCTTAGACATAAAGCATCATGCCATTCACAAGGCATCCAAACCACATATATGATATGCTCCTGCATTAGCCGAAGTCGCGTCGAGGATTGTGAGATTTCCATTGTCATTGGTTTTGCCCCATATACTGAGTGTAACTCCTTAAGATGATCCAAATTTGGCATCTATTGAAATTGAATCGAGGATCTCACTGATGTTGCTGGCCCATTGTCAAGTTTTCCCCAAGCGAGACGAGTCCTAAGGCCCAATACATTTCCAACAGAATCCCCGACGAGAGAATTAGCTAATAGTGCTTGATTCATCCAATCATCCCACGTGTCAGGCATATGCTTGTGTAAGAATATCTTGATTGCATCCCATGCTCTGACGATTCCCAAGAGAAATCTATTGGATGTTAGATTTCGTCTTGGTGTCTGTGCATCTGTCAAGAACATCCATTTCAAAGAAGGAAACTAGTTGCCTCTCGTCTTGGGAGATAATTGCATTCGTTGATTAAGCAACATACCCTTCCAGGCCTCCCATGCTCTGATGATTCCCAAGAGAAATCTATTGGATGTCAAATTTCGTCTTGGTGTTTGTGCATCTGTCAAGAACATCCATTTCAAAGAAGGAAACTAGTTGCCTCTCGTCTTGGGAGATAATTGCATTCGTTGATTAAGCAACATACCCTTCCAGGCCTCCCATGCTCTGACGATTCCCAAGAGAAATCTATTGGATGTCAAATTTCGTCTTGGTGTTTGTGCATCTGTCAAGAACATCCATTTCAAAGAAGGAAACTAGTTGCCTCTCGTCTTGGGAGATAATTGCATTCGCTGATTAAGCAACATACCCTTCCAGGCCTCTGTCCATGGCAAAAAAACAATGGATCTCAAAATACATACATTAACTAAAAGAAGAAGATGTTTTAAAGCTTAGTATTTTGCTATTTTATAAAACAATGGATCAATATCCTTCCTAAATTGCCTTGTAGATTGCCCTTTACTCTAGTAATGAAAATATAACAAGCTTAAATTTTCTTTCCTTTGCTTATACACTCTCAACATACTCTTAACCTAACATTAGTTTTATTAGATGAGGCTCCATGCCACAAACCCATGACTATCCATCAAGCACGTAGACTAATTCGATACACATAAATTTCTTTTCCAATGAAATACACTAATACCAAACATGGCATGTGGTGTCATAAACTACTCAAGGTTGATCAATATTAACACGATAATTCCTACACGAAATAGAAATTAAATGAACACGATGATAGTGGAAACTTGGTTTCCCATTACTCACTAGTGTATGAGCACTTCTTCTTTTTCTCTTTTTCATGAAACCTATTAAGATATGGGTGCCACAATGCAAGCATTGCAAGATAGATTTCTGTTTGGAAATCAAAATTTTGATTTGAAAATTGGGAATCCTTGTTCAATAGTGAATCACATAGTTACAATAAAATCTTCTAAACTACATATAGTTGAAGATGACAAAAAAATATTGGTTCATAAGAATTCCCATATGGTTGGGAAATCCAATAGGAATCGTGTTTGCGTGATCCTTGAGTTAAACGTAGAGTCTACGATCGACGACCACATTGCCTCTTGTCGTCATAGGCTTCTTATGCACCCTTGTGATTAGTTTTCCCACATCAATCCGACTTTTGGTAGAGCTTTTGTCTCGAATCCAAGCCATACACTTTCCTCCATTTTACATGCCATGTCACAACAAACATTATGCTTTAGTTCGAAATAGATGGCTTGTTGAGCAAAAAACAAAAACGTTAGACAATGTTATATTTAGTTTGAAATATAAACAAAAGCTTCTCCATAGATTGATGCGTTAATATTTATTTGCTCAAGTTACATTGCTAGAAAGGAGCAAAACTTGACCAACACAATGAAAGTTCCAATCTGGTTAGTGAAAGCAAATGCCAAAAGGCATTGCATACTAGTTGATGGTAGGGTTTAAAACTCTCTCAAACTACCACAATCCACCATTTCAAGACCTCGCAATGTTGTCTTTTGGCTTCAAAACCATTTGCTTTCTCTTAAAATTATGACTTCATATAGAGCCAAGGCATCAATATACTTCATACACTTTCAAAATTTCTTTACAACATCTCAATTGTGTATTTTAAGAATTTGTCATTTCTCATGTAAGACAAGATGCATCAATAATTTCAAAGTACTTTAAAGTTAACAACCAATCAACAACATTTCAAATCCAATGATATATGATTATATACTAATTCCATTAATATGATCTATACTATACAGAGGAACAAGTGATCCATATATCATTATAGAATTATTTTGAGAAGTATTAGACATGCTTAGCTCAATTGAATTATTATTATTATTATTATTGTTACAGGCATGACCATATAATATCTCGTGGTAAGATTGTACCGTAGTATGCTATACATGCGGATAAAGTGTGAGGGTTAAACGAGAGTGTAAAGAAGGGAAGGATTACTTTTAATCATTGGGATTGAGACAACCCATCAAGGCCAAGTGTGAACTTGCTTGGGGCCCTTAGATCTGGCTATAAATATGAGACCTAGCTACCCTCATTTGACATCTTTTGACTATGTCGAGACTCTGTCCTTGTGGTGGATCAAACTCTTGAAGTGAGCGCGACAGTACCAAGTACGACTCGACGCCACGACGATGGTATGGGATGTCAATTGAGGCTCAAGTCCGTCTCGATCCATTCGCTTGGGGGTGGTATGTCACGGGCATGACCATATAATATCTTGTAACAATTATCATCTTATTTTTCTTGGTGATTTAGCCTTTTGCATTGCAAAACCAAAGGTGGTTGTCACATTGTTATCGATGATTCATTACGCCATATTATCATTTGCATTTGATTCCCTTAAATTCTACTAAGAAGAAAATAATGGTGATGATTTTATTTAATTTGATCTTTAATGTCCTTGGTGATTTAGTCTTTTGTGTAGTGAAACCATAGATGGCTGTCATCAATTATTCATGATGCCACATTGTCTTTTGCATTGATTCCCGTAAAACCCACTAGAAGAAGAAGAAGAAGACGACGAAGCTCCTTTGATGACATTCCAATGCAAGTAGTCTCTAGGATAATTGCGTGGATAAATGTGAAACCAACCAACGAGATATGCTATCATGTGACGAGCATGTCTCGAGGTGTAAGTTGATGCCACCCTTTGTCTCTTTGAGAAACTGAAAAAATGCGAGACAGAGGAGACGTTGTATCACATGATTCAAGCAATATTTGACTGAGGATTTGGTGCTTGGCATGTGCCAGGTTAGCATGATACATCTTCAGAAGGAGGGTGAGACTCGGATCTCAGAAGCAACGGCACTCGGTATTTGAGTATTTGAGGATACAATACTCGGTATTGTATGCACAAGGTGTACACAATATACATACATACATACATACATACATACATAGAGAGAGGGAGGGAGTATTCGGAAAACACAAGGTGTACATAATACATAAAGAGTAATGGAGCGAGTATTCAGAAAGCACAAGGTGTATCCAATACAGAGAGAGTAATGGAGCGAGTATTCGGAAAGCACAAGGTGTATCCAATATGTATGTAGAGAGAGTAACGGAGCGAGTATTCGGAAAGCACAAGGTGTATCAATATATGTATGTAGAGAGCGTAATGGAGCGAGTACCAATGTATAGAAGACTCTAGAGAGGAGTGGTGTCCGGGCAGTAGCCAAAGGAAAGGGCTTTTGGGCGGACAAATGTGAAACCAAAATGTTATCCAAAGCCATTTACACTTCACTGTCACTGAGAGAGGAGAGCTCCCATCGCCATCGCCGTTTCTTCTTCTTCTTCTTCTTCTTCTTCTTCTTCTTCTTCTTCTTCTGCGTAGGCAGAGCTTGAGACGGCAAACATGGCGTCCCTGGCCCTAAACCATTCTCTTATCTCTGCCTCCATGTCCACCGTATCCAGCATCCAAAGAAGAACGAGAGCGAGAAGTTCCGTGATCGTCACAGAAACCCTGAATGCCTCATCGCTGCCAAAGAACTTCCGTTTTGAGAAAACCGCGCCGAGAAGGACGAGAAGGCGTGGAAGTAGATCACAAACGTCCACCAGAGCGTCATCTTACACAGTAGAGGTTGAGCATAACGGGGAACTCCATACCATGCAGGTGGAAGAAGGAGAGAGCGTGTTAGAGAAAGCCTTAGAAATAGGTTTGGATGTTCCTCACGACTGTAAGCTCGGTGTGTGTATGACATGTCCAGCGAAGCTTCTCTCAGGGAGTGTGGACCAGTCTGGAGGTATGCTCAGTGATGATGTGGTCGAGAAAGGATACGCTCTTCTTTGTGTCTCCATGCCTCTTTCAGATTGTCGCGTCAGAACCATCCCTGAAGATGAACTTCTTTCTCTACAACTCGTCACTGCTCAGCAATAAGGTTTTTTTTCCTCCCTTTTTCCTTTCAATTCCTGTTCATTTTTTGGATTTTGTTGTTTTCTTTTCTTGGAAGAGGGTTTCTTCGTCATCTCTATAAAATTATGACTGAGAAAGCATATCTTTTTGTCTCATTGTTCATCTTGTGTAGTTTTTCTGTTCGAGCTATCAAGGATTTTAGTTATTGCGGAAGCTTTTCCTTATTCTTCAGTTCTGCAAAAATGCGATCGAAAAAGTATATATTCATTGACATTGCTCGTCTTTTTAAAATCCTTTGCTGCAAATTCTTTTGAGAAACCTTTTTATTTGTCTCAGTGTGCCCGCTTGTTTCAAAGATATTCAGCACTTATATCAATATCTTTGTTCCAAGCATTTGTAGCACTGGAATTTTCATTTTATTCTCTTGTTGTTAATAAATGTATGTTCGTGAAAGCATATATTTTTGGATCAGTGTTCAAAATTTTTACGTGTCTGATAAAAGATATATTATTTGTCTTAATATTCATCGTTACTGCAAGTTGTTGATACTCTGTAGTACAGTGTTTCCTTTTTAATATCGTTATGGCTTTTTAGTATGCTAGCTGTATATTTGTTTGATGTTATGTTAATCTGCAATAAGACCTCATCTTTTCTTCGTCCTCTTCATTGCTGTGAAAACTTTTAGGACTTCTTTGATTACCTTCTTTCAACATTTACAGAAAAATCATGAAATATTGAAAGAACGTAATCAAAGAAATCCTAAAAGTTTTCATCTTATTTCTATATATTGGTTAAACTATCACATTTTTAATGTGCAGCTTTAAGTTCCTCTTCAGTTACAACTCATGTAACGTTTCATCGGCATTTCCAAGCTATTTTAGATTTTTCAAAGCTTTTATTTTTTATTTTTTTCTGTAAAAAATGAATGTGTTTTTTTCAAGCTTTGCTTCAAGATTTTAGCATTGAAATGGTTTCAAAATATCTGTTAGAGAGCTCATATTGCTTTTATTGTCATCTATTCTCTTTCTTTCTGCTTGTTATGAATTTCAAGTTTTTAGGGTTTCATGCCTGCACTTTTTTCAAGCATTTCAGCATTGAATGCATTTTCTGTAGATATATGTGTGTGTGTTTACCTTTATTGCAATAACCATATGTTGATCTAGGTGTTGCAATCAAAAGATGGTTTAGACATTTTTCCCCCTTGATTTCCTAGCCAGGAATGCTCTATAGCACCCCACTGTGCAAGGGATGCTCATCATATTAGCCTTTAGGTCAATTCCTAATGTGGGAATAATTGTGGTAAATTTTCTTAATAGCCTTTAAGAGTCTCTCTATCTGTTTTCCCCTAAAGGTAGAGAAGTGAAAATTCATGTTATAATGACACCTTTCATTGCTTAAAATCTTCCTTTTGTCACATTTGTACAGTGTTGTGTATCCCATCAATGGAGAAATCTCATGGCAATGTCAAAGTTCAAACTCTTCATTCTCGTAGACAAGGAGTGTGTATTACTCAAAGGGCTCAAAGCATGTTTGCATGGAACAAGTACCTTCCATCTGCACTTGAATTCATGAGTAAATCAAACAGTTTTCCTCGTAACTGGTGGCATATGTAACACATGTATTGAACAGCAGTTCAACTAAAGCAGTTTAGCCCACATAATTGTCTCTGGACGAAAGCCTAACATGCTATATGGTCTGTGTTTTTTGCACTAACTTAGCACACGATGATATATATCAAATACCTATCATGAGAAAATCTGATAGATGACATACTGAAAATTGGAATGCACATTTGTAGATTATACATCATCATCATCAATAAGAGAAACAGAGTGAAGATGTCTATTTTGCGGAAAAATCATAAAACCAACTAAACCATTTTAATGGGTTCTCATAAGATTCTACAAGTGAGACCTATTTACATCTTGGAAAGATTGCTAGAGTTTTATCAGGCTTTTGCTGAATTGTGTAGTGAGTGTAACGGAAGATTATTTGATCTAACCCAAAATTAAAAACATAAAATGACCAAAATTTAGCTTGAATCTTATGATGTTTCTAATTCCACAAATTTGAGGTGTATTATTGAGGCATAGGGATGATCGGTTTACACAAGGACTCCTATTTTTTTGCATTCCACTGTTTTGATCATTTTGACTTCAATGAGACTATACATGAAGGAAATTTCCATACGATGTTTGAGTGGAAAATGTAGATTCTGAAACCTATTACAAATTAATTTTCACTACAATCATTTGAGAAGAGAGAGCCTATCTAAACATTCATCTATTGATATTATTTTACTGCTTTCAAGGCTTAGATGAATTAGAGGGGATGGAGTTACAAGAGAGGAAACTTCTACAGAAACGTCAAAAGACAGACATCAAAATTTTTACTCGTCTTTTTAATAATGCTGCAATGCTATCTTCCCAACAACTATTTTCCACCCCAAAATTACAGGTTGATCCATCGAAGTGTATCTATTCACCCTAAGAAATTTTTATAGAAAGCTTAACCACTATCCTTGTGAAAGCTCTTTTTGTGCAATATATATCTCAATGATTCTCTCTCCACTTACTTGGTCCGCCTCCCCAACTTTCAAACCCCATGCAATATAATGTTGTCTGTTTAAAAGGGAACAAAAAACACCTAATGAAATGGTGTAGTGTGCAAATAACATGCAGGCCAGTCCATTTCTCTATATGGTGGCATCCATCCATAATGCTAGACATTAAAAACACTCATGATGGAATTAATAGGTTGTAAACTGAAAAGGATGATTTATTTCTCACATTGAAAATATACTTCAATATATAACATTCCAAAATAAATGGAATTAATAGGTTGCAAACTAGAAAGGACGGTTTATTTCTAACATTTAAAACATACTTCAATATACAATATTCCAAAATAAATGGAATTAAAAGGTAGCAAACTAAAACGGATGGTATATTTCTCACATTTAAAAAATACTTCAATATACAATATTCCAATATAAAAAGGCTCCAACAAATACCTATTGATTTTCAGAGCACACAATGGTCACAATTCTACACAACCCTTGCATATTAGATGGGGCATCTTATGCAATTGTAGCCATAAACATTCTCTCTTATAGATAGGTGGGGCATATACAAAATACCATCATCCTTTCCTGTGATATTTTTCTACTTTTCGTGGAAGTAGATTCACGTACACTTGAATCCAATCAATAATTCTCTGAGATGCACTCATCTACCAAGTTAGGAGTAATGGTCACATCCTGCATCTGCCCCAATGTCCACAGGTTTAGCAGCAGTACCTAACACACGTCCTTCGGTCATGCATCCCCTTGTATTCTCAACATAGAGTTGCTTGGCTCCTGTATGAAAGCTTGTGAGTGGCCTTTAAGAATTACAGCAAAAACATTGCAAAATCAACAGATGCTGCTCAAAGTGTATGCCAATCTTCACCACACAACCAACATACACTGGCATGCTCTCAAAGTTGTCTTTGACCAAGGAACTACCGCAAGCTATGAGGAGAACATGATCAAATTTACATTTATAAACATGATAAACATCAATCTTAATCTCTGCCTCAGTGCTGTGTTCCACTGCCACATTTATCCTTAGCCTTCCAAACCTTCTTCAGGGTTGCACTTCTGAACCCACTCTTTGGCGCAGCTTTATCTGAAACGGAAGACGACTGCAGATAGCCACTTGATTGCTTATTTACATTCAGATTTTCAGAACCAGCATCTGGTGGTTTCCTCTTCTTGAGCTGTTCTTCCCATTGTCTTAAAATGTTAGTTACACTCATGTGCTTCTGATTTTGAGCTATATCAACAGCCCTCTTCTGATATTCATCGCGAATATTCAAAGAAGCACCAGCATGCAACAGATTGGAGACAAACCAAACAGATGCCCTCCTTGCAGCAATATGTAAAGCTGTCTGACCATACCGGTTCTGAGCATCAAGGATCTGAGGATATGATTTTCTTTCTGATATTCTAACATATTCTGAAGCTCCCTCTTTTTTATCCTTGTAAACAGCAGTTTTGGCGCCCCTCTTCCCCTTCTTACATATGGTGCATCCATCCGTTAAACAGTTAATCTGCAATGGAGCACCAGCAGCATCTAAAAGAACCATTGCTACATCCTGGCGATCTGCTACAGCAGCAGCCATCAGGGGGGTCCAGCCATCACCTTCAGCAAAAAAAGAGTAGATCAATGCATAATATCCTATTTGAAAAGGTTGTTGAATGACATCAGTATATACAGATTTTGAAGTTAGATATAATTAGTCCACAAAGTATCAACGAAAAACATGAATATAAGATATCACAATGAAGTTATAAAAGTAGGTGAAACAGAAATAACCCAGAGGTGGACTTTACAGAGGTCCATTAGGACAAGGTTAAAGAAGTGATTCATTACTCTAAACGAGTTTCAACCTGATCATAGTATCACACAAAAATATTCAGTTGAGACCATGAAACAGAGTTTTCAATTTAACACATTTTGATAATAGAAGTCAAATTAATATAAGAGCATCATAATCTCATAGGAAGGAAATAAACGGATAGATGGCACTAGTGGTATGAGCATAGCACAGTAGTGCAGTCATCTGGTAAGAACTCAAGATACATGAAGGAATATAACTTTCTTTGGTGGCCCTCAGTTTAAGCGTGTTAGTCAGAAGTCAATATTTTAATACCACAAGAAAGACCATATGCCATCTAAATCCAAAAAAAAAAAACTTATCCACAAAAATAAAGGTTCTCAACTTCTTTGAGGAATTGTCTGTTTCTAGACAACCTACTAATAAACAAAAGGGGGGTTATGGTTCAGAGAAACTTTATGCGCAAATAGGTCCATAATTATATGGATGCTTTGATTGGCCAAGAGGAGAGTAAGTTTATACTGACAAGTTTCGCAATCAGCAAGTTCTTAAGAATAACAAGTTTGGTTATTATTGAACAGAATCAGTTTCAAGATAATAGTGTTCAGACACATAAATTTTGATATTTTGATTTTAATAACTGTCTCCAATATAGACCAATTTTAACAACTGTTTCCAATATGAACCAACAACAAATCAGATAACATATAAGTATGAAGGTTTGGACAATACCATATACTTCTGCACTTTGCCAGTTGATGTCATTTGCTTGACAATGAGACAGTAATACTTCTACAACGGCTGTATAACCTCTTAAGGCAGCAATGTATAGAGGATTTTCACCAGATCTGTTTCTATTCAAAACGTCAGCTCCACTCTTTAAAAGCATACCACATATTTCAGGATGTCCATACCACGCTGCATTGAACAATGCTGTTGCTCCTGATGAATCCCTTAATCTCGGGGATGCACCCAAAGAGAGTAAACCCCATGTCATCATTACGTCTCCTTCAATTGATGCAGCATGTAAAGGAGTCCTTCTCCTTACGTCTGAACAGTTCACTGCAGCACGGAGAGCCAGGGAAATATATTCAGCCCCTTCTTTCACACCACCAAATTTGTTTTCGACCTCAAAAATGTCATAAGGACGTAATTTATTCATCATATGCTCGACAGGTCCCAGCCCTAATTTACCCGACAAGAGTGAAAGTGCTGCATAAACTGATTCTCTTTTACGGAAATCCCAGACTTCGACATGTTTCCCAAAATGCTCCCTGCAAGAGTAATAACATCAATGATCAGAACTTAGAAGCACTCCAAATGATATTGACAAACAACACACCTTTTATTCATCTTTCAAAGAGCTTTGACAACAAGACAAACCTACCGTACCAGAATCTCTAGATTCAACTGTATCACTTTGTTGCTTCAACAGCATACTTGAGACAACCATTAGAAAACTAGAAAACAACATGTGGGGATTGATTCTTCACAGAAATCACCTAAGACAGAACTACTGTACCAAATCTCTAGAAAAAAATATTCCTCAAACCTTGCATATAAAAACAATTACACTCATAATTGTGATTCAAGTATCATTAACCCATGTTGACAAGATGATAATAGCCAATCAGATACACTTGGCAAGTATGACATATGTCAGCTAATGGTCAGGTTATTCTAGAAAATAGAATACATTGTCATAGGAGATCAAGCCTCATCAGAAACTTGAGAAAAGGAAACATTTGCATAACTTAAATCCAGAGAACTGATGCGAATAAACTGAAACAGAGTTTATTGCATCTATAAGCCTAGTATGGGTGTTACTTTATCCACCACAACATTTACACATATTGTGGGGTGTTATAAGATGATGTTGAGCAAAGAACATAGTAAGAGTGGGGAATAATTAGAGTAATTCTCTACCTGGTGTTGAAAACAAGCGATGATATTCTCCCTCTCCTCAATTAGTAAATTGAACTTCCAACATACTATATAGTCTACAGTGATAGAAGAATGAGATAAAAGATCAAAGGTGCACATTAGCCACACAAACTTGAAGCTGTGGAAAGAAATGTTAGATACGCATTTGACACATAACAAAAGTGTATGTGCAGCAGGCTTTCAAGACATTGTTCATTCTTCCTCGTATTAGAGAAGATATTGTGGTAGTGATTATGAAAAAATCTATAACACAACAAGATGGAATAAGCTCCCAGCCGTTAACAATACAATCAAGTTATCAACTAAGGACTCTACTGACAACTAGATTCTCCATGGGTAATGAGTAAGAGAAGCCAACATTAAAAGGAAGATGGAATAAACTTTCAGGCATTAACCAGTACAACCAGGTTGCCAACAAAGGGTTCTTGTGATGATTAGATTCAGAATTTAGTTATCCACAAACATTGTACACAGCTGCATCTTGACCTTTAACCATGTCTGTCATGTTCGGTTTTTCTACAATAAGCACAGACAAACAACTTTAATGCCAACCTTAGAGAAAGCAATCAGAAAAACACTTCCCATCCCTTCTGTTATGCTCCCTTATGATATGTCTAATAAAGCAACTCTACTTTTCCTTTCCCATCTCTCTTTTATAGTGTTTTCTAGTAGTGCTTTGGTGAATGTCTAATCTTGTAAGAGGAACTATAATTGCCAAGGTACAAAATCTTAAGCGCTTTATTGCCACAAACTTAGGGTTTGTACCCAATGTAAAATATGGCACTAGTATGATGTCCAAAGTTCCTTTCAAATTTTCCGTAATATATGTCATCTAGAATCCAACATGATCTTTTGATAAGAACCCAAAGAAGCTGGTTATACATATATCAGGGCTTGAGTTTCAAAAACAAGTAAAACAGAACACTTAATACCTGATTCCTTCCACAATAGACTCTGGAAAAAATGTTGTTTCCAGCACATGTAAGTGCCTGATGAGCTCTAAAGCTTTGATAATAGCTGACACTGCATTAGCAGTAGTAACTGGTGAGGAGCTGTCAGGCTTAGTGCTAGGACACAATCCTTCGAACGATCCTCCTATCATCAAAATCTCTAGCATTGGGCAAGTAGCACCCTGCAAGATGGGATGAAAATCTCAATGAAAAGAACGTGACTGTTCTCGCATATAAGGAGTGAAATGTCAACAAGAACAAAAATCATTGAACATCAGAAATACTCACTACAGCAGCAAGTTCATGAGGACCAAGATTCCCACAATTATGAAGAGCAAGGATTCTAATTCCAGAACCAGTACCATATCTTTCCGGATCAAGCAATAAGTCAACAGAATTTGCATCTTCGGCAAGGTCCCACTCTTGCGTCTCTAACAATGGCGAGCCTCTTGGAAGATCTAATCTGTCAAGATGGCTCAATAGAACACAACGGAGCTGAGATCCTTCAGCTGCAGATGCAGCAAGTAAATTTCCTGCTGCAGCTGCACCGAGGCCAAAGCATCTTTCTAGACTAAGTGCTTGAGGTCCGGATCTCACCGACACTGCCAAAGCATCAGCAACAACTGATGTCCTGCAAACCACCACGTTTCAATTACCATTTAACAATAGTTTCCATTATCAAGTAGTGAGCAGCAAAGATTGCCTGCACTAGAGTCTAGTATTAGTTTGCGAAAATCTTCATTATCAACTCAAGGGACCGTTATCAAGTTACTAGCTCACACGTTCTAAAGACTAGTACTAGTCCATAAAAGCCTCCATTATCAAATATATGACAATAACTGCATGTTTGGAGGGATCGTACTAGTCTATTCATAAATAGCCCCAGTATCAAACGAACAAAAACGATTCAATATCTGCTAGTACTTGTCCATAAAAATCTCCTCTTAAATTTCCAATTCCATTCTTTATTCCCTAGTAGTTATCTTCACAATTTCTATCGCAATGAACTCTTGACAGCTGTTCTGTAGAAAAACATACTTCTTTCATGAAAACTGTTGGAAGATTGGAACAGTCTGGCATAAAAGTTGTTTTTCTCTTTAGAAGATGGAACCTTAGATCCGAACATATCTGTATATTTCATTTTACGAACCATTGGCAGCAGTTTTCTGCACAACAGTATATTCATGGTGAACAGGTTTTGACCTTTTCTTATTTGAACCTTAGTTTTGAGCTATACACATGAGAGAAACAGTATGTTTGGGGTAAACAGGTTTTGACCTTTGCTTATTTGAACCTTATTTTTGAGCTATATACATGCATAACAATGTTTTCAGGGTAAACAGATTTTGACCTTTGCTTATTCATTCTTAGTTGTGAATTATACACAAGTTTTTTATTATTTTCTGCTGTTGACATCTGAAAACATACCCATATGTTTCATTGTACTCTGTAGTTAATAATAGTTTAGTTGCATACCCATTGCATATGCATATGGAATAGGTATGCTAAGAACTATGAGGGAGCCATTGTCATAGCAATGATATCTTTACCGGGGTTAGTAAGACAAGAATAGCAGAAAATGGTTTAGTTTAATCTAAACTATTTAAGTGCCAATAGAATCATAGATGATAGTAATAATGTGAGAATGATATGAATCAAAAATAATAATAGAACTATAAAAGGAAATCTTACCATTTTTGGCACCCATCTAAGACGAGAGTAGTAGAAAATGGTTTAGATTAATCTAAACTACTTAAGTGCCAATAGAATCACAGTTATAGTAATAATGTGAGAATGATATGAATCAAAAATAATAAAAGAACTGTAAAAAGAAATCTTACAATTTTTGGCACCCATCTAAGATGAGGCAATTCAAGCATCGTAGATCTGCCAAGACAGCTGCTATATCCTCATCTAGTATCCAGCATCCTGATAAATCTAACGATTTTGTCATTGGCATCTGACTTCTTATTGAGGCCAACAATCTTCTTGTTCGCACTCCTAAATTATATTTGGTTTGAGACCCATCTTCAAGTCCCAATTCAATGTCTTGTTTTGTGTCTGAAATCCTTAAACAAAGTGGAGCTGACATGCATACATACCTAAACAATCTGCACGTGCATAGCACCTGAACAATTGTAAGAGGGTCAAATATCCGAGATACTATAGAAGTCAATAGCCCAAGAGGTAAATCGAAGATGTGTGTACTTCCCAAAGTTTCATTGGTTCTACTAGTCCATGCTTCCATCGATATTTCTGTCGGAATTGGAGACTTCCTACCCAGTGCCATGAGAATAATAGTCCTAGGAACACAAAAAGAATGTTCCCCCAATGGCTCTTTGTCGGAATACTAATTCGATTGATGTTGTGATAATCACAAGGATGCGTTATCGAATGTTCCATAAACAAAGTGGTCTGAATTTATTCCAGAGAGTTCCTTACTTCTTTACAACAGCAATTTCTTCACGCAACAGCATTCCTCTCAATAATACCAACACTTTGATAATCCAGAATATTAACCAAATTCTTCCATGTTTCGCGTCTTTTATATATACCTTCTTCAGATAAAGAACAGCTAATAATCATAAACCGTATCCTCCTCAGATTTATTTTTTTTACACCCAGATATCACCCGAACGTCTATTGAGATGCAACGCCTTCTTGCATGTGCTTTTCTTATATAACCTTTCTGGTAAAGTAAATCTAATAATACAGCATATACATCTTTGAATTGATTGATTCAGAGACCACCTGAACTTCTCTTACGAACTAATCCTCTCTTGCATTTGATCTTCTCATATACCCTTTTCTGATCAAGTGAATCCAACCATACACCACATACTGTTCAGACTGATTTCTTCAGTCAAATTCTGGCTTAACATTCAAAATTCACAAATGCTTTGATCTTAAGAACAAAATGCGTCTGTTAAGGACAACACAAAAAGCGCACAGGTAAAAAATCTGAATATTCTGTTTGTATAGATTGGAAATTCAAAGCTTTCCATTGGAGCATTTGCAATTGACATTAGATAATGCAATGGTTCTGTGCGTATTTATTGTAGATATAATGAACAGACAGAAACCCTGATGGAAACCTCTGGGTGTGAGAAGAAGAATTTACTCACCTGTTGATCGATGAAGAGGCGAAAAGGAAAGAATGGGAGCGTTCCAGAAGGTTCAGCAGAGGAAATTAGCACGACAAGGGGCACTCCCGGTCTCTCTGACTGACTGTATCAGTATGTATGCATCTCTCTCTCTCTCTCTCTCTCTCTTAGGTATGAGAATAGTAATATGCCTATGTATGTATGTATGTATGTATGTATGTATGTATGTATGTATGTATGTATGTATGTGTGTGTGTATGTATGTATCATGTATGTATGCCTATGTATTGCTCGTGACTAACTACTACCAAAAATTAAAGAGGGCAAGTGAGGGAATCGCGGGCACGGACGGTGCAGGTCGCTCAATTGATGGCGCGTGCGATCTCCACCATCCAATCTGGATAAAAAGCTGACAACGTCTGTCACCAGGAGCCCGACTCTCTGACAACCTCTGCCACCAGGAGCCCGACTCTATCATAAGGAGCCCCGCTATCGTACAACCTCTGTCACTAGGAGCCCGACTCTGTCAAAAGGAGCCCCGCTATCTGACAGCCTCTATCACTAGGAGCCCGACTCTCAAAAAAGTAAAAGTAATAAATAATAATATAGCAATCTAATAAAATAAAAATGAACAAGGTATTGGTTAGAGTTATCCCTAAGTTTTGCTAGGTTTATGGTTCAAATCCTTCTTCTTTTTAATTCTTTCTCTTTGGTTTTTTTTCTTCTTCGATTACTTTCTTTATTAGGGTTTCAACATTTAGTTAGTCACTTTACACTTCATTTACATTTAAGGGTCGTAATAGTGGTATTGAATTGTCGTCTTTACAAGTTACAACATGATGAATTCTTGTCTTTTGCAATTGTAGATCTTTTACCCTATGATCCTTCTAATCCGTATCCTGCCCTTAACACTTTTGTTTGAGTAAAATTAGCTCTTACCATTTGGGCTATGTTGATTGTCACTTTAATATGCAACTCACTCATGTTCCAAGTTAAGTTAACTCTCGTAATTTAGGCTTTTTCTTGATTCTTTGACTTTATACCATGGAATACTCTACCTATGGATCATGAGCCAAAACAAGAAGAAATGACGCATTCACATTTTCAAACTCACTCGTTCACTCTATTCACAATAGTATGCAACTCACTCATGTTCCATGTAAAGTTAGCTTTCATAATTTGGGCATTTTCTTGGTTCTTTGACTTTCTACCATGGAATACTACTACCTATGGATCATCAATCAACACAAGAAGAAATGACACAATAACACATTCACATTTTCAAACTTGTAGGAAGCATTGGACACTACTTGGAATTTCCAAGGTTAAATAGACATAGCAAACAACTACTAAAGAGTACAAAAAACAGTGGCACTTATAACATTTCAATTCCACATGAAAGATTCCCTATTAGGGTGTAAAAATAAATTTCCATACATACATGCCTCTAGAGTACCAATATCAATATAATACTACCCAATTTTGAATATATACAAGGTATGCATAGAAAACCTTGTGGATGGTGAATATCATTCTCACATGCTCATCGGATGCAATAAGTACGATGTCGTACTAGGGAAGCATGATACTCAAATCCCACCAAGAAGGATGAGCATATAAGCACATTAATTACCTTCACACAATTTTTAACTACAAAATAGCAAACCCACTTCACAAGGGATCACATATATGATGACATGTTTAATTGCTGAATGG
This sequence comes from Azolla caroliniana, assembly GCF_043228905.1. Taxonomy (NCBI): domain Eukaryota; kingdom Viridiplantae; phylum Streptophyta; class Polypodiopsida; order Salviniales; family Salviniaceae; genus Azolla; species Azolla caroliniana. The sequence continues at coordinate 24,389,381 of NW_028230439.1, read as the reverse complement.
AAAATAAGAATAGATTCTATTATACTCCATTCTCTCTTAACATTACTCAACTACAATATCTCATGATAATATGACAAGTTTAGCATGTATTGAACTCATATGTTAGTATTCTTGTAGGATTGTCTATAAGATTGAATTGTGACCATTTTTGAGCATTGAACAGAAAATCCTTGGTTTAACACACCCAAGATCCATACAGTAAATTAATGGCTATTCATATAAGAACATTGAGATATTACCATGATGGCCTTTTCAGTGCAGCTACATGTATAACATAACAAAGTTGTGATTTATGTTCGCTTCACAAAGAAATATAACAATGTGAGAAAAAATGAGCAAAAAGGTGTCATATAAAGATGCCCCAATATGTAGTTTTAGTTCATAGATACAAACTTGTGTAAAAAATATATACACAGAACATAATGATTTTTGAGGATTTCAAACATAATTTTCAACATTAACCCTTATTTGAAACTTGAAATGTAATGTCATTGGAGATCTAGTGACATTTTTTATGCGTAGAGATTGATAACCTGTGAGACTATATTAACAATATGTATCATGGACTAAGTATAATAAAGTGATAATCAAATAGAAGGCTTAATCCGATATCTCAAACTCCTCAAGATCTTACTCAATTTAATGTTTAATAAAGACAAATATATGAAGGCACAAGTTATTGGGCTTTCCTATCAAAGAACACCAAACAAAACTATAAAACAGATCTGACTCCACTTTGAGTCAGATACAACCAAAATGAGATTCAAATATTGATTTTGATATTACAAAATCCATATACATCATCATTAGTTTTAGTTATACAAAAGTCGATCATCACCCTCAAAGTAGATCATAAGTAAATCCATTGGCATAAGAGTGTATCATAAGTAAATCCATTGCATTACTCATGTTGTCAATTAATCATATCCTCTAAACAAAATCCATTGCATACAAAAACCGAAAAATCAAAACTTCATCCTCTGAACAAAATCAAAACTCATCAGCATGTATACAAACAATTTCATATAAACAAGCTTTACATCCATGTTACAAATAAGAGGCAAGAAGAAGATACACAAGACGTATAGATGCCATATTACAAAATCAACCATTTACAACAGGCCACGATCATTCAAGTTGCCTTGGTTACAATATGCAAAAAAGGTTGGCAGCCTTGGTTCCAACGTACTAAAATGATTTACAACATTGTTACAAAAAAGCTTGATAATACATCGATATCATATATTTTATGTTACAAAGTATAACATTTCATCCGGTTAATATATGGGTAAGCCCAAAATCTGGCATGCCCATTTTGCCAACGTTTTCGAAGGAGCTCCACATCTTCGAATCCGAGCCATTGCTCCTTACCCTACACCAATGCACACATTTGTTGCAGCTCTTACAATAACAAATGCCATTATTCAATACTTGGGCCATACTTACAAAATCTGTTGAATCGAATCCAAATCACCCAATGTCTTCAAGCTGACCGTCGGTGGGTTATTCAATGGGTCACAATAGACTATTGGGCTCCTCCTCGACATTTCTTCGTATTGATGCTAAAATTATAACAATGCATTTATATGATACATTTGAAAAATGGAACAACTAAGTCTCTCACCATGTTAGAATATGGAACCATGTGATCAAATGTAAATGAAAAGAAACCCTAAACGATGTAAAACATAAAAGTAACCATGAAAATACATACCTATTATTGCCTTCGTTTTGCAGATCGAATGTAGGTGGTTGGGAAGTGCTCACTAGCGGAAAGTGGTGCTCCTCTCGTATTCTGGCGGAAAGTGTTGTGCCTCTCTGATTTTGGTGGAAAGTGGTGCTCCTCTCTGATTCTTCCCTCCAAATACCCTAAAACTCTCTTTTCAAAATAGGTTCAAAATGAGTGATTCAAGGTTTTTATAATAAGTGCTCATTAATAATGAGCGGGGCTCCTTTTGACAAAGTCGGGCTCCTAGTGACAGAGGTTGTCAGGCAGCGGGGCTCCCTTTGACAGAGTCGGGCTCCTAGGCACAAAGGTTGTCAGATAGCGGGGCTCCTAGTCGGGCTCCCCAATAAGTGACGATTTCTTTGCACGTTTTTTTTCCCCACATTGGACGGTGCAAATCGCATGTGCCCTCGGCTGAGTGACCTGCACCGTCCCTCTCTGTGATTCCCTCACTTGCCCTCTTCAAATTTTGGTGGTATTTAGACATCACGGTGTATGTATGTATGCCTATGTATTGTATGTGTGTATGTATGTATAGAGATCAATGGTTCGTGTATGTACGTATGTATGTATGCATTGTATGTGTGTATGTATGCCTATGTATTGTATGTGTGTATGTATGTATAGAGATCGATGGTTCGTGTATGTATGTATGTATGTTATGTACCTATGTATGTGTAGAGATTGATGGTTCGTGTATGTATGTATGCCTACGTATGTTATGTATGTATAGAGATCGATGGTTCGTCCAAGAGATACATACATAAGACTTCGGTGTGCTTATCATTGGGACAACTGCTCCATTCATGACATCTGATTATGACACTCTTTATTGGCTTTTTCAGCCTCTGAAATGGTTGTTTCCCCCATAGATCACATAGAGTTTTAAAATATTGTAAAACGTTACACTAATGACAGGACATCTTCTTTAAATAAATAAATAAATAGACTTTGGCGTGGCAACATACCCCCTTTTTGATTGAATGAGCAAGAAGACATCTCGGGCATCTTCACCACGTGATACTTTGCATAGTATTGTCATTCCTTGGTCCTAGGTCCTAGTATCACCATCCTGATGAGCTTTTTTGGTGTGTTGTAAGGCTTTTGTTGTATCAATTTTCTATGTGATATGTTTCTTTTTGTTTCACAGACCCCCTATCCCCTGGGGCAACAAAACGCAAGTGTGGGGGGGAGTTGGTGAGGGGGAAAAAAACTCCATTGACACTTGCTTGAATGCTTTCTAAAGGCAAACCATGTGGGGCATGGAATGTATGTTACAAGTTTCTCCTTTCCAACATGGGGAACTTCTTCATCGTATGCATTTGTTATTACTCGAGACGCCATTGATGCAAACACTGTCTTGAGCAATCAACTTTATTCATCTATCGTGTAAAGGGCCAAAGTGTTCATTATCTCTCAAATCAAGCTCATTTTCTTCATCTGCATAAATTATCCTAAACATTCATCATTTCTCGTAAGTTTCTCTTGGAATCAACCTTCCTCCCTCTGCAATTGATTTCTTTTTCTTCGGTTTCTTAGAATGCTCGTAAACAATCATTATTTCTAGAGATGGCCCCAATGTCAAGTTCCCTCTCTCAAGCAATTCACTACATACATACATACATAATACACACACACACACACACACACACATACATACATCACACATACAGTACACACACACACACACATACGTACGTACATAATACACACACACACACACACACACACACATACATACATACATACATATATCACACATACAGTACATACACACACACACACACACACATACAAACATACATACAAACATACATACAATGTACATGTGTGCGATTATTCGAACAATTATTATGTGGCCTCCATTTATTGGTCTCTTTTTGAGGGCATTTTGAAGGAATAAATGAAAAACGAGGAGGGGTATATACCGAAATAGTGCAAACTTGTTTCTTCTTCTTCTTCTTCTTCTTCTTCTTACACCTCTTCAAGCTCTAGGGGCAGAGGCAGGGGTAGAGGCACAGAGAATCAGTGAGATGGCTCTTCTGTCACGCCTTGCCATCCTCTTTCTTCTTCTTCTTCCCTTCGATTTCCTGTTTCTCTCTCTTCCTCTTGCCCTTTCCTTTGCAGAAGAAAACGAAGAACATCCATTCAATCGATCCTCACTCACGTGGCCCACTAACACCGTCGATAACTTCCAAGCTTTGCATGATTCGGACGACATAATCGAAGGCCGCGATTCTCTGGGGGGTTTTGGCTCCATCGATTCCATGCTGCAATGGGCCATCGGTATCACCTACGCCTTTCATTTCTCTCATTTTCTCTCTTATTCCTTATTTTCTTAGGACGAGCTAAAAAGATTCATCTTCAATTTTTTGGATGAACTAAATAATGTTCAGAAGAAATGGTCCCGAGAGTAGTGTAACTTCCTCGTGGATGAAGAAAATGTTGAGGAGTAACTGAGTTCGTAAGTTGTATTTAGGTCGAACTAAATGTTCGGAAAACACCCACGTAATTTGATGCCATCGTTGGTTGATGAATTAAATGCTCGAAATGAGTTTTTTTGTGTAATTTGTACTCGGGAATTAGGATGGACTCGAAATTGGATATGAGGGGTTACTGCATGTGATTGCTCTTTCATGTCATAGAAGGACTGTGAATATGCATTACAAATTTTAAGGATGTTAGTTTGTAGGCAAATATAGTATTCTAAATTCTCGTTCATTACTGGCCTTTATAGAATCATTATTGAAGGTTCATGTTGAACGAGGCTTAATATTTCAAAATACTACACGAATCTTGTCATTGTTTTTCATTTAACTTTCGTTTACATGTTTTATACATTATGTGTTTTAGGGCATTCAAATCCAGATACCTTGAAAGAGGCGGCACAAGATGTTCAAAACCTTGCCCCTTCTGAAATGGAGATTCGGCGGACTGCAATCCAGGTACGTGATTATGTCCTTTGTGTTGATTCAAAGCTGTAAGAAAGAAGTATCACGCTATTACTTGGGTTTGGTTCTAATGTAGAAAGTTAAATAATGCTAGTACAAAGAGCCCAGCTAGTGGAGAAATGTTTAAAATTTAAGTTAAATGGTTGCAAGTATTCTGTTTGGAACTTGATTTTGTTCATTGCACCTTTAGCTTATCAAAACACCTGGTATAGGAAGCAAAAATGAAAACTACTGAGTGATACTTGGTATAGGATTTTTGATGTAAATAAAAATTGAAGTGATATGATGTTAGTTAAAAAGAAAGAAAGAAAAGTCTAAAGAGGATCTGAACATTCCCCAAATAGACAGACTTCAGGTGATTAATGGCATAGAAAGTTTTATACAGCATTATTTATAGGAGTTACTTTGTTTAAGCTTGGAGGAAGAACTAAATGTAATAATGCAAGGGAACATAAGCTTGGAGAAGGACTGAATGCAATAATGCAAGGGAACATGGTTGATAACATTTTCATGTAATTATTGCCATGTTGTACTGTTGAAAAATGATGATATCAAACCCTGATTGAATATGGAATGTTGTTGATGTTCAATATCAAATAAATGCAGTTCATCTTTCTGATAGTTCAGCAATTTGTGTCAAAGTAGTTAATAGTTTATACGTATTTTCCTAAATGGATCTCAGGAACTTATGGACTCACTGAGAATGCCATCAGATGCAGATCTGATGAAAATAGCGGTTGCAGATCTTCAGAACTCTTCTTCACCAGACAAAAATAGGCAGCGAGCATTGCAAGAGCTTTTGGAGCTGGTGGAACCCATTGATAATGCAAATGGTATGGCCACAAGAAAATTAAAATTAGTTATTCAGCTGGTGTTCTCTGTTGATAGTCTGTAGAACATGTTGGTGAACTTGTTTTAAAATGCTTCCTTTGGTGCAACTGCAGATTTACATAAGCTAGGGGGCCTCTCAGTAGTAGTTGAAGAACTTGATAGACCAGAAGAGGAATTGAGAGTACTGTCAGCATGGATACTGGGAAAATCAAGCCAAAACAATCGCTTGTTGCAAGATCAGGTTATTGATTATGATACCAATCATCACACTCCACACTCCACAGTCTTTTTAATATAGTCCATGAGCTGGTTCAAAATCAAGGGTGTTGATGTGTATAAATGACTACACAATCCTTCTAATATACTTATAACATATTCTCACTGTATTAAAGTCTCAAAGATCCGTCTTCTGGCATTTTGTAGTCAATGCACTTTTAATATTTCCTATTTGATTTACAATGCTATCCTTATGTTTTAGCTTCTTGAACTTGGAGCCCTTCAAAAGCTAATGCAAATGGCCCAGTCAAGCTCTGCAGAAGAGGCTGTGAAAGCTCTTTATGCTGTATCGGCGATTATCCGGAGTCATCCGTTAGGTCAAGAAACCTTCTATGTCCAAGGAGGAATGTCGTTATTGGAGGTATGCAAAAGTAATTAAATTGTTGACTTTGTCCAATTAGGCTGAATTTCATTGTGCTGTTTTTTAACGATTAATGCAATGTCGATTAACACGCTGATCTGGCTTTCTGTTAGTCTTCCTCTGCTTTCGTATCTTTATTAACTATATTTAGAAGGTACACTATGCTTTTTTTGGTGAGGGAGGGTATGTAGTCATACTTCTCAAACTACTAAGGTTAAAATTTGATATTATCCCTGATGCAAACTTGATACATTTTGATATTTCTTATACTATTGCTAATAGGTTTAATGCTATGAGGGAGGAATGTTGTACATTTGAAATTTCCCTAATACTCATGCTCAATGCAGAATTTGATGAAGAATGCAAGAAGTGATGTGCGTATCCACCGAAAGTCTCTTTTCCTGGTTGCTGACTTGGCAGAACAACAGAAGGAGATCGGCGGGGTCCTTGCTAAGTACACTCCCAGCAAAGGCTATCTTATGTCTGTTGTGAGCCTGGTGGTAGCAGAAGACCTTGACACTCAGGAAAAGGTTAAGAAAAGATTCAGAATTTTTTTTTAATGTTGCATGATTGTGTTGGGATATCTTCCCAAAATTCTCTCTGTTTTGCAAGATTTTTTCACAATATTCTGTCTCCAAAACAAATCTCATTGTTTTCTGAGGATTCCTTTCTCTAGTATTGCTTTCGCAATATTGTTTTTCTAGCACATCTGCCAAAAAAGGAAAAAAAGGAGATCTGAATTTTTTTGTTGTGAACCTAAAATTGCAGGCTTTGATGGCAATTCACAGCTTGAGCAATTTGAGTCGAAAAATTCACAATATGCTGAGACATGAATGTGGGGTCATATCTGCTCTGCAAAAGCTGCATTTACAACTAGGCAAACTACTAAAGGCTGCTGATCAGTTAGATTTTGTGGTTGATTTACAATCTCGATGTCGGGATTTGATGATTATGTTTTCAGAAGATTGAGAGTAAAAAAAACAATCAAGAATGAAAATTTTGTATACTGGTTGGCGAATAGAAAATTCTTCAATTCTGAGACAATTTAGTTGATTTAGTCTTCACAATTGTTAGCCAAGATAATACAGTAATTAGATTGTGCTAAACCATTAGATACATCATTGTGAATGTACATAAAATCATCTATAATGTGCCAGGTAAGTCGGTATGTATATTAGGTGCCGCCCTTCATTCTTTTCACTATTCATCACCCATGTTTTGGTTCTTTATTGTTTGGAGGACACTGAGATGACTGTGACTTTTTCTCTGTTTTTATCAGGGTTGCCTGATGTTTTGTAAAAAGAAGTATAACATAAAACCCTAAAAAACGTGATTTGCTCAATCAGGGCAGAGATGGTTCAAATCTCAAATAGAAACAAGCTTGATGTTTCTTATAAGTCTTCATTCACACCTGAAGGCTTGTAACTACCAGTGTGCAGGTTTATAACAAACAGGGAGACCGTTTCTACTTGAGCTTACAAATTTACTTATTTCAAGTTTAAGATTTCGAAGAATACAACCTCTTGAATCAAGGGACAACAAAGTGGTTATATCTGATGACTGACATGGATGTTTAATTGTTGTATGTGTTGTATATAGGCATTACTTTTCACCTTGTACTTGATATTAAGAATCTGTGTCTTGTTTTATTCTTGGTCATTTATGAGGTGTCAATGCCTCTTCAGCACAAGGTAGTTGCTCCTGTGATATATACATACACATAATACATACATACATACATATATATATTCGATATTCTTGGTAGGGAAAATAATGCTATAGGTTGAGTACGAGTAATCAGGAAAACAAAATGTTGAAGAATGTTTTTGAGTTTTTAGCCTCGAGTGATTTTTGTGGGCAGCATCTGAAATGTCAAAAGACTAACCTTTTTGTCTCTTCACTGATATATATATATATAGCTTGATTTACAACCAAACTCATGCATAGGCTAACTCCAAGATCCCTAATGAGCAAAACCTACATCATGTGCGAGTTCTACTAGTATGCAATGTCATTTTCAAACTAATGTAGGGATTCATCACATGAACTTGTGATCTCTGCCAAAAATCCTCAGCAATGAAGCTGCATCAGTATCTCTTTTAAGATGCACGTTTTTGTTATTTCAATAATCCACTCTTCTTGATGCAAGATAGACATAATTTAGAAGAATTCCCATTTGGAGTTGAATTTTGATGATTGCATTTTCATGTTTCAAAGGCTTTAAAGACAATCTTTGTTTAGCATAATTAAAACTTGAATTCAACTATTATGCTTGTAAAATATTTGAGAATAATTTACTTTTGATATATTCCAAATATGAATAAATCTCAAACAATATTATATAAGAGGGCATTGCATACAAATTGAGGTCAAACCAAGAGAACTCAAGATTGTGTTTAAAGCCTTTCGCATAATTAAAACTTCAACTAAAACTATCATGCTTGTAAAATATTTGAGATTAATTTATTTCTGATATATTCCAGATATGAATAAATTCCAAATAAGAGGGCATATGTTTGGTGCCATTTTGCCGATCGCATACAACTCAAGTTCAAACCACGAAAATAATGAATCTTTTTGAGAGCAGTCTAATAAAAAAACAGGTGACGAACATTGCTAACTTTTTCAGCTGATATTCTACCCAATGTCTTTCTCATTGTGATAAACTATCCACAAGACCTAAGAGCTCTTCCCTCTCGTTTGAGCTCATTGGCAAGGCTAGCAAAGTGTTCCGAGCTCTGGTATCTGGTGTAAGCCCTAATGCAACCATATCTTTGAAGCAAGCAATGGCTCTATCAAAACTCCGTTGTCTTCCGAATGCTTGAACCATCATAGTAAAGATAGTTTGGTTAGGTTTAAGTTGACGCGCAAGCATTTCCTCATACTTCTTTACCATGTTATCTAGGTCTCCTTGCTCAGCATAGCCTTTGATAAGAGTGCCATATGTTACCTGGTTTGGTTCAACTCCCCCTACTTTCATTCGTTCTATAACCCGCGCCGCTTTTTCCATGTTTGATACATTAACATATCCATTCATTAGAGTAGTGAAAGTGTGCACATCTGGCCTGCATCTGTAATTGACCAAGTAGCATTAGGTTATGGACCACGTAGCTCCATCCTCCAAAACTTTAAAAAATGATCCTAAATATTTTCAAGAACTTCAAAAAGCATCTCTAACCCTTTTGAAAACCAAGAAAGGCATCATAACTCTCCTTTAAAACACACAAAGCCTTGTAAACCCCTAAAACCTTGCAAAACACTCTTAAAGAGCATTGAAAACCCTAAACCATTTCAGAAGAATCATGAAAAGAGCCTAAACCCTTTTAAAAACTTATAAAAAGTCAATCGGGAAGAAGAAAATGTTTTATTACCTTTCACGTTTCATTTCTTTGAGTAGCGATTCAGCCTCGTCCACCATTTTGCAATTCGCATATGCGTCCATCACCACATTGTATACAGTCCGGTTTGGCCTGCATACAATCAACGCCAAACAATCTATGGCTCAATACTTAATTTAAACAAGATAGTTTGTGTTGAAGCATATAAACTGTAATGCCAAAACAGAAATATATAAATGTGATTGCGTTGCGTTAAAGCATATGCTTTTATAACCTTGAGACAGGCAATGGGTTCACGTTTTTAAAAATGGGTCTAATGTTCCATTCATCAAATTCTTCACTTTAACACCATGACAATAACTGTTTTAAATAACACTTTTGTTCCCCAAAAAACGGCTTGACAAATTCCTTTTCCACAATCCAAGAGCTGAAAACGGTGATGATAAAGAATTCAAACTTTCAATCACATACTTGATTCCGGAAGCAATCATGGTCTTGAAGAAATATTGTGCTTCCTCACCCCGTCCAGCCTTAGCAAAGGCACGCAATCGAGAAGCATAGCTAAAAACATCGGGCTCAAAATTGGCACGCTGCATCTGACATGATCAAATACCTGTCAGGATATGGCAAAGAAAGCTATACATCAGAGCACCTCTGCTACTTGAAACTAACTGTAGTCCATTCATTTATAATCCTATATCATAGACCAACAAGGGTTTCCACGCATGATATGTTCAGATTGAAATCATTATGAATTAAACACTATAATATGTTGGAGAGATATAAGAAGGATTTCTATATAATGAATCAAACACTACAGTGTATTCATCCGGTTGGGTTGTTGACATAAGAAAATGGTTTAGAAGATGGGGTATGGAAAATCTTTTAGACCTTTCGGGTGATACTGTGTAGTATGTAATGATTGAGGAAAGGCTGGTGTAATCATTAAGGATGAAGTGAGAAGATGCATAGAGGACAAAGCTAGAATACTACATTGCAAATGTCAACCCCAAATGTTGGTCTCAATATAAAGCAAGAATGCCTATTGATTGTATCCAACCTTATCTCATTACCAATATGAGTTGTAATGCTCATAGAGCCCTTACGCTACTTCGCACTCGATCTCACAGGTTAGGTATTGAAGTTGGCATCATGGCATCAAAATGTAACGAATTTGAAAGCATGTAAAGTATGCAATGAAGGCATGGTAGAGGATGAATGTCACTTGCTCTTCACATGTTCGCCATATAGCGCAATTCGTTCAAGATGTGCTGACATACTAAGAGGGAGTGATAACTTAAGTGCCATACTTAAGACACAATCTAGAAGGTTGAGCTCATATGTGTATGCTTTAGTCACACATAGAGACTTTGTACTTCAATTTATAAATACCCCTTTTTAGGATGGAGACACATATCAAGAACACATGTATACTTTGGTCCCATAGGTCAAAATTGGTCTCTTTATGGACGATAAAAATTGTAATTGTAATTCTAATATCAGTCTCTACAAGTTTATGATTGAGATGAATTAATAACTATGTGATTAAACTACATAAGAAGGCTTGGGGTTAACTCTTTGACCAATACCTGTCGGAAGACACTCTCTGTATCTTTCACAGATGGTTGACAAGAAAGCAATGTATTGAAGGTTATGACTGATAATGGAACATCCACGGCTTTCATCTTTCTTGATAGCTTTGCAGCTTCTTCTACCTTTCCGCATTTCCCGTAAGAATGTATCATCAAGTTGAACATCTTTTGATCGGGTTTAACAATATTTTCTTCTTCAATCTTCTGGAATAACCTCTCTGCATCTTCATATTTTTCACCCTAATTCAAAAACGAAACCCAAAAGACAATAAAAATCTGCGAGTCAAAACAATCTCGGACGACCAGAATTGTGTCTAGTTTTTTCTACCTTTACAAAAGCTCCGATCATTGTTTGATATGTTATTTGGGTAGGTTTTGGTCCTTCTTTCATCATTTTGTCAAGGATACCCTCTGCCTCAGAAAAGAGTTTTTTTCTGCCATAAGCTTCAATTAGAGATGTATAAGATGCAACGTTCGGTTTGAAACCTGACTCCTCCATTTTTTTCATCATCTTCTGCACTTTCTCATATTCACCCATTTTTCCATATGCAGCAATAATGAGGTTGTAATCCAGCTCACTGAATGTCCACCAATTCTGCTGTTTGAGCCATTCCAATATCTAGAAAGAGAGCACTTCGTAAAGATGCCATTTTACTCAATAAACCAGAAAGAAAGCATATTACTATAACAAGGGCATCCCCTTATTTATGAAATCATTCCAATCGATTCGGAGTATAATTTCTATATATTGTCATAATTATACAATCTATTGAGAATAGATTAAACTTATACGATGGGCATCTAAATGCATGATGCATCTGACCATCACTTTATTTTATTGTAGGAGTCCAATTGGTGCAAAATTTTAAATGGGAAAAGGTTATTTAATCTAAAGATTATGTTACATACTAAAATATCATGATTCTATTAGTGAATAAACTTGAAAAAATTAGGACTGGCATGGTCATGATATAATTCATTGTGCTGTATTGTGAACTTCCACTTGGTAACAGAAATTCTTCACAGTATGTGCTCCATTGAAGTTAAAGTAGAATTCCCCGCTCAATTAGACTAAACTTTTGGCAGCTAAATCTGTTAAACTTTAAGATAACGGTAAAATCAGGAAATACACTTTGGAAATTGGAGAACAACAGATGTAAGGTCATGTGGTTGTAGCCCCCTGACTACATGTGATCTGCAAACGGACTTTACGAATGTGATAGCGACACATTCGAGGTAATTTGGTTGTAACCCTTCATATTTCCTAAATCTTGAACTTTAGCAAATGGACTTAAGAAAATACAATAACACATATTCAAGGTCATGTCGTTGGAACTCCTCAACTACCTACAATTCTTATATTTCCTAGAGTCCATGTCCTAAAGTGCATTTCATTAGTATATTCTTAACTCGAGCTCAACAAAGACCATCCTAAGAAAAACTGACAAACACACATCATAATCATCTACCCTAAGGGTTAACAAAACCCATCATATTCACCAATCATAATCACCAGAATCATAACAAAACAACAAAAGTACTACCATTCGAGCACAAAACAAAATATGGGAGTAAAGGAGCAAAAAAGAAGCTTACCTCCACAATTGATTTCCAGTCTTTGAGCTTCTTGAATTGCATAAGAGTGCCAACAACCATCTCCTTGGAAAGTTTTCCAGATTTACGATAAGTTCCAAAAACAAGCGAAACCGATCCTGTCTCTTCGATATCTTTCATCACATAAGACCACTGGTTTTCTTCATCACAATTCGGCTTAAATTTACTACTTCTTCCCACTTTCAATGCTATCTTCGCCTTCACCTTTGTCTTCTTATTCGACACCTCAGCTAAATTTGGCGTTGCTTCTTTCAGTCCAGCAGAATGCATGAGAATGAGTCCTCTGGCGTGAATATCATCCACGGGTATGTATGGAGATGAGGTCTTGACAATACCAAGAAAAGACCTAGAAAGGTCCGATTCTCTGATAGTGGATGGAAAACTGAAAGAAAGAAATGGTGGGTCATTTCCATAGTAACACAACAAGTCATATATACATGTGAATGTGTGAGAGATAGAGATGTAGAAACAGGAAAGCAAAGAGAGACAGAGTTGAGGAGTGTGTTTCTCTTTCTGCTTTTTTCTTTTTACCTGAGACTGTGGCGAGGAGCTTCCAGCAGTGTTTTCATGGCGATGGTTCGGACCACGAAGAGGATAAGATTTCTTCAGCTTCTCAAGGGAAGAAATTCTCTGTTTCCATACATCCATTTATATACATATGTATGTATATGCACGCACACACAGAGCATGGTTTTTGGAAATACCAAATATACCCCCCACCCCTTCTCTTTCTCTCTCCCTAATTTATCATAATTCCCCAAATGCCCACCATTAAGGTTGATCATCCCAAAACATGAGGAGAAAAAAGGCTTACCAAAATAACAAAAACTAACCCCCCCCCCCCCCCCCCCCCCCCCTCTCATGAACTTTCCTTTCTTGTCACGAAATGTCCCGCCATTCTCATTATATGTCCATGAATGCCCGCCTGCCTGCCCGCCCGAAAGAGGGTCCATACACGCTACACGAGGAATTACCCTTTTAACGAGTTAAATTTCTATTCCTCCTCTTCCTCTGCCTCTGCCTCTTGAGTGGTACGTGTGGTTGTTTGATGAAGAGCGTGAATTGAGGGGGTAGTTGGGGAAATAATAAACTATGGAAAGGGGTACTTTATTAAAGAGTGTTTGTGTTGATAATTAGTTATTACGTTTTAACCATCAATTAGAATTAATACTTTATTAAAGAGTGTTTCATCCTTCGACACCATCAAAGTAGAAAACTTTTGATGGACAAAATATTGTTAAGTATTGTGCAAAAACATGAGGATGCATCAATAGATAATATTGTTTCCTCATTAGTCCTTACAATGTTTGGTTGGAATTTATTCATCACTGTAAAAATAAGAATAGATGGATTATAATCACCAACCATTATTACAAAGGGCAGATGTTTATATGATTGTTTGGGTTGACTTGAACCTCACTACATAAGCTTTAGTTCATCCATGCAAAGTCTATCAATAGTATTCGACTATGGTCAACTTCATCACATATATGAACATGTCCTTGTTTGACCCTCCTCTCCATGGCATCGTGTAGAACCATTATCAACTACTACTTATCATAAACAAAAAGTTGTTATACCTTTCCTCACCAAAAGTGACAAATCTGCTATCAAGGAAGCCTGGACGTTTAACCACATTTACCAACCCCAAATGAAGACCATAAAATATCATCAATGTCACATTCACCTTGCCTTGGATATTGATACAAACGAATTCAAAGGAAGAATGGTTTACTTCATCTACAAAATCTTGACAACATCTCAAGATGTTGTAATAAAAGGGATAGCTAGTCACTTTTTTAGGCTCCCAAACAACCACTCTGTTGTAGTGTTAAGTATCTCTTAGATATCTCACCAACAATGCTACAATCTAGGGATATGTTGAAGACTCATTATATAAGTGGGACAATATAGAGAAAGAGAATCTAACATTGTAATGGGACAAAATAATAATATTTACAAATCGGTAAACCTTCACATGTGTGAAAGAGACACAATTTTAATTTAGTTAAATAAGGAAGAACTAGAAAGGTGACGTCATAAACCTTCTACAAGGGTTCTTCCTCATTTGATATATCTCCCTAGAGCTAAATATTAAGCCTCTCTCTCCTTAATCATTTCTCTAATTATAAGTTAAAATCCTAATCTTTGTATCCTTAATCACTTATAATTATATTACGTGAACTAATGAAAGATAGACCAAGTTGGTGAATTCTTGCCCCTTTGTTCGTCTATCGAATGCATGAAAACATGGTAAACTCTAATTCACCTCAAGTTTAAAGCCTTGTCTTGTATGTGTGATTAAGTTGAAGAGTAAGTTTGCTTTAGAAGTAACTTTGTGAGTAAGTAGATAGACAGTGATTAACACTCACTCTCACTTGTCTCACTAACAAAAAGGTAAATGATGGTATGTCCATATGGTGGTTCTCAAGAAGAAACCTTGAGAAGAAAGTAGATTTTGGTAAGGATAACGAATCATCTTACACATTGGTCTTTATGGGTTTGTACCAACTCCCACGCTCCCATGTAACTAGTTCCCCACTTATCCTGATTCCTACCCTTAAACCATGAAAACTAGCTTTAGAATTAACTACCAAGGTTTTGTGAGGAAGAGATGCACATTAATACTCTTTAGAGACACCATTATGGTGGAATGATCAAAGCCAATGAAAGTATTTCCCTAAAACCTTTATAATTATACCTATGTGATACCAATTCAATTCTCATTGTGTGCATTAACTAAGAGAGAGATAGTGTATGTTATCATTAAAAGTAAAGAGGAAGAAAACCACAATATCTTGACAATAACATATATAGTTTGAGAAGTACATGAGCCATATGTGTGATTACTTAATGTCAATCTCACATTCCATAGGTGCTTCTACTATGATCAATATCATTATTGGAAATTGATCACTAAAGCCTAGATAAATAGAGGGAATCTTTCAAAGTGAAAGAGAGATGATAGCTTAAACCTTTGAAGTGTATGCTAATGACAAGTATACTTTCAATGCTTTTACATTATGGTTTAGTGCTAAATGTTTGATTTGATGTTGCAATAATTCTAAGTGGAAGGCAAATATTATATTATCTTGTAAATTTCTATTTCTATTTTTTTCTAAGAGAAAAGTTTTTATAATGAACAAATTATCGAACGGATTATTGGGAACTGCAACCCATATCTAAACCACAAAGTTCAAACCACACCATTATCCGCTTGAAGTTTAGTATTTAAATAAGTTATAAGAAAGTATTTAAAAGGGAGTCACTTTCTCACTATGGGTTAACACATGATGTCGTGTTCTTGTGTATGTTCTACTGACTCTAACATTGTGCTTTAGAATGAAAATTTTATGTTGTGAACTCAACATAACTACCAAGCACCCTGATGGCTGTTTCTGCCAATGGCTTCCACCAAGGACCAGGTGCTGTAAATATGTATAGATATGGTACAAATTACTAGGTTATAAGAGTTGTTGGGATACTTTTGTTGAAAATGAGGTGGGGAGTCGGGACTATGACCACTTTGGTGAGAAGGCCAGAGTGAGGGTTGATGAATTTTTGGTGGTCTATGATGTAATTTGTTTGCTAACTAATGCGAAGTAGTGTTTTTTCTGGAAAAATAAATCAAGTAAAGGATAGTTTCGGAAGGACATTCAAACTTTCACTTCGTAAAAAGTAAAGAGGCGAGAGTGGTATATTCATTCAAATTTTGCATAAATATAGAAGTTTAGTTTTTGTATTTTATATATACACGTACATATACCACCAATTAATCGACGAAGGATAAGATAAAGAATGAACAACATAATTTCAATGTTGCGGTCACAGGTCAAATCTTCTAGAAATTGAATGACATGAATTATAATTTTGTTTACTATTTGCATAATCAAGATGTACCCAACACATAGCAACCACATTTGGTGATGATATTGAATAATATGTATCGAGCAACTCTCTTTTGACCTAAATTGTGAGACTAGTGTTTACAATCGTGAAAGACAAAGTTCTTTATTTTCACATTTTAGAAGCTTCTATATTAGGTAGATTTTATTATATTTTCAATTCGATGGAGAAACTATTCATTTCTTAATAGCAAAATAGCCATAAAGAACGTCTCATTATGTGGTGTTACTAAATCTAGACAATTAGAAAAGAAACGTTTTTTGCAAAGAAAATATAACATTCAATGAAACATACAACAAAATGTATTTTATGATATTGTAGCCCAACAATGTGGTCATATGAAACATGAGCTCACAACATTAAACCCCTCAAAATGTAGAATTCGGGGGACATACCATTGAACCTTCACATTTTGGTTCATAAAGAACAAAGTCCATCTGTATAATAGGTTCCCTTATTTCAATAGTGTATTGTAACAACTTTCATTAGAAAGGGGGGATGATGGTAGTTTGATGATTACTTTAATGTTTCTAAAAGGAAAACAAACTCAAAATGGGAAAGTAGCTTTATTTTGGAAAAAAAAAAACAAACTCAAAATACTCACAAATTCTCAACCATACAAAGGAGCTCTTACGAATATTCCCAATAAAACATCAGTCAAGTCAAGTCAAGCTTACTTGACTCAATTAGACTCGTAAGGTTGCATGTATAGAGTTTGTGGCATCCTAACTAGAATTTGGAAAATGGGTAATTTATGAGAACATAACAAGGTCAACAATCATCTATCCTAACAAAGAAGCATGAAATTTTGAATTCCTTAAAAACACTAGAAGATGATAAGACTTTTATACCTTCATTTATCCATCATTGGTCAAGTTTGATACACAAACCTTGACCTCTCCAACTAAGAAAGATGTCTATATAAATGATCATGAATCATCACTAAATGACCCACACAATTATAAGGGGAGAGAACCTTTTGCTAACCACAAGGAGTTCCTAATTGGTCACACACTTCGCTAGTTGTTTTTGTATCTGTATCTGTATATATTACATAAAGTCTCCTTATTCAAACACACACACACACACCTCCTCCTCCTCCTCCTCCTCCTCCTCCTCCTCCTCCTCCTTATGCAAACATTTCATGGAAAATCATCAACAAAACTTTCAATGTTTGATTTGCTTGTAAGATTTCTCTTTAATAATAAATCAAAAAATGCTTTTAAACAAATAAATAATTTAAGTTAACTATGCTAATTTACTTTTTATTTCACTCTCAGGGATTTAGCTTACAAACCCATCGTCCAATGTTAGTATTATTCATCCATATCTCCTTTCCTTCTTCTTCTTGTTGTATACAAATATATACATCACATCTAATCTTCTTTTTGTGTTCTTTTGTGGGTATTGAATGTAATGAACTTTATATTATTAGCCTGTGGCCACATGTTTTGTTTCTGGTGTGTCCACAAGGCAATGGATTCGAAGAAGCCGTCACAGTGCCCGATGTGTAGACGATCATACATCCATTTCCCACGTGTTTGCACGCTCTTGCATCGCTTCCTTAACATCGCATTCCCTCACGACTACCTTGCTCGAGCTCTTGAAACCCAAGGTATCTTTTTCATATAAACCATATCATTGATAATTGTTCATCATACTCGAGCCATAGAATCATCACCATGAGCTTCGGTAGGTGAGATAACTCATACGAGTCCTTGATTGGGGAAAGTCATAAATATGTGACTATTTTGGAGAACATGTGAGTTCACAAAAAAGTTCTTTTTAAGTACCTAGCACCTACAAATTGTTTTCCCCCCACCAAACCTAGTTAATAAACCTTGCTTATAGTGAACTTCTGATGTCAAGAGTCCGACAAATTTGTCAATTTTCCTCACAAAAACAATGCATAAAACTTATTCATCAACCCATCATTTGCTTTGTTAATAGTGCCAATTTCTATATGTACTTACCCTCTATCTAGAGAATGTAACCTTCCCAATTCTATTTGGTAGGCATTTTTATTAGACCTCTTCATTGCAATGCACGAAATGATTAATGAAGTTCCATGGTGAAATTGTAATGGTAAAGTTTTGAGTTTTTTGCATGAATTAAGGTTAGTCTTCCACTAATATATTATTTTCTCTCAAAAATATAATATGATCTTATAGAAATGGAGGAAAAACTACAAGTTTTCTCACCAAGGATGGACAACCTTGGAATGGAGGAAAGACTACAAGTTTTCTCACCAAGAATGGGCAACCTTGGAATGTACAACCAAGCATTAATTGATGTGTATAAGACACCAACATCCATGCAACTTGATCAACAATCTAATTCACATAAAAAGAAGTTTGACTTGTTTCCTATATATGCCAAAAATGAACAATCAACAAAGGAGATAGATTGTCATAGAGAAATAATTAATCATGAGCACGAAATTGGAGCCAATCCATCATTGCGTGTTTTGAAACCTACCATGCTACCCAACACCTTGGAACATATGGTTAAAGACAAGGCAAATGACATTGCTCCTTCCTTGGACGACTTCCCATGTGCACTATGCGATAAACTCCTCTATAGACCGATAGTCTTGAATTGTGGTGAAGGTAAATTACAACACCTCTCTCTCACACACACACATTATTGTAACAAAATAAAACAAAATAACATCATTCAATTAATTAACTAGCAATTTTCCCATGTGGTTTAAGACTGGTATAGTTAACATTACTAAATTACATAAAAGAAAGTGTTACATTATTACTTCAATTATTGAAATGAGTTTCGAAATGAACCATGGAGATACTTCTAAATGACCAAAGGGAAAAAGCGTGAGTGAATTCTAATTTCATTTTATATAATTCATAGAAAAGAATGAGCCACTAAGAACAACTCTTAGTATATGTAGAACATGAGGGGCTTTTGAGATTAAAAATAGCATCACCTTAGGGATGGCACATGCCTTTTGTTACATAAAATGGTGTTGTCAATCATATAGGTGATGACCCCACCATCTCGTGCATGATGATAGTTTCTAATATCTACAGTTTGTTGGCCTTTCAACTCATAAGATCTACATACCAATGATACCACTATAAAATCTTGACATGCATGATCTAGAACAAAACGTGATTTTGTTGGGGTTATTGTAGAACCCTCATAATTGTGATGTTGAGACAAAAATAAATGTTCTAGAAAGGCATAATAACAATTAAGTTGGCTTTTTGCACTCATAAATTTTGTATTATTTGAAAATTTGACTCAAAACATAGATAGAAACAAGATTTTACTCACATTTTTGTTCCCGCAATAAAAGCACAACGATAGGCATGTTTTTTCCTTTTTTTAAACATTGACCACCTTTTCTCAATAGGCATAGTGTATGGGGCCCAAACAACCAAGTGTTGGAACAATCTATGGTATGTTAGGTGTTTTATTTCTAGAAATATGCTTCTAGACTAACACATTTTTTGAAACTTTGTAGCAATTTGCGAGTCATGCTTGAATACTGAAAATTCCACCATCCGGTTAAATAAATGCCCTTCTTGTGAGTGTCACCATTCTAGGGCATCACTCTATGTATGCTTGGAACTACATTACTACTTGCAAATGAGGTTTCCAATCCAATATCAACAACGGAAAGACGAGGTGTCTTCTCATTTCATTGAAGATACTTTTGATGATACCAAACATCGTCCAAGTCTTGATGGTGAGTGTAAATTGTAGCCGGGATATTATCAGTATGGTACTTTCGCTCCCCATAATTCCTAGAGTGCTACTCTTATTTACCAAATTCCAAGAGTTACTAGGCATTATTTGGCAAATTTGAATCTTCAAGGTTAATATTCAAAATTTTGAAGGCCCAATAATATGATTGATGGAAGTATGAGAAAAGTAGTGAAACATGGACTATTAATTGGTAATTAAAACCTACAAGTGGTTTGGTGATTGAGGAAATCAATGTGCCTTCCTATAAATAATAATTACTTCTCAAAATGTGGTAGTTTTTGTAAGCACCCTATTAAATTATGTGGTATTTCAGGAATTCAGTAAACTAGAATGGAATTTGTAGAATTATGGTAAATAAGAGTGGCATTTGAGGAAGTATGATATGCCATCAATAATACATGGGCCTATCCCTACCCTTCAATAAATTGTATTATATATGAATGTGATGAAACCTTATGCATTGTGATGAATCAATTATAATATAGTAGGGTCTCTCTTTCTCTCACTACAGTTTCCCTCATTTTTTCTCCTTGGTTTAGCTTAGGAGCACTACCTTGCCCACTTGCACTTCAATTATCTAGTAGCCTATCCATCAAAATTTTAAAGAGTCTCTAGTCATAATTAGGAAATCCATGCCATTGGCAAACCTAGGGGACAATTTCCTTTGTCCTAATATAGATCTACAAACAATTCCCAACATGGGACAAATCCCATTTCGAAACATTTGCCTCTTTCTGAGTAGGTATTTCCTTTGGCATAATCAACTGAGTGTTAGCACCCCATCAAGATTATCTTAGGCCCATTATGTTACCTTGATATGTTAGGCCCTAGAAGATTCTCAATTCCTCAAGGTTGGAATCTTGATTCTCTCCGCAGTTGTTTATTTCAAATCCAACTTCAACATCCTATTGCTATGGGGCACATGTTGACATGGTAAATGACCAATCAATGTCATATGTCACACACCACTCTGCACATTAACTTTGCTACTAACCCCCCTACACCTACACAACAATTATTCACCTATTTCATCCTATGTAGTCCTATGTGTTGTCCCTTGTAACCTTGTGAGCAATTGCAAGTTTCGTTAAACATTTTTCTTGTTGTTTGTAAATCTTATGACACCATATTTTCTGTTTATGGGATACATGTAGATGGTCTTGTGGAAGAGGAACAACTTGATTTAATTCACAAGGGAGTGGGATGCGACAATTGTGGGGTACGTTTCATAAGTTTATTGACAAAATTTGAGGTTTGTTGTTTTTTTAAAAATGAAAGATGCACCTTAGTATATATTACTTGAAAACTATACATACATAGAGAAAACAGAAGGAGACATTTCATCTCACTTATTATTGTAAGATACAAAAGTTAGTATAAGCATCTGATCAAACTGATGATGTCATATATAAAACAAGTAAAACAATACTATCAGCTATCCAACATAAAAGAAGCTATGGCATAATTCCACTTCGGACCAGCAGTTGTACCCGAAAATAAGTGAAGTCCTTGCCATCGATTCTTAAAGGCCACTGAATGTGCACATTGCACACATAATCTACCATTGCAAGCCAATGTAGAATGCAAAGAAGAAGACCACCTATGTTAAATTTAGCTCTTAAAGACGAGTTACATGTACACACGGTACACCTAACATTTTGTGTAAAGAAATAAAGGAGTTTGAAAAGGAATTTTATGAAATAAAAGTTTTTATAAACAGACTTAGATGATTCCTTAAACAAACAAACAAAAACACATTCCTATTGTCTTCAACAAATCAGCCACTTTGTTCCAACAATGTTTGTTGTTGTAAAACCTTATTCTTGTGATGGAATAACTAAATTGATACTACATCTAATGATTGTAAAGATATTGATGTGAAATGTGTGTGTACTAATAATTTATATGATATGACATGCATTGCAGATGTTTCCAATTGTGGGAAGACGATATCGATGTAGAGATTGCCGTGAAAAAGTAGGCTATGATTTATGTGGATATTGCAAGGAAGCTAGATGCCACGATGGTCGTTTTAATCAAAAACATCAAATTCATCATCAACTAGAGGAAGTGATATCGCTTCACTCAAGTACAAAGCAAGCTAGATTAGAAAGGGTTGGCCATATGGCTCCATTCATTTTGTCCCTTCAATCAAATACAATCCAACAACGTAGGCAAACACAAGAACCACAAATGTTGCATACAGATTTTGATGACTATGTCAACTACTTTTTGTAAAATACATTGTTATTCTCCTTCAAGGCTATTAACAGGACACGAAAATATTAGCAGCAGCCTGAACAACTACAAATTACAATTATGTAAGGGCATGAAAATATCCTATATGGATTCTAGAACAATCACATAATTAGGTTACATGACAGATAGAGCATCATTTCATCTAAGTTTCTTGTACATGTAATTACCTTGTCAATGGTTAGCTTTTTCCTAAAGAAATTCACCACATCCATGTAACACCTTTCTCTTTCTCTTCAAATATTTATTGCACATTTTCATGAAAAAAGCATGTAATCGTATTTTGATGGTAAGGAGGATATTGCATTTGTTATAGATATAAAGTGGATCAATTTTTTAATTTGCTCATGCTACTAAGTATGAGACATGCATAATTCTTGGAAAATTGTAGTATTCTAATAAGTTTGTCATCATGTTTTGACTCTTGAAAGAGACTAATGCATTCATTGTGGATTTATATGATACTCCCACAACCATTCGAACAATAGAGGGCATATGGCATGCATCACAACAAGCCCAAACCGAGTACACTAAACTCTAATGAGCTCCCTTAAAGGGATCACCTTGGAAAGAGATGAAAAACTTGGCTTGGAGCCACACATTACAACTAAGAGGAGAATGAGAGACCTTTTACACAAACAAATAAGAGCCACACTTGGGTAGCATTTGAAACTTGAGTTAAGACTTCTCAAGCACAATAATACAAGAGATGAAGCATTTCATGGGGCCTTCAAAATAGAGAATCCACAATCATTTATGTAAATGGTGCAACAATAAATAAGCAAAGTTATTAAAAAGCTATTGTTATATATTTGTGTATGAGGATTTGAAGTTTAAACCTAGAAGTCTCACCCCTTTACCCTATCTATCAAGGGAAAAAATAGGTCATTATTACGCAACACACTAATCAATATTAAATCATAAATTTGACTTTAGCCTTAGGCCTTCCATCTTTCACAATGACTCTTATTAGATTGATTGTTCTTTGATAATAAAAACGTGAGTATAATGAAGCTTTTGTTTTATTGTATAAATGCCTCAAAACCTCGAATAAAAATGTGATTCAAGGTCTCCATAAACTAGTCAATTCTACGAGCTACATCTGGATTTTATGTGGTGGCATCAACTTCAACAAGTTTCAACAATGTACAACGTTCAAGCCACCAACACACCACCTTGTGACAGTCTCATATGAGAATTTTCCCCCTTTTTGAACATTTCGAATTTCCCTAAATGACTAGCCAACATTTTCGTAATGTTGCAATCATGTTTCGCAAAGAATGTCTTGGACATATCCATTCACCAATAGATCAATCAAACTTTTTTTCCTTCATTAGGGTGTGCCTACCCATGGTTGTGTCAATCGCATCCCTCCCACCATCATGGAATTGACATGAACTTGTTTCTAGCAATTTGCAATGGTTCGGTTTGAACCAATCCGAACTATGAAATCATGGCTTAATGGTTTAAACAATTCAGTTTGGGGGGTCAACAACTCGGTCCAATTTTGTTCAAACCTTTATTGGCTTAACAATTTTTGTTTTAAACAGTTTAGAGTTGCCACTTGATTATTAATTTATTTTTAAAATTATGTTTTTAATAGCCTTTTTAGTCTAGAGCCTAATTATGATATTTTAAGAAAAATCTTATTTGAATTTGGAAAAATCAAAATTTGAATTATTGCACATTTTAAAATTGATTATTGATGACCTAACTTGAAAATTGAAACCGAACCATGAAACTACGGTTTTAATGGTTTAACAATTTGAGAATCTCTAAAACCATTTGGTTTGTGGTTAGGTTTAAGTCTCACTTTTTTAAAACGGTTTGAGTTTGACAATCTCAAACTGAATCAAACCGTTCTTGATTGCTACTTGTTTCCATTCATTGGTCCCATAATGTAAATGGTGTTACCTTACTAAGCTTGACCACTATATATAGTTTTAAATCTTATCAAGAATCCATGGCCAACAACGTTGGGGCAAAGGCTAATTCGCTCAATTTCCCAAGTTCTATCACGTACTCAATACCTAAAGTGTACATAGGTTGTACAAGGAATGTGTTCCAAGGAAATGCTTTTGCACACTTTCATTCAAGAACCCAAAAATTCTAACCATTTTACAATAACATTTATCCATACATTCCACATGTAAATGTAAACAAAATAAAAGAGATTGAGAAAGAGAAATTAATGTATAAAAGTAAAACTTCAAAAATAACCATGATAATAAAACATATTTCATAGTATATGTGGTGATTGGTGACTTGTGTCAACACTCATCTTCACATCAAGTGAAACCCTCTCGACAAGAATAATCACACAGTAATGAGGATAGGAACTGAGTATTGACATTATTGTCCTCAATAGCTGTGAAAGTTGTAACAACAATAATAATGGCTTGAAAACTACATCATTTTTTCATATATATCGCGCGTGTGAAAGGTGATCCCATCTAATAAAACACTCATGCACTTTGAAACTTGTGTGGGAAGGGCTTCTTTTACATCAAGAACAAGACTTACGACAATACTCATGACAATACGACAATCCTTTTTTCAAACTTGTTGATAACATGAGTGATAAATGTCTGTGTGGTAATGAGAGGTTGATGTATGTATATATGTATGTATAATGTATGTATGTAATAATGTATGTGCATTGTGCATGTGCAACCATAAGAAGACAAGTAACCACTAATATGAAGGATCATTCATTGAATGTGCTTTTTAACCATGAACAGTAGATCCACAGAATAATGTGACATAGTTTTTACTCGAATGACATTCAATGTGTGCCCCTCACAATGAATGCTTTCAATCATTGTAAGGTTCTTACTTTTCCATCCAACTATTCACTACAAAAAATGTTTCACTAATCGAGAGAGCAGTGGAAATTTATTACTTTCCATCAAGTCATGATTTATTTATATGGTGGATAGGATGATGGAAGTATGAAGCTATAATATGGTAAGAGGGAGACTTCCCAATTGTCTATGTTATATATCTTGTGTCAAAAGGTTTCTTTACAATACAAAAAAATTGCAAACATTATAAAAAAGAAAGAAAGAAGAGAAAACAAATCTCAAAGAAAGCTCATGCATGTCAAATGAATCCATACAGTCCTTGTGTTAGATGATCATGTGAAGGAAGCTAAGGTAAATAAGTGGAAAAAAAAAACCAAAGTGAAAAAAACCACTTATTTGTCGTGACGGCGGGAATGTCCATTCGAAGACAGTGCTGGAGAGTGGTCGACATTCAATTCCCTAGCTGAGCCCAAATGAGCTCCCTTGCTAGATGCTCGCACGTGAACAATCGACCGAAGCATCCCGGGAGAGCTTTTCCCTTCAATCGAAGAGAGGGAATCACGTCTTTTCGTAAGTGAGTTCGGAGACTCCGAAGCCGCAGGCGACGGTTTCTTCTTCGGCTTCGGTGACGAATCGAACTTTTGCTTGGGTGACTCTTTGGTTGGCTTTGGGCTACTGTGGGGACGTACCTTGGCTTTCGCGGACTTAGTGGCTGTCATATAGTTTGGAACAGATGGACTAGACCCTGTGGCCGGCTCTACCGGAGGAGGGCATGTGAAATCCCTCATCTTGCTCGAAACTTCATCATCTGCAGCTGTCCCGGTTGGGTTCATATCTGCCGACGCTACCGACACAATGTCACACTTTACAATCTCTTCAGAGATACCACCATCACCTTCATGTAATACAAGTTCACCATTGTTCCTTCCATGTACTACATTATAGTCCTCACCACCATCATTTGGTAATGGCTCCACGACTTGTGCACATCCACCTACATCTGTGTTTGAAGCATGTTTCTCACTCCGAATTTCGTCCTCCTCGGCAAGAAGATGAAGAGGGTGTGGCTCTTCTGGACTTCCTTCTTGCGTGCCCAAATATTGTAAAGGCGAGCTTAACGAGAATGTTGGGCTTGATGCTGCGATAGGCGAGTCACATTGCGATTGTTCCGGTGCCTTTATACTAGTCGTGACATCAACGGATGGGGTGATTCCAGTGATGGGCTGAATAGTAGTAGTGGTGCTGCCATTGATATCATTTTCGTTCATTAATATGGAGTCGAATTGCTTCTCTAATTCTTCAACCAGTTTCTCGTCTTCCTCCATTCCCTCGTGTTCATCTTTAAGTTCATGAGACATGGCTCTGCTTGTAGATATCTCGTCTTGCTTTTCCACAACGGGTTCCTTTTTGGCTTTTGGCTTTTCGGCTTTTATCAGTACCGCTGGCAAAATGCTTTCGGCAGCAGAACTTGTATATATTTCATCTTCGGTTTGTGGCTCGGCAAAGGATTCCTTTCTCGCTTTCACTTTCTCGATCTTTGTTATTGCTGAGCCCCGTTGTTCCCTAACTGGGCCAAGTAGAGAACCCCATGGATGAACTGAATCCCATCGTTCTAACCAAACCCAAATCCATAAGCTTTTGTCGATTCGACTATCAACTACTGAACAAATATTTGGCTTTTGCGTGGATCGATTAAGCTGCAAGATCAGAGGAATCGAACTAAATATACATTTACTTAAACATATATGTATATGATTAATAAGTATATGCATGTGTATTATAGCAATAAATAGATGTACCATGTCCCTTCAATAAGAGTTTACCTGTTCAGAGAACGTATACACCATGGCTCGTTGTCGCTTCATAATCGCATCTTGCTTACTCTGTGCTTTTGCTTGCAATTGCTGGGCAGTGGAAATGCTACTTACCCAACCCTCCTGCAATAGATATACACACTCAAATGTTACGGTTTTGTTTTCGTGAAATTTATTAGTCTCAGAGTCTTGGGTTTTTAATGACATTATTTTCCGAGCAGCTCTCTCATTTTTATATCTATCTCTCATTTTTCTCACCACTGGCTTCCTCTTTTGTTGTTTTGCCTGTTGCAAATGCTTTTGAACTAGTTGACCAAGTTCAGAGGATCGAACCCGACGGCCCCGTGCAAGAGCCTGAAGTCTGACTAATGCTTGTATGAATCGCAGCGACACAGATGCCTTCTTTCTAACGATCCATCCTCGGACCAATGCTTGGAGTCTTACCAAAGCTTTTAGTGCTCGGAATGCACGCCGTGCCTACAATATCAAAGAAACAAACACAGTTTTGAGTCTTTCATGAACTCCACCAAGATTGAAAACATAATGATTAAAGCAAACCTAGATCTAACCAAATTCATTAAAAAATCTTTTCAGTTGCAATACATATATATATGTATGTATGTATGTATGTATGTATAATGCT
This sequence comes from Azolla caroliniana, assembly GCF_043228905.1. Taxonomy (NCBI): domain Eukaryota; kingdom Viridiplantae; phylum Streptophyta; class Polypodiopsida; order Salviniales; family Salviniaceae; genus Azolla; species Azolla caroliniana. The sequence continues at coordinate 24,361,537 of NW_028230439.1, read as the reverse complement.
AGATCCCAGCCTCTCTAGCATAGATACAACAGATCCATAGCAGAAAACACAAAACTTTATCAACACTTCAAAGATAAAGACCCCTCTCCTCCTTCAAATTATAATCTTCATCTTCCCCTTCATCTTGGTTACAGATCAATCTTCAATGTATCACGTATTTGCATACAGCACATTACATGCATTAGTGGGGTAAGTGGGTGCATAAATTTTGAATGGGTTTTTGAGCCCTTTGTGCAGAAAACTCCTTACCAAGTAACATCGAAGGGTAGCTTGTATCTTAGCAGCAGCCCAGTCTTCTTTGGAAGATTCTTTGATACATTCCTTAAGTGAAAGCCCCTTCGAGTCATAGCCAGAGCCAGAGATGTCTAAATCTACATCTACTCTGTTATCATTCAAAAACCCCTTCACTTCATGATCAGAATTTGTTGTAAATGCTTGAGTAACCACCTCACTTTTGGCATTTTGGGATTGTATTGTTTTTATCTCTACAATGTCAACTGGAGTTGTTGCAGTCGTTTCTATGTCTCGATTCCGAGATAATGATTTGCCCAAGCTCCATATGCATTTGTCCTTACCTCCTTTCTTCTAGAAAAACATAGAAATAAAATATATTAACAACACATGCAGAAGAAACCATGGGAGCTCAGTGTGAAAAAAATCACAGAAGAAGTAGAAGATCTTTACAGCCCCCCAAAAAAAGAAATCACCAAAAGCTCTCACCAATTGTTCTTTGTCAGTTTTCTTGCTTGAAAGTGATGTGGTTTTCTCCTTAGACAGATTCTCCTTGGATGGAGATTTGAAACCACTGGCGATGATTTTGAACATTTTGCCTGTCTTCCCCATCTTTGCAACTAAACTAGATAGCTTTTAACTATCAGTGTCAAAAACGCGTTCAATTAATTAGCCTGCAATATAAGTGTATATGATCCTCACAGGATTAGCTTCATTTTTTGCCTCAACTTAACGCACCCCTAATAAAGCATGGATTCTCTACATACACTCTCAAAAAACATGGCATGCATATACTGATAGATCTCACTCATTCTCACTCTCTCTTTCACATACACACCACACCCACATACTGATCAGTGTTGGCATCTCTTTCCTCTTGTCTCTCTCATACATACATACATACAGTTTCATACATTTATCTACTTAGTGTACATACACATGCATACACAGACATTTGATCACATATACACACATCCCTTACACCCATGATGTCCTCTCTCTCCCATACAAACATTCTCCTATACAAAGACACCATTCTTCTTTCCCTCTTTCTCCTCCCATTACATGCATACAACAATCTCTCATTTTCTGACGCTTTTCATGCAAAACTCCTGCATTATCTCACATACACGATGATGAACTCTCTCTCTCTCTCTCTCTCTCTCTCTCTCTCTCTCTCTCTCTCTCTCTCTCTCTCAAAACACATCCATCCAACCCCTATATTCTTACATTCCCTCTCTAGCACACTCACACATGCCTCTACAAGTACATTGTCATCATCCACTAATACTCTCTCATCCACATGCCATACTCTGTACAATGTCAGTATGCACATGCATTCTATCTCTCACCCATATACATATACACACACATCCACATCCACATCCACATACTGTATGTATAGCCCCGCTCTCTCATAAATATCATGCTCTGTTCAAACACAATCACATATAGAATGCGTACAAAGACAGTATACATAGCCTCACTCTTTACCTATAGGATATGGGGTCAAGGTATCCACATAGCATTCTCTCTCTAGGGGCACATGCTGTATTACTATACCATCTCTCTCACACTCACTTTCTCTCTCTCTCTCTCTCTCTCTCTCTCTCTCTCTCACTCTCTCGTCTGTGTATTGGAGCAAGACATGGATCAAGCAAGAGAGGAAGGAGATTAAGAAATGCACCTTTTTGATGGAAGAAGCGGGTGAAAGAGAAAGAGAAGTGGCCAACACTGAACACAGAGAGAGAGAGAGAGAGAGAGAGAGAGAGACCAAGGAACAGAGCAAAAGTGAAAGGAATACAAAAAACAGAGTAAAGTCGAGAGAGAGAGAGGCCACTTTTTTCATTATTAGTTGTTTTTTACTCTTATCTCCAAAGTATTGATTTATTACAAATATGGGCTTGTAGTTTTGTGTGTAAAGAATTTGAACACAAGAAGAAGAAGAAAAAAAAAGATGCGGGAAAAAAGAGCTCCCAAAGGGTAGGGAAGAGAAGAGTAGAGTCCAAATTTTTAGCTCCTTCTCTCTCTCTCTCTCTCTCTCTCTCTCTCTCTCTCTCTCTCTCTCTCTCTCTCTCATTCATCTCGAAATGCCCCTCCTCCTTCCGAGATCCACCCGATCCTGTCTGCCATGTGCACGAAAGTATGAGGAAAATCACCTACAAGCTACGACCAATAGCATAAAGCTGTGTACAAAGTTCCTGCCATTATTCTTCTTCCCTCTATCTGATACGTTCTCGACTCTCGACTCTCGAGTTCTAAGTAATCATTAGACACACATCACGTGAATCACGGCAAATAGTACACTTGCACTCTTGGTCGAGATGCCGCTTGTCATGCCTATCCACCACCATGGCTTCTTGTTCAGACATGCCTATCCTTCTTTTTTGAACTAAGTGTGTGCTTGTCCTACAAGGCCATTTGCCTCTTTTTGGGACCTCGCATACCCATTGTTTGTAGGCCTGGAGTACCACCATAAAAAAGCACGCACATAGGTCTCCAAGAAGTACATTCACTGTGTGGCTTAGCCATACACATGTTTTTCACGCAACTCATTGACCACATTGACATCCCTTTTACCAAACTGCACATGCCCGTGATGTGCACTGTGTAGTGAAACCATAAATTGTGAGCCTCATGAGCGCAACGACATTAGTATGTAGTACGATATCAAAGACTAAGCCCTTGAAATATCTTGAGAGTTGGATTTGGGAGCCCATGCATGCATAGGGGGGATGTAGGTGAGTTAGTGAGCTTGCGTCAACCAAAAGTTTAAAGAAGTGAATGGTGTAAAGCCATATATTGCATTGCAATTAAGGATGGTGTGTACTTAGTTGAAAGGCATCTGAAACCATCCATGCAGTCATCGCGAACTTTGAAATATCCTTCAAGAGACCCTTGCAGTGATATTGAATGACTTTGAAATCACATGAGATGGATGCATTTTCTCTCTTAAACCAAAGTAGGTAGATAGATAAATTGTTTAGCGTCCATAGAGAGGCCAATATTGACCCATGGGACCTAAGTACAAAAGCTATCTTGATGTGTGTCTCCTTCCTAATAAGGGATATTCGTACTTTGAAGCACCAAGTCTTGATGTGTGAATAAGGCGGCATACACATATGACCTCAGCCTTTTAGCTTGTCTCTTTAGTGTGACACTCAAGTCATGACACCCCCCCCCACCCTTAATATATCATCATAACTTTCACAAATAGGTACCAAGACTTTGTGTGAAGACATCTCTATCATTTGTTGTGTTGATAATTGGTTCCACAAGGTTCACAAATTAGCTCTTCATTTGGGGAAGTGTACTCGTTTTAGTGTCAAATCCATCTTGTAGGATCCACGGATGAGCAATATTGTAACACATGTGTGAGGGTCACAATTGGTAACAAGTGAACAATTTGATTATCACTTATATGTACTTGCCTTTTGGATACTAAAATATCTTTTGAAAACCCATTTCCCTACTCCATAGAAGACTTTTTCTTTGTCAAGAAAGAAACTACCTCGAAAGTAGGGAAACCAACCATTTTCTTTACATGGAAACATTATAAAGAGCCTTGGAAAAGGGAGATTGAAGATTTAAAATTGGTGCCATTTTCCATCAAACAGTTTTTCGTTTCAATGTTTTGGATTAGCTACAAAGAACAATAAAAATTTTACACTAGTGGATATAGGAAGAGGTAGAAGTTCTCCAGCAAACTATAAGGACACAATAGACACTCTTAAATTCAAGCGATATATTTAAAATAGATTTTACACAAAGCTTGTTCCATGATCCTTGTTTGCCACTTATTTTGTATGGATCTCTTTTTCGTAGTTCATGCTTTTTAACTACTCAAAGATCGACATCATTCAAAAGATGTAGTGCCAAACTTTGTGGTTATGATATACATCAAATAGACCCATTATTCAATACTTCACTAACTAAAAGTCAGCTTCTATACGTACCTCGATAAAAGAGCAATTGTAGGAGGCTACATATAACTTCAATAGCCCCATTATAAGGGATTGATGTTAGCATATATCATATCCGTAGTATAACCTAGGAAATGCTGCCATTGTAGTCTATATTTAATATTGGCCTCAAACCTCAAGTTGAAGGTGATTCCTCGTCATTGCCTTTACTTTTCAAAATCATACTTTAAAAGAGTTGCCTCCTTAAAAAGAGTGAACATTATTCCTACGGTAAAGACACATGTAGGTAGAGTAAATAAAAGTTCAAGTTTTCAAGCAACCGTTATGGAAAGCTACCTTTGTTCATTTAGCACACAAATATTTGCCATGACAAATAAACGAAGAATCGTTAAGAGGAGCACGATTTTACATCCACCAACAAGTGTTCATAACATATGTTGCCTTTTATACATTGTTTTTGCGAGTAAGATTTCTCTCTATTTTAGTTTTGGGCAAAAATACAAGCCATATATTTGTTTATAACAATGCATTATGATACCTTCAACTTTATCAACTTATACTAAAGAGCCTTGCCAGTCTCCTCTAGTAGATTAATTCATAATCACACTAATCTTAAACCAGTTTCTGTTATGTGCATAACCATAATTGTTCATGAGATAGGTTTTTCATAGTTTCCTTGATCTTATTATGAGTAAACGTGGGTTATTTTTTAAATGAACGAGGTTAGGAATTCAATTATACGGTGTGGGATAACAATTAAGTTATCACTTGACCACTTCATATAAAGTAGTCAAGTGTGAACACACTAGGGCTTCAAGGTTTTGCCTATATCAAAAGGCTAGCTACCTTCTTATGGGGGAGGCTTAACCTATGTTAAGACTATAACAGTGTGGCTATGGCTTTTGTTAGTTAAGCACATGCGATCCTCACAAAACCCAAGGTATGACTCACATCAAACCTCAATGGTATGGGACATCGAGGAGGTTTAGGTTTGTCTCAGTCATTGCTAGGGGTTGGTCAGGTGGTTTGACATCCTCGTTTCTTTCTTTAGCCTATAAATCCTTATGTTTGTTTAATTAATTAATTATACTCTAACGGTTCCTATGATGACATGCATGTCTACAATAGAACAAATCAAGATGTCAATATTTTATTTTTTATGATTGCTTCTAATATTGTTATTTCATGTAGCATAACTCATATGAAAGTGATGGTATTAGGGTTGCAAGAAGTTGTTTAGGGCAAAAAAACTATGTAGTATATCACTCTCTTATGCTATAGAAATGGGATGAAGACAATGATATATATATAGATAGATAGATAGATAGATCGATCGATATATTGTGCTATATTGATAAGAACTTTACAAATAGTGTAATGCGGCAACAAGCATGATATGTTCACTCCAACCTCCTAAAGTTGGATATGTGCAAGGATGACAATTTGTGCTATTGAAATTGGCTTCACATAAGTTATGCGTTGAAATTCGTGACCATATGTCATAATGTCATATAAAATGATAGGTATAGACTATAGTTATTACTACAAAGGGGGCACACCAAATATACCACGCTTGTACACATGAAAACAAATAGAAATCCAACACCAAAACAGAAGAATGCTATTATACATTGTTAACTTTTTATCACATGAAAAAAATATCAAAACAAATAGAGGTCATCACAAAAAATCCTTAGTGCTACCTAGGGGCCAATGTGATTACAAGGCGTGATTTTTAAGGACAATATGCTTGCTTCGGACATAATAGCCAATTGGTTGGGGACTATGTGGTCTCTAATTATTCCAACTACTCTTAGACACACTACTTTTGAGTCAATCAACATTTCATGTAACCTTCTTTCTTTGTTAATATCGTTATTGTGATTTCTTGAAAGAAACTTGAACAATCCCTTATTATTGGAATCTTATCGCGTAAGAAAATATGTGATTTCTTGACTACACAAAGGTGAAATGTACTTGAAGTTATTTGATGATCTAATAATTAGATAGGATTTCCCATATCTAAAACCTCCAAGATATCTACATCACTAATCTCAAAATTCGCCTTATGAAGTTGTGGATGTTCTTATTGTTCATTTGAAATGGTTGCTTGTGAACTTGTAGGAGGAAAACACAAACTTTTGAGTTGTAGAAGATTTTGAGCATAGAATTTGGTCAATTAACTGTTTATATGGGTTCCTTGAGACGAAAATCCTTGACAAATATTTGTTCATGTGGACAATCCCAAAATCATCATGGAACAACAAGGGTTATTGTAGTTGTTCCGAAGCGTTTTTGTGGAGTGTGCTTTTAAGTTTGACTATGGGAATTTATTTTGGAATAAACTTTACACTTAAGTGTTTCTACTAAGTGTTTGTAAGATGATTTGTTTACATCAAATTCACCAATCTTTTGAGATGAAATTCCATATGTAAGATCATTTAATTCTAGATGTAAGTTTTCAGATAGAATTAAAAAGAGATGCTTGATTGGGCATATTTACAAACGCCTATATGCTATCAACGAGGCATAGATTTCCATTATTGATGTTTCACAGATTTACATCATAATGAATAGCTTTTAATTGAGATATCAAATATAGTCACGTGCTTCTAATTAAACAATGTTTGGCATCCAACGGTAACATGTTTAGCAAAGAAAATACTATAAATACGTTGCTTGGTTTATTCATTTGTGTATTGATGTGATGGAACACATTATATATCTTACATACATATCAAAAAGTGTATCAAAAGTACTACATCTTTCGTTATATATGCATTGCTTGTAATTTGATGTCTCCACATTTCAATGCAAATAGGAAACTACATGTGAAAACATTATAAAATCATTCATTTATTGTGTCGATGAATATTACACATGTCAAACTTTGCCAAAGCTAAAACTTGATAGGGTGATTACAATGAGATTTTTTAAGGATCCCAATGACGAGTCTTGATGCCAAAATTTCATAAAAGTATTCTTTTTACTCCATGGACGCATATGAATTATCTACATCCAAGTTCCAACTAGTGATTGTCGTAGGGTGAAAAAAACAATTACGTGTAGGCTGGTAGCATTAACAAAATGAGAGGTGTAAAGGGTTGCAAGTTGCCCAAATATATCAAACTAGAGTAGTAAAAATGAGAGGTGTAAAGGATTGCAAGTTGCACAAATGTATTTGTGGGGTGCACTAACAAAAGTCAGAGGTGTAAAGGAATGCAAGTTGCCCAACGGGCAGTGATACACATATTGGATGCCAATCTATGTCTTATTAGTATTGCTATTAGTATTTGCCACCCAACTTTTATAATGAAAATTTTAAACTCCAAAATTTGAGAGAAGCCCTAATTTAAATTACGTGTTCTTGACTAAGAGGGACTCTCATGAATGTGTCCAATGTATCCCAATGGCTTATTAGATTCATGCCCATGACCCTATTGGAAGTTACAAACAATTTGTTTTGCCATTGCCAAGAGTACCCAAGATTGACAACTTAGATTCATGAACTATCAAGTTTCAATTTGAACAAAATTGCTTAGTAAGTTCAATTTTATAGGACAATTTATTATGCTTCTATGTTAATCATCCACTTTTAGAGATACACTACCCTGTCTTCGAAAAAGAAAAAAAGTCATTGGATAAAGAGTGAAAAAGATAACAACTTTAGGAGACATATGTAACAAGAAAATACCTTAGTATGTGCACTTTTTGCCACGAGCTTGTGGGGTATCTTTTAATTCCTTCTTTACATCTACTGAACATCCAACGTATATTAAAGAGCTTTTATTTCATTACCTTTCCAATTTTTGTTTTGCCTTGCCTTGACGTTAGTGTAGTCTTCGATCAAGAAACAAAATCTAATCTTGTAAAGCTCAAAGTTTGTGAATTGGAATGAGAAAAAGATCAAGTTACGAATCATGATCATTATCTCGCATGTTTTATGTCCCAAACTTAGGCTCAAACTCTCTATGACAAGCAACACATGTGGCAATCGACACTCGTTCTGAGAGAATGATAAGTGTTTTGAGATTACGAAATAGAAAATGATTTAGTTAAATGACCTTTACATTGTATTGTGTTTATTAACATAGTTTATACCAAACTTGTTAAATCTTCAACATTAGACCGTTTCAATGTTATAGTGTTCCTCGATAGAACAAGGATACTTGTTTTGAATTGCCATACATATTCAACTCCTCTTAAGTCTGTTACATGTGTTGATGTAGAATATGAATTAAAAAGTGAGTACTATAAGTTCTAACTGATATCAATGATTGTTTTTCATTGCCAATACAAACATTTCTGTTATTAATGTTGTGAGGGTGGCCTTCAATTGAATTGTTGCACATGTGAAATATCGTCAACCGATAACGAGGGCCATCCATGTGTCATGATATTACAATGAAGAATTGTTTGTCAGATAATTCTTTGAAATAATGGTTTTATTAGATTCTTTTGAGAATTTGCAACTGTTGTGATCTTTTTGAAACTTTTTCTTCAAAGTAATCTAAAACTTTTTGGCAAGATGTTTGGTAGCAAAATTATGATTGACTAACTAATATCTTTGCAACGAGTTCTTTAAAAATAACTGTTATAAGTCCGATTTCCGCCACAATGTGTGAATATGCATGTATCTATGTGTCTACTGTATGCATGTGGTTTTATATGTTACACAAACATATATGCACATGTTTGTATTTTTAGCATAACATAGTAGTTTTCAAACTATCAATCTATTACCCAAAACATATGTGAATTACTGGAAACATGTTTTGACTTTACAGAAGCCAACGACTATGTTAGTTCAAATGACTACAATGCAATACCAGTTTGAATAGTTGCCCGTTCATAATTCAATTAATCATCTTTAAACAACCAGTTTGAATAATTGCCCGTTCATAATTCAATTAATCGTCTTTAAACAACCAGTTTGAATAATTGCCCGTTCATAATTCAATTAATCGTCTTTAAACAACGCAAACATATATACCCATGTATTTATATTTAACATAGTAGTTTTTAGACTACTATTCTACTACCTATAATGTATGTGGAATATTGGAAATGTGGTTTGACTCACCAATTGCCATGTTAGCTAAAATGACCACAATTCATCACTAGTTTGAATAGGTGTCCGTTGATAATTCAAATAATCGTCTTTAAACAATCGAGACACGACTCGTTTACTTGGTACAATAGTTGTCTTAGATGATAATCCAAAGCACCGTCTTCAAACAATTAAGGCATGACTCATTTTACTAGGTATGATGATTGTACCCTATCAATGTGTAACCGATCAGGTTTAGTTTTATAATTCTTGGTTGTTGATTTCCATAATTGTCTTTAAACAATCGAGGGATAACTCATTCACTCTTGGTATGATGGTTGCTCTATCAATAATTCAAACATTTAAGAAACGTCGTTTTCAAAACAAAAAAAAGAGGCACAACTTAACTACTTTTATCCTACCAATGCATATCATTATGTTACTCGTTTGGATATTGGTGTCTTTACCCAAAAGCAACTTAAGTTTAGCATGATATCTCAT